>NC_084577.2:25027586-25170086 GCF_033978685.3 Nerophis lumbriciformis | reverse complement strand
TGCAACAACTAATCGATTAAATCAATTAAAATCAATAATAAAAATAGTTGGCGATTAATTTAGTCATCGATTTGTTGGATCTATGCTATGCGCATGTGCAGAGGCATTTTTTTTATTATTATTATTTTTATTTTGTATTTTTTTATAAACCTTTATTTATAAACTGCAACATGTACAAACAGCTGAGAAACAATAATCAAAATAAGTATGGTGCCAGTATGCTGGGTTTTTTTCCAATAAAATACTAGAAAGGATAGAAATGTAGTTGGTCTCTTTTATCCGATTATTAATCGATTAATTGTAGTAATAATCGACAGATTAATCGAATATCAAATTAATCGTTAGTTGCAGCCCTAAATACAACATTCAAAAACACACTTTTTAACGACATGTATTCAATATTGGGTTTTGACGTTGATTTGACCATTGAAATTTGGTCATTTCCCAACCAATATTCTACAACACAAATACAACATTCAAACAACACACTTTTTAACGACATTTATTCGATGTTGGGTTTTGACGTTGATTTGACCATTGAATTTTGGTCATTTCCCAACCAATATTCTACAACACAAATACAACGTTGAAACAACATGCTTTTTGACGACGTTTGATCAATGTTGGGTTCTGATGTTGATTTGACCATTGAAATTTGGTCATTTCCCAACCAATATTCTACAACACAAATACAACTAGGGCTGCAACAACTAATCGATTAAATCGATTAAAATCAATAATAAAAATAGTTGGCGAATAATTTAGTCATTGATTTGTTGGATCTATGTTATACGCATGCGCGGAGGCTTTTTTAAAAAAATTATTATTATTATTTTTATTTATTTATTTTTTATAAACCTTTATGTATAAACTGCAACATGTACAAACAGCTGAGAAACAATAATCAAAATAAGTATGGTGCCAGTATGCTGGGTTTTTTTTCAATAAAATACTAGAAAGGATAGAAATGTAGTTGGTCTCTTTTATCCGATTATTAATCGAGTAATCGAAGTAATAATCGACAGATTAATCGAATATCAAATTAATCATTAGTTGCAGCCCTAAGTACAACATTCAAAAACACACTTTTTAACGACGTTTATTCAATATTGGGTTTTGACGTTGATTTGACCATTGAAATTTGGTCATTTTCTAAACAATATCTTGAACACAAATACAACATTCAAACAACACACGTTTTAACGACATTTATTCAATGATGGGTTTTGACGTTGAATTGACCATTGAATTTTGGTCATTTCCCAACCAATACTCTACAACACAAATACAACGTTGAAATAACACACTTTTAACAACATGTATTCAATGTTGGATTCGAACGTTGATTTGACAGTCAAGAATTTTGGTAATTTCCCAGCCAATATTCTACAACACAAATACAACATTCAAACGACACACTTTTTAACGACATTTATTCAATGTTGCGTTCTGACGTTGATTTGACCATTGAAATTTGGTCATTTCCCAACCAATATTCTGCAACACAAATACAACGTTGAAACAACATGCTTTTTGACGACATTTGATCAATGTTGGGTTTTGACGTTGATTTGACCATTGAAATTTGGTCATTTCCCAACCAATATTCTTCAACACAAATACAACATTCAAACACACTTTTTAACGACATTTATTCGATTTTGGGTATTGACGTTGATTTGACGATTGAAATTTGGTCATTTCCCAACCAATATTCTGCAACACAAATACAACATTGAAACAACATGCTTTTTAACGACATTTGATCAATGTTGGGTTCTGACGTTGATTTGACCATTGAAATTTGGTTTATTAAATGTTGGTTTTCTGACGTTGATTTGACCATTGAATTTTGGTCATTTCCCAACCAATACTCTACAACACAAATACAACATTGAAACAACATACGTTTTAACAACGTTTAATCAATGCTGGGTTCGAACGTTGATTTGACATTCTAGAATTTTGGTAATTTCCCAGCCAATATTCTACAACACAAATACAACATTCAAACGACACACTTTTTAACGACATTTATTCAATGTTGAGTTCTGACGTTGATTTGACCATTGAAATTTGGTCATTTCCCAACCAATATTCTGCAACACAAATACAACGTTGAAACAACATGCTTTTTGACGACATTTGATCAATGTTGGGTTTTGACGTTGATTTGATCATTGAAACGTGGTCATTTCCTAACCAATATTCTACAACACAAATACAACATTCAAACAACACACTTTTTAACGACATTTATTCGATGTTGGGTTTCGACGTTGATTTGACCATTGAATTTTGGTCATTTCCCAACCAATATTCTACAACACAAATACAACGTTGAAACAACATACGTTTTAACAACGTTTAATCAATGTTGGGTTCGAACGTTGATTTGACATTGTAGAATTTTGGTAATTTCCCAGCCAATATTCTACAACACAAATACAACATTCAAACAACACGCTTTTTAACGACATTTATTCAATGTTGCGTTCTGACGTTGATTTGACCATTGAAATTTGGTAATTTCCCAACCAATATTCTACAACACAAATATAACGTTGAAACAACATGCTTTTTGATGACGTTTGATCAATGTTGGGTTCTTATGTTGATTTGACCATTGAAATTTGGTAATTTCCCAACCAATATTCTACAACACAAATACAACATTCAAACAACACACTTTTTAATAACATGTATTCAATGTTGGGTTTTGACGTTGATTTCACCATTGAAATTTGGTTTATTAAATGTTGGTTTTCTGACGTTGAATTGACCATTGAAATTTGGTCATTTCAACCAAAATTCTAAAACACAAATACAACGTTGGAACAATATGCTTTTTGCCGACGTTTATTCAATGTCAGGTTCTGACGTTTATTCAATGTCAGGTTCTGACGTTGATTTGACCGATGAAATTTGGTAATTTCCCAACCAATATTCTGCAACACAAATATAACGTTGAAACAACATGCTTTTTGACAACCTTTAATCAATGTTTGGATCTGGCGTTAATTTGACCATTGAAATTTGGTCATTTCCCAACCAATATTCTACAACACAAATACAATATTCAAACAACACACTTTTTAATAATATTTATTCAATGTTGGGTTCTGACGTTGATTTGACCATTGAAATTTGGTTTATTAAATGTTGGTTTTCTGACGTTGATTTGACCATTGAAATTTGGTCATTTCCCAACCAATATTCTACAACACAAATACAACATTCAAACAACACGCTTTTTAACGACATTTATTCAATGTTCCGTTCTGACGTTGATTTGACCATTGAAATTTGGTCATTTCCCAACCAATATTCTTCAACACAAATACAACATTCAAACAACACACTTTTTAACGACATTTATTCGATTTTGGGTTTTTTACGTTGATTTGACGATTGAAATTTGGTCATTTCCCAACCAATTTTCTGCAACACAAATACAACGTTGAAACAACATGCTTTTTAACGACATTTGATCAATGTTGGGTTTTGACGTTGATTTGATCATTGAAACGCGGTCATTTCCTAACCAATATACTACAACACAAATACAACGTTGAAACAACATGCTTTTTGACGACGTCTGATCAATGTCGGGTTCTGACGTTGATTTGATCATTGAAACGTGGTCATTTCCCAACCAATATACTACAACACAAATACAACGTTGAAACAACATGCTTTTTGACGACGTCTGATCAATGTCGGGTTCTGACGTTGATTTGACCATTGAAGTGTGGTCATTTTCTAACCAATATTCGACAACACAAATACAACGTTGAAACAACATGCTTTTTGACGACATTTATTCGATGTTGGGTTTTGACGTTGATTTGACCATTGAAATTTGGTCATTTCCCAACCAATATTCTACAACACAAAAACAACATTCAAACAACACACCTTTTAACGACATTTATTCGATGTTGGGTTTTGACGTTGAATTGACCATTGAATTTTGGTCATTTCCCAACCAATACTCTACAACACAAATACAACGTTGAAACAACATGCTTTTTAACAACGTTTAATCAATGTTGGGTTCTAACGTTGATTTGACATTCTTGAAATGTGGTCATTTCCCAACCAATATTCTACAACACAAATATAACGTTAAAACAACATGCTTTTTGACGACGTTTGATCAATGTTGGGTTCTGATGTTGATTTGACTATTGAAATTTGGTAATTTCCCAACCAATATTCTACAACACAAATACAACGTTGAAACAACATACGTTTTAATAACGTTTAATCAATGTTGGGTTCTAACGTTGATTTGACATTCTAGAAATTTGGTCATTTCCCAACCAATATTCTACAACACAAATACAACATTCAAACAACATGCTTTTTAACGACATTTATTCAATATTGGGTTCTGACGTTGATTTGACTATTGAAATTTGGTCATTTCCCAACCAATATTCTACAACACAAATACAACGTTGAATCAACATGCTTTTTGACGACATTTGATCAATGTTGGGTTTTGACGTTGATTTGATCATTGAAATTTGGTCATTTCAACCAAAATTCTAAAACACAAATACAACGTTGGAACAATATGCTTTTTGCCGACGTTTATTCAATGTCAGGTTCTGACGTTTATTCAATGTCAGGTTCTGACGTTGATTTGACCGATGAAATTTGGTCATTTCCCAACCAATATTCTACAACACAAATATAACGTTGAAACAACATGCTTTTTGACAACCTTTAATCAATGTTTGGATCTGACGTTAATTTGACCATTGAAATTTGGTCATTTCCCAACCAATATTCTACAACACAAATACAACATTCAAACAACACACTTTTTAACGACATTTATTCGATATTGGGTTCTGACGTTGATTTGACTATTGAAATTTGGTAATTTCCCAACCAATATTCAACAACACAAATACAACGTTGAATCAACATGCTTTTTGACGACGTTTGATCAATGTTGGGTTCTGACGTTGATTTGACCATTGAAATTTTGGTCATTTTCTAAACAATATCTTGAACACAAATACAACATTGAAAACACATGCTTTTTGATGACGTTTATTCAATGTTGCGTTCTGACGTTGATTTGACCATTGAAATTTGGTCATTTCCCAACCAATATTCTGCAACACAAATACAACGTTGAAACAACATGCTTTTTGACGACATTTGATCAATGTTGGGTTTTGACGTTGATTTGACCATTGAAATTTGGTCATTTCCCAACCAATACTCTACAACACAAATACAACGTTGAAACAACATACGTTGAAAGAACATACGTTTTAACAACGTTTAATCAATGTTGGGTTTGAACGTTGATTTGACATTCTAGAATGTTGGTAATTTCCCAACCAATATTCTTCAACACAAATACAACATTCAAACAACACACTATTTAACGACATTTATTCGATTTTGGGTTTTGACGTTGATTTGACGATTGAAATTTGGTCATTTCCCAACCAATATTCTGCAACACAAATACAACGTTGAAACAACATGCTTTTTGACGACGTCTGATCAATGTCGGGTTCTGACGTTGATTTGACCATTGAAGTGTGGTCATTTTTTAACCAATATTCGACAACACAAATATAACGTTGAAAGAACATGCTTTTTAACGACATTTATTCGATGTTGGGTTTTGACGTTGATTTGACAATTGAAATTTGGTCATTTCCCAACCAATATTCTACAACACAAATACAACATTCAAACAACACACTTTTTAACGACATTTATTCGATGTTGGGTTTTGACGTTGAATTGACCATTGAATTTTGGTCATTTCCCAACCAATACTCTACAACACAAATACAACGTTGAAACAACACACTTTTAACAACATGTATTCAATGTTGGGTTCGAACGTTGATTTGACAGTCAAGAATTTTGGTAATTTCCCAGCCAATATTCTACAACACAAATACAACATTCAAACGACACACTTTTTAACGACATTTATTCAATGTTGCGTTCTGACGTTGATTTGACCATTGAAATTTGGTCATTTCCCAACCAATATTCTGCAACACAAATACAACGTTGAAACAACATGCTTTTTGACGACATTTGATCAATGTTGGGTTTTGACGTTGATTTGACCATTGAAATTTGGTCATTTCCCAACCAATACTCTACAACACAAATACAACGTTGAAACAACATGCTTTTTGACGACGTCTGATCAATGTCGCGTTCTGACGTTGATTTGACCATTGAAGTGTGGTCATTTTCTAACCAATATTCGACAACACAAATATAACGTTGAAAGAACATGCTTTTTAACGACATTTATTCGATGTTGGGTTTTGACGTTGATTTGACCATTGAAATTTGGTCATTTCCCAACCAATATTCTACAACACAAATACAACGTTGAAATAACATGCTTTTTGATGAAGTTTATTCAATGTTGGGTTCTGACGTTCATTTGACCATTGAAACGTGGTCATTTCCTAACCAATATTCTACAACACAAATACAACGTTGAAACAACATGCTTTTTGACGACGTTTGATCAATGTTGGGTTCTGATGTTGATTTGACTATTGAAATTTAGTAATTTCCCAACCAATATTCTACAACACAAATACAACGTTGAAACAACATACGTTTTAACAACGTTTAATCAATGTTGGGTTCTAACGTTGATTTGACATTCTAGAAATTTGGTCATTTCCCAACCAATATTCTACAACACAAATACAACATTCAAACAACACACTTTTTAACGACATTCATTCAATATTGGGTTCTGACGTTGATTTGACTATTGAAATTTGGTAATTTCCCAACCAATATTCTACAACACAAATACAACGTTGAATCAACATGCTTTTTGACGACGTTTGATCAATGTTGGGTTCTGACGTTGATTTGACCATTGAAATTTGGTTTATTAAATGTTGGTTTTCTGACGTTGATTTGACCATTGAAATTTGGTCATTCCCCAACCAATATTCTACAACACAAATACAACGTTGAAATAACATGCTTTTTGACGACGTTTGATCAATGTTGGGTGCTGATGTTGATTTGACCATTGAAACTTGGTCATTTCCCAACCAATAGTCTACTACACAAATACAACATTCAAACAACACACTTTTTAATAACATTTATTCAATGTTGGGTTCTGACGTTGATTTGACCATTGAAATTTGGTAATTTCCCAACCAATATTCTACAACACAAATACAACGTTCAAACAACACACTTTTTAATAATATTTATTCAATGTTGGGTTCTGACGTTGATTTGACCATTGAAATTTGGTTTATTAAATGTTGGTTTTCTGACGTTGATTTGACCATTGACATTTGGTCATTTCCCAACCAATATTCTACAACACAAATACAACGTTGAAATAACATGCTTTTTGATGACGTTTATTCAATGTTGGGTTCTGACGTTCATTTGACCATTGAAATTTGGTCATTTCCCAACCAATATTCTACAACACAAATACAACGTTGAAACAACATGCTTTTTAACAACGTTTAATCAATGTTGGGTTCTAACGTTGATTTGACATTCTTGAAATGTGGTCATTTCCCAAACAATATTCTACAACACAAATACAACATTCAAACAACACACTTTTTAACGACATTTATTCAATGTTGCGTTCTGACGTTGATTTGACCATTGAAGTTTGGTCATTTCTCAACCAATATTCTACAACACAAACATAACGTTGAAACAACATGCTTTTTGACGACGTTTGATAACTGTCGGGTTCTGACGTTGATTTGACCATTGAATTTTGGTCATTTCCCAACCAACAACGTGGCTCCACCGTTAGACACCAACGTTGTCTCAATTTACAAATACAACTAATTTGCAACGTTGTTTCAAAGTCAGTTTTGAAGGAAACATACGTATAATCAACGTTGTATCAACGTCTCGTGCCTGCTAGAAATAGAAGTATTTAATGACACATGGTAATAAACAGTTCCATGAGGCTACACAATGTCAAGTGAATGGATAAATGACATGTGTCAGTCTTCCAAAGCTACAGTATTGGCGTGCGAGCTGACAGCTAACCTTTAAGGTCTTCCTTCTTTGTACGTCTTTGACTGACATGTTAGGCTGCCGAGGAGAAAAACACTCTCATAGCTGCTTTTAGGACTAAAAAGCCATTTCAAAGCCCAGCATTTGTCAAATAATAAATCAAAGAATAAGCGTGGATTGTGTATTCCTCAAGAGACACTTCCAGTCCAGACATGAGACAGGAAGTATTCATTAATGTAAGAGAGGAGATGAAGAGAGTGGGCTGGTCCGGGGGAATTTAATAATAATAAGAATAAATATCAGTGCGGTTAAGATTAATCGGTAAATTACACGCTGCACTGATTGCCTGGGAAAGGCACGTGAACTCTGGCGCTTTGTGCGCATACGAAGAGCTTTCTTGACAAATGAGTCTCCGTATTGCAATGTCAGCAACTCTAAATTAGAGCCAAACCCTTTCATGCTATATTTGGCGATGTTTTGCTTTTTTTTCCCCGGCATTTGCTTTATAATTCATCAAAATCTCGATTAGTTTCGACTTGGTTCAATTCATGAACGGGTTTATGGGCCATATTTCATCTTTTATACGCCTCTCCAAGGCCTATTATTGTGTCATTATATTTCTGTGGACGCTCGCGTGTTTGGATATGGTATAATTAGTAAATATGGGAAATGTGATTTATGGGGTCTAGCCTGGCAAGAACAACCCTTCTTTAATAAGTATTAATGTCGTGTGATAAATAGGAGTGGAATGTCGAGTATTAACGGTGGACTCCAGCTTGAGAGGGCTGCTTACTAACTGAGCAAAGCAAAATGTTATATTATTGTTATCATTAGGGATTGGAATCTTACAACATCGAATTGGACTATCGATTTAAACCGACTTCTGCAGTTTATTATTTGGTATAAAAAATTATAATAAAACATGTTGTTGTTTTTTAAACGAAGTCTTGAAAAAAAAAAAAAATTAATTAGGTTTTTAAAAATTATGAAACATTTTTTTAATTTTAGTTGTGTTTAATACAGCTGTCACAAGTTTAAGTAGTAAGGTTGTCACGGATTTAAATAAGGTAGGAGTCAAACTTGTACCTACTCTTAATAAATAATTAAATATCTACTATATATATATATATATGTATATATATATATATATATATATATATATATATATATATATATATATATATATACATTCATATATATGTATATATATATATATATATATATGTCTTAATAAGGTTATCCAAAAAATAGTGCTCGATACCGTAGTAGAGCGCAATATATGTATGTGTGGGGAAAAAAAAAAATCACAAGACTATTTCATCTCTACAGGCCTGTTTCATGAGGGGGGGTACCCTCAATCGTCAGGAGAGAAAATCTCCTGACGATTGAGGGTACCCCCCTCATGAAACAGGCCTGTAGAGATGAAATAGTCTTGTGATTTTTTTTCCCCACACATACATATATATATATATATATATATATATATACATTCATATATGTATATATATATATATATATATATATATATATATATATATATATATATATATATATATACATTTGTGATTTTTTGTAAGTGTCAAAAAATCGGGATTTTTTTTCTAAGTATCAAAAAGTCGGGATTATTTCTAAATGTCCCAAAAAAAAATTCAAAATTTCATAAAATCTGGATTTTTTTGTAAGTGTCAAAAAGTCGGAAATATTTTTGTTGAAAAGTCGGGATTTATTGTAAGTGTCAAAAAATCGGGATTCTTTCTGAGTGTCAAAAAATATGGATTTTTTTCCAAGTGTCAAAAAAATCGGGATTTTTTTTTCGAAGTTTCAAAAAGTCTGGATTTTTTCTAAGTGTCAAAAAGTTGGAAATGTTTTCACCAAAAAATTTTGATTTTTTTTTTTTTAGTGTCAAAAAATCTGGATTTTTTTAAAGTGAAAAAGTGGGGATTGTTTCCTAGGTGTCAAAAAGTCTGATTTTTTTTTTGGTCAAAAAGTCGGAATTTTTTTTGTCAAAAAGTCGGGATTTTTTTTGTCAAAAAGTCGGGATTTTTTCTGAGTGTCAAAAAATATCAGGATTTTTTTTCGAAGTTTCAAAAAGTCTGGATTTTTTCTAAGTGTCAAAAAGTTGGAAATGTTTTCACCAAAAAATTTGGATTTTTTTTTTAGTGTCAAAAAATCTGGATTTTTTTTAAGTGAAAAAGTGAGGATTTTTTCCTAGGTGTCAAAAAGTCTGATTTTTTTTTTTTTGTCAAAAAGTCGGAAATTTTTTTGTCAAAAAGTCGGGATTTTTTTTAAGTGTCAAAAAAATTTAGATTTTTTTTCTAAGTGTCAAAAATTCGGGATTTTTTGTAGGTGTCAAAATTTTTTTGGTAAGTGTATATATACATATGTATATATATATATGTATATATATATATGTATATATATATATATATACATACATATATATATATATATATATATATACATATGAATGTATATATGCCTTTATGCTGCATTTTGTTAATGTACTTCTGTGTTTTGTGTTAGTGCCTGTCCTGTGCTTTTATTTTGGCGGCTCTTCCGGTTTTGCTGGTGTTTTTCCCCTGGCTGCTTCACTTCTGACCAGGATCATTTCCCCTCACCTGTTTTCTGTTTGCAATCAAGACTATTTAAACTGATCCTTTTCCCTACCTTCGTTGTCGGTACATCGTTATCGATTCTCTATTCACCGGTGACCATAGACGATCCTTTTGATGCTAAGCGCAAGCCCACTCGTACTTTGTGGACGCCGTCTGCTCCACATTTCCCGTAAGTGTTTTGCATTTTGTTTTTGTTTTGGTCATAGCCTGTCTGGTCAGATCACTTCACCATTGCTCTTAATTTTTGTACGCTTTGTCAATAAATATTTATTTTTTTTACTGCACGCTGCTACCTCGTTTGTCTGCATCTTAAAATCTAAATATATGTTTTACATATATATGTATTCATATAAAATGTATACACAAAATAGATAATATTTGGACAAATTCTATTGTGTTCATAAATTGGGTGCACATGCCGATTAGCAGCAGGTGTACACATGAATTATTTACACAGGTGCATAAAGTATTCTAACGGGGAGCGCTGCCTTTGTCCTCCCCCGCCTGGAGTTGTCTCCATCGGTGTGCCACGGTCAAGTGTATGTGTGCCTGCTTCCTGTAAGTGTGAGTGTGCCGACACTCTTCAGGGACAGAAGTTCTCCGTCACACCGGAAATAATCCATGCATTAGCATTAAAATGAGATGAAACGCACGTATCTGTGTAGTAATGCTATTCATGTTCACTTTTCACACCTGCTGATAGCCAGCAATTAGGGAGGGTCTATTACTGCGCCATTTACTGAGCTACGTTTGCGCATTTTCCATCTGTGGTTGTTTTTAAAGGGCTTTATTAATCAAGTTGGTATGGACCAATTCCCGGTAGCTAGGAATCGATACTGGTACTCAACGGTACTATTTTTTGGTACTTTCTTGTGTGTTAATGAATATGAATAGCTTTTGACAGATAATAAGCACATTTTTAAATGTTGCAATAAAAATTATATATACATATATATATATATATATATATATATATATATAAAAATTTTATTGCATATATATATATATATTTTTTTTTTTTTTTATTGCATATATATATATATATATATATATATATATATATACATACTTTCTTGTGTGTTAATAAATATGAAAAGTTTTTGATATAAAAACGTATCATAATAATCTTTTTTAAATGTACCGTATTTTCCGCACTATTAGCCGCACCTAAAAACCACAAATTTACTCAAAAGCTGACAGTGCGGCTTATAACCCGGTGCGCTTTATATATGGATTAATATTAAGATTAATTTTCATAAATTTTCGGTCTCGCAACTACGGTAAACAGCCGCCATCTTTTTTCCCCGTAGAAGAGGAAGTGCTTCTTCTTCTACGCAAGCAACCGCCAAGGTAAGCACCCGCCCCCATAGAAGAGGAAGCGCTTCTTCTTCTACTGTAAGCAACCACCCGCCCCCATAGAAGAAGAAGAAGCGCGCGGATATTACGTTTCATTTCCTTTGTGTGTTTACATCTGTAAAGACCACAAAATGGCTCCTACTAAGCGACAGGTTTCCGGTTCATGAAAAGACGCAATCTCTCCATCCGCACACGGACTACTATTTCACAGCAACTGCTTAAAGACTTTCAAGAAAAGCTGGCTACTTTCCGTGCATATTGTAAAAACAAGATAGCTGAAAAAAAGATCCGGCCAGAGAACATTATCAACATGGACGAGGTTCCACTGACTTTTGATATTCCTGTGAACCGCACTGTGGATACAACGGGAGCACGTACGGTGAATATTCGCACCACAGGGAATGAGAAGTCATCCTTCACTGTGGTTCTAGCTTGCCATGCTAATGGCCAGAAACTTCCACCCATGGTGATATTCAAAAGGAAGACCTTGCCAAAAGAGACCTTTCCAGCCGGCGTCATCATAAAAGCTAACTCGAAGGGATGGATGAAGAAAAGATGAGCGAGTGGTTAAGGTAAGTTTAAGTTTACGCGAAGAGGCCGGGTGGCTTTTTTCACGCAGCTCCGTCCATGTTGATATACGACTCCATGCGCGCCCACATCACGCTGGTTTTTAATATATTATTAAAGTTTGACTGACTTATCTGACTGTTTTTTTGACATTCCTTTAGCGCAGTTAGATGCGGCTTATAACACGGGGCGGCTTATAGGTGGACAAAGTTTTGAAATATGCCGTTCATTGAAGGCGCGGCTTATAACCCAGGGCGGCTTATGGTGCGGAAAATACGGTATACAAGTATAAAAACTATATGTATACATATATATATATATATATATATATATATATATATATATATATATATATATATATATAAATATACTGGTACTCAACGGTACCAATTGTTGGTACTTTCTTGTGTATTAATATATATGAATACTTTTTGATACAACAAATTATCACTATAAGCTATTTTTTAAATGTTGCAATTAGAGATGTCTAAATGCTTTAGAATGTAATATCGGAAATTATCGGTATCGTTTTTTTTATTATCGGTATTGTTTTTTTTTGTTTTTTTTTATTAAATCAACATAAAAAACACAAGATAAACTTACAATTAGTACACCAACCCAAAAAAACCTCCCTCCCCCATTCACACTCTTTCACACAAAAGGATTGTTTCTTTCTGTTATTAATATTGTGGTTCCTACATTATATATCAATATATATCAATACAGTCTGCAAGGGATACAGTCCGTAAGCACACATGATTGTGCGTGCTGCTGGTCCACTAATAGTACTAACCTTTAACAGTTAATTTAACAAATGTTCATTAATTACTAGTTTATATGTAACTGTTTTTATATTGTTTTACTTTCTTTTTTATTCAAGAAAATGTTTGTAATTAATGTATCTTATTTTATAATTTTTTTTTAAAAGGACCTTATCTTCACCATACCTGGTTGTCCAAATTAGGCATAATAATGTGTTAATTCCACGACTGTATATATCGGTATCGGTTGATATCGGTATCGGTAATTAAGGGTTTGGTCAAAATCGGAATATCGGATATCGGCAAAAAGCCATTATCGGACATCCCTAGTTGCAATAAAAATGATATATACTTGTACTAAACGGTACCAATTTTTGGTACTTTCTTGTGTGTTAATAAATATGAAAAGTTTTTGATACAACAACTTATCATAATAAGCTATTTTTTAAATGTATAATATATATATATATATATATATATATATATATATATATATATATATATATATATATATATATATACATATACTGTATATACTGGTACTAAACGGTACCAATTGTTGGTACTTTCTTGTGTGTTAATAAATATGAATAGTTTTTGATATAACAACTTATTATAATAAGCACATTTTTAAATGTTGCAATAAAAATGATATATATGTATAATTGTATACAATAATATATATATATATATATGTATACAATTAAATATATAATTGTTATTGTTTTATTGCAACATTTAACATTAACATTTATCTTGTTTTATTATTTATTTTTTACGGAGGTTTTTTTGCAAGTATGACATGAAGTTGCAAGTCCAAGACGTTAGATGGCACTAGTGTATAGTAAATGGTGTTTGTTTTTGTTGTTGTTGTTGTTGTTGCACCCTAAAAATGTTAATACTGTACGTATTGTACTAATTATGCACCAGCGGTGTGATTGCAGGGTTGGAAGGAGATCCACATGGTCCCATTCGTCACGGTTTACCTGACATGTAAAACGTGACGATTTGGGGGCCGTGTTTTGTGGAAATTCCAACTTTGACCACGGCGTCAGTTGCTATGTAAAGTGGCGCTTTCAGTCATTTTCAGCAGACTGCATTACAAAGATCCACCCAGGAATGGGGCCGCCCGCCTACCGTAACGTGCATCTTGGTTGTAGTTTTCATGAACACATTTTCGAGGAGTGAGGAATCGCCATGTAAAGTTGCTAATGCCAGTAGCATGTGGATGGCAAAGCCAATGTAAATTAGCATCAAGTTAGCCCATTTTGTTTGGAAAAGCGGAGCCTTACGTTACTCACATCGGAGCGTTTTTTTTTTTGGCATTGAAAAATTGCAACATTACCGACAGGTAGTTCGTCTGAGTCCGCTCTCAGTGCTGTTGGAGTGCCAAGACACTCCATCCGTTTTTTTGATCGTTTTCATTGAAACAATATTACTAACCGCAGGTTTATTATAAATGCTGCTGATGGTTACATTCCTAAATGGATTATGATGCATTATTAATGTTGTCTTTAGATGCATCTGCAAACTTAGTGTTCTTAAAGGAACACACACGTTCAGTAATAGGGTGTTTCCACACCAACATGTTCTGCAGAGTCACTGGAGAGTAACAATTCTTTTTTTTTTTTTACTCCTAAGCGGTCCGGTCTAAAACAGAAATACCATATTTTTACATAATGCATTCTTTTTTTGTTCTCCCTCGAGGCGAGAGGCGGGGTATCCAACTAGCAAACGATTAAATAATCATCATGAATTCTTTCTGCAGATTAGCAATCATCTGATTATTAATAATCACGGTGATAACCGAAGGGATTATTGTTATCTTTTGCAGCTCCAAACAAGCCACATTCTTACACAAATGTCACTGTAACACACACACACACACACACACACACACACACACTGCTCACCCAATAACAATAACTAACACATCACTTTATCACGCTTAAATAAGGAAATAATTATCACCTGCAGCGGTGCAGCCGCCATGACACTTTTCACTCTAAATTGATTTGTTGAACTTTGTGTGTCTCGCCTGCAGCAAAATACTTTTAAGTTCACATCCTTTTAAAAAAAAACAAGCAACACACGCAGGATGCAAAACATAATCAAGACGGTGATGAAAGCAATTTAAAGCACGGTGGATTTATGTGTATAATATATGGTATGAATATGCAAAGCAGACGTGTTTACCCCTTAAGAATGAGCACTATTTACTGTAATCCTGGCTGATAATAAACAATACAATCAAATAAAAGTGAATTGAATTAGTTGCACCCTGGCAAAGATGTTTTTTTATTGTAAATATTTATCTTTTGGAGGGTGAAGAGACAAGAAAGTGGTCAATAACGTTGACATGTTGTGATACAGATATCAATTATTAACATTTTCATATTCATATGTTTGTTTTTTGCACTATGTTTATGCATTTTTATATATAGAATGTATTGTAAATGTAATTATTATTATTATTTTTAATATTATATTTTTATTTATACCTTTGTTTCAATCAGTACATCACTTTAGGGCACTAGTCTGCTATATAAATAAATCTACCTTGACTACATAAAAAAAAAAAATATATATATATATATATATTTATATATTTATGTATATATATTTGTTTATATATATATATATATATATATATATATATATATATATATATATATATATATATATATATATATATATATATATAAATTTATGTATATGTATTTGTTCATATATTTATGTAGTCAAGGTAGATTTATTTATATAGCAGACTAGTGCCCCAAAGTGATTTAGGTATATATATATATATATATATATATATAATTATATATATTAATATAGGTATGTAGTCAAGGTAGATTTATTTATATAGCAGACTAGCAGACTAGTATATATATAAATACATATATCTGTAGATATATATATATATCTGTAGATATATATGTATATATATATATATATATGTATATATATATATATATATATATATATATATATATATATATATATATATATATATATATTTATGTAGTCAAGGTAGATTTATTTATATAGCAGACTAGTGCCCCAAAGTGATTTTTATATATATATATATATATATATATATATATATATATATATATATATATATATATATATATATATATATATATATATATATTTATGTAGTCAAGGTATTTTTTTTTTTTTTTTCCTCTCTTAAATGGATGGATGGAACAACTCCAACCATCCATCCATTTTCTACCGCTTATTCCCTTTGGGGTCGCGGGGGGCGCTGGAGCCTATCTCAGCTACAATCGGGCGGAAGGCGGGGTACACCCTGGACAAGTCGCCATCTCATCGCAGTGTAGTCAAGGTAGATTTATTTATATAGCAGACTAGTGCCCCAAAGTGATTTATATATATATATATATATATATATATATATATATATATATATATATATATATATATATATATATATATATATATATATATATATATATATACATATATACATATATATATATATATATATATATATATATATATATATATATATATATATATATATATATATATATATATATATAAAAATCACTTTGGGGCACTAGTCTGCTATATAAATAAATCTACCTTGACTACATAAATATATATATATATATATATATATATATATATATATATATATATATATATATATATATATATATATATATATATATATTAAAATCACTTTGGGGCACTAGTCTGCTATATAAATAAATCTACCTTGACTACATAAATATATATATGTGTGGGAAAAAAATCACAAGACTACTTCATCTCTACAGGCCTGTTTCATGAGGGGGTTCCCTCAATCATCAGGAGATTATTTTTTATTTATTTATTTTTTATATATATATATATATATATATATATATATATATATACACATATATATATATATATGTATGTAGTAAAGGTAGATTTATTCATATAGCAGACTAGTGCCCCAAAATATCTTGTCTTTGCATTCTATTCAATTGAATATAAGTTGAAAAGGATTTGCAAATGATTGTTGTTATTTACCATTTACACAACGTGCCAACCTCACTGGTTTTGGGTTCAGTACAATAAAACATTTTTTTTTTTTTTTTTTTTTTACTTGGCTCAGATAAATAGCGTGCAAGCTTGTTTCTAGAAGATATGAGCAGAATCACTGCTCTGTAAGTTTATTATTTATGTTTTTTTTCGCTCATTAAAATGTTTTAACGGTAACATGAGTTTTAACAGAGTTTATCATTGATTCCTCTAATTGGCTTCATCCGTCCAGTACAAAAACAAAGCGAGTCCGAACTATGGAAGTGAGAGACGCAATTTAAGTGTGAGGATATCAAAAAGAAAACATACAGAATGACATCAATTCCGCGTAGCTTTTGAAAGAACAAAAGGCTTCCTGTGATAAATTAAGACTCTGGGGACTGAGACATCATAGAGTCGACGTTAAGAGGATTTCAGTCTCCACTGCGCTTCGCTTTCTGTCATCTTCAATGGAACAGGTTATGGTCGAGAACATTGGGAGAAATGTAAACATCGTGTGGTTCTTATATCTTTCTGACCCCTTGTTGAACCTGTTTGATCAAGGATGGTTTCATATCAATCGGCTGACATTTTCTGAAGGAGTCTCACTTAAAGGCCAATTTTGGTTTCATTGAGTCATGAAAGATGTAAAAAATGACAAGCGAAAGTCCAACACTTGCAAACACCAAATCAATGAAGGGGAATTGCACTGTTTTATTTTTTTATTAAAGACAAATGTTGTTGTTTTTTTGCATTCTAACATGTAAAAAATGCCTTGTTCTTGGTGACAAGCAATGCAAATAATGGTAGCAATCACTTCTACCTCTAAATCGCTTAAAAAAGGCATTCAAAAACGGTCAACAATACTTCATTTATGTTCCGTAGCCTGTATAATAACCAAACTGTAACAACGTTGTTTTTGTAAGAGCGAACACTGAAGAACTATTTTTCTTGAGTCGGAAATGTTTTTGTCAAAAAGTCGGGATTTTTTCTAAGTGTCAAAAAGTCGAGATTTTTTCAGAGTGTCAAAAAGTCGAGATTTTTTCAGAGTGTCAAAAAATCTGGATTTTTTTCCATGTATCAAAAAGTTGGGATTTTGTCTAAGTGTCAAAAAATCGGGATTTTTTTCAAATGTGTCAAAAAGTAGGAATTTTTTCTAAATTTAAAAACTCTGGATTTTTTGTAAGTGTGAAAAAGTCGGAATTTTTTTTGTCAATAAATCGGGATATTTTCTAAGTGTCAAAAAGTCGAGATATTTTTTGACACTCAGAAAATATCTCGATTTATTTTTCCAAGTATCAAAAAGTCTGGATTTTTTTCTATGTGTCAAAAAGTCGGAAATTTTTTTGGCAAAAAGTCGGGATTTTTTCTAAGTGCCAAAAAATCGGGATTTTTTCTAAGTGTCAAAAATTCGGGATTTTTTCTAAGGGTCAAAAAGTTGGACATTTTTTTGTCAAAAAATCGGGATTTTTTTCCAAGTGTCAAAAAGTCTGCATTTTTTCTAAGTGTCAAAAAATGGGGATTGTTTCAGGTGTCAAAATGTCTGAATTTTTTTGGTCAAAAAGTTGGGATTTTTTCTAAGTGTCAAACATGTGGGATTTTTTTCAAGGTGTGAAAAAATTGAGATTTTTGTAAGTGTCAAAAAATTGGGATTTTTTTCAAGGTGTGAAAAAATTTAGATTTTTGTAAGTGTCAAAAAGTGGGTATTTTTTCTAAGCGTCAAAAAGTAATTATTAGCCACCATTAGGCAGTGCCACCTTTTAAAGAAACGGTCTCACTCCACACTGGCGAGGTGTACTTCCGCGGTGAACAGTCTTATCAATTTAACTTAATTTATTATTTTTTTTTTTTTTGCATTCTAACATGTAAAAATTGTCTCGTTCTTGGTGGTTGGCAATGAAGCTAATGGTAGCAATCACTTCTACCTCTAAATCGCTTTAAAAATGCATTCAAAAACTGTCAACAATACATAATTTACATTCCGTAATCTGTGTAATAACCAAACTGTAACAACGTGGTTTTTGTAAGAGCGAACACTGAGGAACTCTTTTTCTAGCGTAGTAACACATCGGTATTAAAAGCTCGCTACGGAAAGAGATAAGCTAGAGCTTGAGTTTGTAATGCACAACACGGTGATAGAATACCAATCTGTACTGACTAAAAAACATGAACAATCATATTACAGTATCTGTAAAGTATTATTTCATGTTTTGTTTGTACACAGCTAGCCAGACAGTGTATGCCCAGCTGCAAGTAATCTAATCAATATAAAGTGTGACTCACTCGATGGATAATTGTTCGTCTGGTCTAGCTAGCCAGGGACGGGTTTTTTTCGGTTTAATTGGGTAAGCACTCCATTTATGTCAAAATAGCTTGGCTTCAAATTCCACATTTTGCAGCTTTGAGTCACTTTTCACCTCACTCTCTCGTGCAGTTCCCCTTTAAGACGCAGCCTTCCATGAATACACTTTGCTCGACGCAAAACAAATACATTTTTATCTTTCGGTACCGGAAAGTACCAGTTTGACCCGGTATCCTCCTGGTCCACCGCTTACAGCTTCATCCCTTTGCAGTGACTGCAAAATGATTGACCTCTCTGGTGAAAAATGTGATGTTTAATGAAATAATTAGCAGAGAAACCACTTTGAGGGCACAATGAGACGTGACGTGGACAGCGGCGACGTGACAAAGTGAATTACGGCAGTCAGATAACACAAAAACATCACTTTCTTCTCACACAATGTGACCTATTTCTCGTTTATATAATCTTCTCAGTTCATGACTCACTCTCTTTGGGGGAAGGAGCGTATTAAGTCATTATTAGCCACCATTAGGCAGCGCCACCGTTTCATGTCAAAAAGTCTGGATTTTGTTCTAAGTGTCAAAAAGTCTGAATTGTTTCTAAGTGTCAAAAAGTCTGAATTTGTTTTGTCCAAAAGTCTGGATTTTTTTATAGTGTCAAAAAGTCGGAATTTTTTTTGTCCAACAGTGGATTTTTTCCAAGTGTCAAAAAGTCTCGATTTTTTCCAAGTGTCAAAAAGTCTCGATTTTTTCCAAGTGTCAAAAAAATCGTGAATTTTTTCTAAGTGTCAAAAAATTTTGGGATTTTTTTCTAAGTGTCAAAAAGTTGGAAATGGTTTTGACAAAAAATTTTGATTTTTTTTTCAATGTCAAAAAAATCGGGATTTTTTTCTAAGTGTCAAAAATTCGGGATTTTTTCTGAGTGTCAAAAAGTCAGGATTTTTTCTTAGTGTCAAAAAGTCAGGATTTTTTCCGAGTGTCCAAAAGTCAGGATTTTATCTTAGTGTCAAAAAGTCGGGATTTTTTGTAAGTGTCAAAAAATCTGGATTTTTTCTAAATGTCAAAAAATCTGGATTTTTTTCTAAGTGTAAAAAAAAATCTGGATTTTTTCTGAAGTGTCAAAAAGTCTGATTTTTTTTGGTCAAAAAATCGGTATTTTTTCTAAGTGTCCAAAAATCGGTATTTTTTTCTAAGTGTCAAAAAATCTGGATTTTTTTCTAAGTGTCAAAAAATCTGGATTTTTTTCTAAGTGTCAAAAAATCGGGATTTTTTTTTCTAAGTGTCAAAAAATCGGGATTTTTTTTTCTAAGTGTCAAAATATCTGGATTTTTTTGTGTAAGTGTCAAAAAATCGGGATTTTTTTTCTAAATGTCAAAAAATCTGGATTTTTTCTTAGTGTCAAAAACTCTGGATTTTTTATAAGTGTCAAAAAATTTTCATTTTTGTAAGTGTCAAAAGTCAGGATTTTTTGTAAGTGTCAAAAAATCGGGATTTGTTTGTAAGTATCAAAAAGCCGGGATTATTTCTAAATGTCCAAAAACCGGGATTTTTTTTCAAAATTTCATAAAATCGGGATTTTTTGTAAGTGTCAAAAAGTCGGAAATATTTTTGTTGAAAAGTCCAGATTTATTGTAAGTGTCAAAAAATCGTGATTCTTTCTGAGTGTCAAAGAATCTGGATTTTTTCCAAGTGTCAAAAAAATCTGGATTTTTTTTTCCAAGTTTCAAAAAGTCTGGATTTTTTTTAAGTGTCAAAAAGTTGGAAATGATTTTGTCAATTTGGATTTATTTTTTTTTAGTGTCAAAAAATTGGGATTTTTTTTTTTTAGTGTCAAAAAATCAGGATTTTTTTTTTTTAGTGTCAAAAAATCTGGATTTTTTTTTTTGTCAAAAAATCGGGATTTTTTTTTTTGGTGTCAAAAAAACTGGATTTTTTTGAGTGTCAAAAAGTGGGGATTTTTCCTAGGTGTCAAAAAGTCTGATTTTTTTTTGTCAAAAAGTCGGAAATTTTTTGTCAAAAAGTCGGGATTTTCAAAAAATTTAGATTTTTTCTAAGTGTCAAAAATTCAGGATTTTTTCTAGGTGTCAAAAAATCTAGATTTTTTGTGAGTGTCAAAAAGTCAGGATTTTTTGTAAGTGTCAAAAAGTCTGGATTTTTTGTAAGTGTCAAAAAGTGGGTATTTTTTCCAATTGTCAAAAAGTCATTATTAGCCACCAATAGGCAGCGCCGCCATTTAAAGAAACAGTCTCACTCCACACTAGCGAGGTGTAGTTCCGCGGTGAACAGTCTTATCAATTTAACTTAATTTATTATTATTTTGAGGTTATTATCATCAGATGGCAGAATGTAGCAGCTGGCAGCTCAGTGAATTGGCAGCAAAACCCAGCAGCTGGGACAAAGACCTCAACATCCACAGCTGCTGCGCACGTACCGACACGTACCAGGTCCGCCTCGAGCCTGGAAATACCGGACGTTATTTACTCGCCGCCGCGTCCCGTGGGCGCCCTCGTTGCCGATAACGCTTTTTCCAACCGTCGCCAAAACCGTGGGTGTAATGTGTCCACACGAAACACAAATTGGACCGGCTTACTTTTGCTTTTAATGGCAGCCGTCCAGACTCCGCAGTCCTAACCTTTGGCTTTGCGGGACTCATTTGTAGCGGAGCGATTACCTGATTAATGGAGCGGTTAACACATCAATGGAGAGCGCTTCCCGAGTTCCGGGGGTGAGTGTCTCCAATTGAGCAAACTGAGTGGAAGTCCCTCAGCAGATGTCTGATCTCATCGTGCCTTCATCCAGGCTGATGTTCATCACAGCGTCGAGTGGATTTCTCCTCAACCTTTCCCTGACCAACTGACATTTAAGCCCAATTGAACATTTGCACACGTGATGCTAACGTTGCTACGGAAAAAAATGCTTTGAACTATTCTCTCCAGCTGAATATTAGCTTTTCTAGTGTAAATTACAATTCATGGGTGTAAAAGTGGCATACTGGATTTTTGTAGACACATTTTCTCCCAAGAGATATTAAGTACCATATTTTCCGGACTATAAAGCGCACCCAAAATCAGATTTTTTTTTTGCCAAAAAGTCTGGATTTTTTGTAAGTGTCAAAAAATCGGGGATTTTTTGTAAGTGTCAAAAAATCGGGATTTTTTTGTAAGTGTCAAAAAATCGGGATTTTTTTGTAAGTGTCAAAAAACCGGGATTTTTTGTAAGTGTAAAAAAATCTGGATTTTTGTAAGCGTCAAAAAGTCAGGATTTTTTACAATAATCAAAAAATCGTGATTTTTCCTAAGTGTAAAAAAGTCTGTATTTTTTCAAAAGTGTCAAAAAATCGGGGATTTTTTGTAAGTGTCAAAAAATCAGGATTTTTTGTAAGTGTCAAAAAATCTGGATTTTTTTGTAAGTGTCAAAAATTGTGGATTTTTTGTAAATGTCAAAAAAATCTGGATTTTTGTAAGTGTCAAAAAGTCAGGATTTTTTCCAATAATCAAAAAATCGTGATTTTTCCTAAGTGTAAAAAAGTCTGTATTTTTTCAAAAGTGTCAAAAAATCGGGTATTTTTTGTAAGTGTCAAAAAATCGGGATTTTTTGTAAGTGTCAAAAAATTGGGATTTTTTTGTAAGTGTCAAAAATTCGGGATTTTTTGTAAGTGTCAAAAAATCTGGATTTTTGTAAGTGTCAAAAAGTCAGGATTTTTTCCAATAATCAAAAAATTGTGATTTTTCCTAAGTGT
Organism: Nerophis lumbriciformis; assembly: GCF_033978685.3. NCBI lineage: Eukaryota > Metazoa > Chordata > Actinopteri > Syngnathiformes > Syngnathidae > Nerophis > Nerophis lumbriciformis. Next base: position 25,146,681 of record NC_084577.2, on the reverse strand, counting down.
AAAAAAGTCTGTATTTTTTCAAAAGTGTCAAAAAATCTGGATTTTTTTCAAAATAAAAAAAAATCTGGATTTTTTTTGTAAGTGTCAAAAAATCGGAAATGCTTTTGTCAAAAGTCGGGATTTTTTCTAGGTGTCAAAAAAATCTGGATTTTTTGTATGTGTCAAAAAGTCGGAAATTTTTTGGTCAAAAAGTTAGGATTTTTTTCTTAGTGTCAAAAAGTCGGGATTTTTGCCCAAGTATCAAAAAGTCTGGATTTTTTCTAAGTGTCAAAATGTCCAATTGAACATTTTCACACGTGATGCTGACATTGCTACGGAAAAAAAATGCTTTGAACTATTCTCTACAGCTGAATATTAGCTTTTCTAGTGTAAATCACAATTCATGGGTGTAAAAGTGGCATACTGGATTTTTATAGACACGTTTTCTCCCAAGAGATATGAAGTACCGTATTTTCCGGACTATAAAGCACACCCAAAGTCTGATTTTTTTTTTGTCAAAAAGTCTGGATTTTTTGTAAGTGTCAAAAAATCTGGGATTGTTTGTAAGTCTCAAAAAATCGGGATTTTTTTGTAAGTGTCAAAAAATCGGGATTTTTTTGTAAGTGTCAAAAATTCGGGATTTTTTGTAAGTGTAAAAAGGTCTGTATTTTTTCAAAAGTGTCAAAAAATCTGGATTTTTTCTCAATTAAAAAAAGTCTGGATTTTTTTCTAAATGTCAAAAACTCTGGATTTTTTGAATGTGTCAAAAAGTCGGAAATGTTTTGGTCAAAAAGTTGGGATTTTTTCTTAGTGTCAAAAAGTCTGGATTTTTTCCAAGTATCAAAAAGTCTGGATTTTTTCCAAGTATCAAAAAGTCTGGATTTTTTCCAAGTATCAAAATGTCCAATTGAACATTTTCACACGTGATGCTGACATTGCTACGGAAAAAAGTGCTTTGAACTATTCTCTCCAGCTGAATATTAGCTTTTGTAGTGTAAATCACAATTCATGGGTATAAAAGTGGCATACTGGATTTTTATAGACACATTTTCTCCCAAGAGATATGAAGTACCGTATTTTCCGGACTATAAAGCGCACCCAAAGTCAGATGTTTTTTTTGTCAAAAAGTCTGGATTTTTTGTAAGTGTCAAAAAATCGGGGATTTTATGTAAGTGTCAAAAAATCGGGGATTTTTTGTAAGTGTCAAAAAATCGGGATTTTTTTGTAAGTGTCGAAAAATCGGGATTTTTTGTAAGTGTCAAAAAATCTGGATTTTTGTAAGCGTCAAAAAGTCAGGATTTTTTCCAATAATCAAAAAATCGTGATTTTCCTAAGTGTAAAAAAGTCTGTATTTTTTCAAAAGTGTCAAAAAATCGGGGATTTTTTTGTAAGTGTCAAAAAATCAGGATTTTTTGTAAGTGTCAAAAAGTCAGGATTTTTTCCAATAATCAAAAAATCGTGATTTTTCCTAAGTGTAAAAAAGTCTGTATTTTTTCAAAAGTGTCAAAAAATCTGGTATTTTTTGTAAGTGTCAAAAAATCGGGATTTTTTGTAAGTGTAAAAAAATTGGGATTTTTTTGTAAGTGTCAAAAATTCGGGATTTTTTGTAAGTGTCAAAAAATTTGGATTTTTGTAAGTGTCAAAAAGTCAGGATTTTTTCCAATAATCAAAAAATCGTGATTTTTCCTAAGTGTAAAAAGTCTGTATTTTTTCAAAAGTGTCAAAAAATCGGGATTTTTTCAAAATTAAAAAAAAATCTGGATTTTTTTTTAAATAAAAAAAAAATCTGGATTTTTTTTTGTAAGTGTCAAAAAATCGGAAATGCTTTTGTCAAAAGTCGGGATTTTTTCTAGGTGTCAAAAAAATCTGGATTTTTTGTATGTGTCAAAAAGTCGGAAATTTTTTGGTCAAAAAGTTAGGATTTTTTTCTTAGTGTCAAAAAGTCGGGATTTTTGCCCAAGTATCAAAAAGTCTGGATTTTTTCTAAGTGTCAAAATGTCCAATTGAACATTTTCACACGTGATGCTGACATTGCTACGGAAAAAAATGCTTTGAACTATTCTCTACAGCTGAATATTAGCTTTTGTAGTGTAAATCACAATTCATGGGTGTAAAAGTGGCATACTGGATTTTTATAGACACGTTTTCTCCCAAGAGATATGAAGTACCGTATTTTCCGGACTATAAAGCGCACCCAAAGTCTGATTTTTTGTAAGTGTCAAAAAATCTGGGATTTTTTTGTAAGTGTCAAAAAATCGGGATTTTTTTGTAAGTGTCAAAAATTCGGGATTTTTTGTAAATGTCAAAAAATCTGGATTTTTTGTAAGTGTCAAAAAGTCAGGATTTTTTCCAAGAATAAAAAAATCTGGATTTTTTCTAAGTGTAAAAAGGTCTGTATTTTTTCAAAAGTGTCAAAAAATCTGGATTTTTTCTAAATTAAAAAAAGTCTGGATTTTTTTAAATGTCAAAAACTCTGGATTTTTTCTAAATGTCAAAAACTCTGGATTTTTTGAATGTGTCAAAAAGTCGGAAATGTTTTGGTCAAAAAGTTGGGATTTTTTCTTAGTGTCAAAAAGTCTGGATTTTTTCCAAGTATCAAAAAGTCTGGATTTTTTCCAAGTATCAAAAAGTCTGGATTTTTTCTAAATGTCAAAATGTCCAATTGAACATTTTCACACGTGATGCTGACATTGCTACGGAAAAAAATGCTTTGAACTATTCTCTCCAGCTGAATATTAGCTTTTGTAGTGTAAATCACAATTCATGGGTATAAAAGTGGCATACTGGATTTTTATAGACACATTTTCTCCCAAGAGATATGAAGTACCGTATTTTCCGGACTATAAAGCGCACCCAAAATCAGATTTTTTTTTTGCCAAAAAGTCTGGATTTTTTGTAAGTGTCACAAAATCGGGGATTTTTTGTAAGTGTTAAAAAAATCGGGATTTTTTTGTAAGTGTCAAAAAATCGGGATTTTTTTGTAAGTGTCAAAAAACCGGGATTTTTTGTAAGTGTCAAAAAATCTGGATTTTTGTAAGCGTCAAAAAGTCAGGATTTTTTCCAATAATCAAAAAATCGTGATTTTTCCTAAGTGTAAAAAAGTCTGTATTTTTTCAAAAGTGTCAAAAAATCGGGGATTTTTTGTAAGTGTCAAAAAATCAGGATTTTTTGTAAGTGTCAAAAAATCTGGATTTTTTTGTAAGTGTCAAAAATTGTGGATTTTTTGTAAATGTCAAAAAAATCTGGATTTTTGTAAGTGTCAAAAAGTCAGGATTTTTTCCAATAATCAAAAAATCGTGATTTTTTTCCTAAGTGTAAAAAAGTCTGTATTTTTTCAAAAGTGTCAAAAAATCGGGTATTTTTTGTAAGTGTCAAAAAATCGGGATTTTTTGTAAGTGTCAAAAAATCGGGATTTTTTGTAAGTGTCAAAAAATCTGGATTTTTGTAAGTGTCAAAAAGTCAGGATTTTTTCCAATAATCAAAAAATTGTGATTTTTCCTAAGTGTAAAAAAGTCTGTATTTTTTCAAAAGTGTCAAAAAATCTGGATTTTTTCAAAATTAAAAAAAAATCTGGATTTTTTTCAAAATAAAAAAAAATCTGGATTTTTTTTGTAAGTGTCAAAAAATCGGAAATGCTTTTGTCAAAAGTCGGGATTTTTTCTAGGTGTCAAAAAAATCTGGATTTTTTGTATGTGTCAAAAAGTCCGAAAGTTTTTGGTCAAAAAGTTAGGATTTTTTTCTTAGTGTCAAAAAGTCGGGATTTTTGCCCAAGTATCAAAAAGTCTGGATTTTTTCTAAGTGTCAAAATGTCCAATTGAACATTTTCACACGTGATGCTGACATTGCTACGGAAAAAAATGCTTTGAACTATTCTCTACAGCTGAATATTAGCTTTTATAGTGTAAATCACAATTCATGGGTGTAAAAGTGGCATACTGGATTTTTATAGACACGTTTTCTCCCAAGAGATATGAAGTACCGTATTTTCCGGACTATAAAGCGCACCCAAAGTCAGATTTTTTTTTGGTCAAAAAGTCTGAATTTCTTGTAAATGTCAAAACATCGGGGATTTTTTGTAAGTGTCAAAAAATCGGGGATTTTTTGTAAGTGTCAAAAAATCGGGGATTTTTTGTAAGTGTCAAAAAATCGGGATTTTTTTGTAAGTGTCAAAAAATCGGGATTTTTTGTAAATGTCAAAAAGTCAGGATTTTTTCCAAGAATCAAAAAATCTGGATTTTTTTCTAAGTGTAAAAAAGTCTGTATTTTTTCAAAAGTGTCAAAAAAATCTGAATATTTTCTAAATTAAAAAAAATCTGGATTTTTTCTAAATTAAAAAAAATCTGGATTTTTTTGGAAGTGTCAAAAAATCGGAAATGCTTTTGTCAAAAAGTCGGGATTTTTTCTAAGTGTCAAAAAATCTGGATTTTTTTGTATGTGTCAAAAAGTCGGAAATTTTTTGGTCAAAAAGTTGGGATTTTTTTCTTAGTGTCAAAAAATCGGGATTTTTTCCAAGTATAAAAAGTCTGGATTTTTTCAATGTGTCAAAATGTCCAATTGAACATTTTCACACGTGATGCTGACATTGCTACGGAAAAAATGCTTTGAACTATTCTCTACAGCTGAATATTAGCTTTTGTAGTGTAAATGACAATTCATGGGTGTAAAAGTGGCATACTGGATTTTTATAGACACATTTTCTCCCAAGAGATATGAAGTACCGTATTTTCCGGACTATAAAGCGCACCCAAAGTCTGATTTTTTTTTTGTCAAAAAATCTGGATTTTTTGTAAGTGTCAAAAAATCGGGGATTTTTTGTAAGTGTCAAAAAATCGGGATTTTTTTGTAATTGTCAAAAAATCGGGGATTTTTTGTAAGTGTCAAAAAATCGGGATTTTTTGTAAGTGTCAAAAAATCGGGATTTTTTTGTAAGTGTCAAAAATTCGGGATTTTTTGTAAGTGTCAAAAAATCTGGATTTTTGTAAGTGTCAAAAAGTCAGGATTTTTTCCAATAATCAAAAAATCGTGATTTTTCCTAAGTGTAAAAAAATCTGTATTTTTTCAAAAGTGTCAAAAAATCTGGATTTTTTTCTAAATTAAAAAAAGTCTGGATTTTTTCTAAATTAAAAAAAATCTGGATTTGTTTGTAAGTGTCAAAAAATCCGAAATGCTTTTGTCAAAAGTCGGGATTTTTTCTAAGTGTCAAAAAAATCTGGATTTTTTGTATGTGTCAAAAAGTCGGAAACTTTTTGGTCAAAAAATTGGGATTTTTTTCTTAGTGTCAAAAAGTCTGGATTTTTCCCAAGTATCAAAAAGTCTGGATTTTTTCTAAGTGTCACAATGTCCAATTGAACATTTTCACACGTGATGCTGACATTGCTACGGAAAAAAATGCTTTGAACTATTCTCTTCAGCTGAATATTAGCTTTTCTAGTGTAAATCACAATTCATGGGTGTAAAAGTGGCATACTGGATTTTTATAGACACATTTTCTTCCAAGAGATATAAAGTACCGTATTTTCCGGACTATAGAGCGCGCCCACTAAATAAATAAAACATTTTAAAAAAGTTCAATACATAAGTCGCAGATATGTACACAAACAGATTCTGTAAATGTATATTTACATACCTAATTGTTTCCAAATAGTGTCTGTAACACGGCAGTAAAACGGTTGATCAAACAAAACAGAAGTCATCGTCATGAACTGTTTTTTTTTATTTATTGAAACTTTTATTAGTAGATTGCACAGTGAGGTACATATTCCGTACATGAAAACATTCCTACAGACATCATACATGGGACGGCTTAGTACATATGAACAGTTTTAGTTATATTGTAAAAATTACAAACGTTACTGAAACCTGAAACTTCGATAAAACCGTACGCAAGGTTTGATCAAATAAATGATGAGCATTCCAGTTAAATATTTTGAAAATGTTCATATATGACATCCTGACTGTAAAATTACATTTGTGTCAAAAAATATTGTGGTCTTTTTAATTTATTTAATTCAATGGGGATCAAAAGTGTGATTAATCAGATTAAATAGTTAAGTGTTGGGAAGCAATAGTCAAAATTATGACCCCATAGTACAAACGATAACATACCTATTCAGCATAGTTGCTATTTTTTTAAACTTTATGCAATATGGCCACCAGCGAAGAAAAATCCATAAATTTGCTGCACCGTTTTATAAACGACAGGGTTCAAAGCGAAGGAAAAAAGTAGCGGATTCCGATACAGTCGTGGTCAAAGGGCTCTGTACCCGTGCACAATGGCCTCTGGCGCGGGCGTAGGCCACTTTATGGGGTTTCCAAACGAGCCTGTGAACGAGGCTGTGAAAGTGATTGATTTGATATGCACCGAAGCCTGCTTTGTAATTGTTGAAACTGCGAGCGATCACCCTCATTTAATCACAGCAGCCAAAAGGATGATTAAAATGTGATTAATTGTGCAGATTTATCTTACAGCTTGTCAGGACCGGGCGATAGAACGATATCAATATCATCATTGATTTGAATAGAAAATGCCTTCGTTTTTTTTATTTTTCTCTTTTTTGTTGAAAGCAAGGTTGGTTTGCATTAACGAAGGCACTCGCTCTCTGGTCGCCGAGCAACGCAGGAAGTGACCACTAACAGCTGACAGCGAATCAGGTAAACAGTATCAAGTTTGGTTGTGCCATCTTGTTGTGTCGCGGGTGATTCTTTGCATGGAGTGAGAAAAGAAAGTCAAAATGAAGAAATTGCGGATAAAATAGGAAAAGTCGCCTTGAGAGTATTTTGGGATATTTTTATAGGGACCGTAGTCAGACCAATGTGGCCTGTAAATGATGCAAGGCCGCTAATAGCCACGCTCACCCTTTAGAGCACAGCTGTAACTTTTCATGGCAGCAAAGAGTCTCTATGTTTAAATTGTCACATTTTGCACTATTTTCTTACACTTTATTAAGCATTTCTTACATATTCCTTATTTTTGCACCTTCATTTTAAGAGCTTCTTGTTAAGTGTTTATTGGGAGTTTACTATTTTGTTTACAATGTTTGTTTTCCATGCTTGTGTTGACATTTCCTTTCTGCCTTGATAGCTGAGGGGATTTTAATCATAGCAAGATTACATTTCAAATAAAAATGTCCTTTTATCCTGCTTCTTATTTTACAAAATCCAAATCAGTGAAGTTGGCTCGTTGTGTAATTCGTAAATAAAAACAGATTACAATAAAATTATCATTAACTTAGAATTTAATGGCAGCAACACATTGCTGAAATAAGCAGGGGCGTCCATGATAACGTTGCTTGGATGGCAACATATGTTGCTCCAAAACCTGTATGTACCTTTCAGCACTAATGGTGCCTTCACAGACCTGTACGTTACCCATGTCTTGGCCACTAATACACCCCCATACCATCACAGATGCTGGCTTTTCAACTTTGCGCCGAAAACAATCCACATGGTTATTTTCCTCTTTGTTCACAACGTCCACAGTTTCCAAAAACTATTTGAAATGGGGACTCGTCAGACCACAGAACACTTTTCCACTCTGCATCAGTCCATCTTCGATGAGCTCGGGCCCAGCGAAGACGGCAGCGTTTCTGGGTGTTGTTGATAAATGGCACATGCATCTTGTCTTTGCAGTCTATTCAATTGAATATAAGTTAAAAAGGATTTGCAAATCATTGTATTCTGTTTTTATTTGCCATTTACAAAACACTGGTTTTGTGTTTTGTGGAAAGGTCATAAAAAGTATCACTAATTATCGATACACCTAAATCGTGATACAGTTTTCAGCTATATCCCAAAGCCCTAATAATCTGTCAAATAGGCATTTTTAAAGGGTGCTCTTTTCTGACATATCATTTTGTGAAATAATACATGAAACCATGAGGTTTGTGCATTTTTTGCCTCATTCCTGAAGCATTAAGGAGTGGGACCATCCAGGACTAGCTGCGGTGTGCTCTAACAACCGTGAGCAGATAATACTGCATCATGTCTTTCGGACTTCTCAGGTTTCGTCAGGTCGGCGGAGGCAAAAACTAACCCCGACCCTCCGTATTTATCATCTGAAAGCCACGAGTCGGTCATTAGCGTTTCATCGGACTCTCGGTGAGCGTAATAAACGTGACGCAATTTTTGTGAGAAAAACGGAACATGTTGGTCGGGCAGAGGGTGCCGGAGGCGCTGTGCAATGTCAGGCTGCCGCCGTACTGATTCATGCCCACCCGGCCGCGCTCACGTCCCCCAGCCCTCTGCAGCTGTCAATCAAAGCGCCATCAAATATTCAGGAGCCACACAAGCTCCTGTGAATTAAGGGAGGGTTGGCGTGTGGAGAAACCTTTCCATATTTAAATTTGAGTGAAAACTTGATTTTAGCACGGAATGTATTCGTCGCGGTGCGTGCGTGCGTACGTGTGTGTGTGTGTGTGTGTGTGTGTGTGTGTGTGTGTGTGTGTGTGTGTGTGTGCGTGTGTTTTCTGGCAATGCTTACTTAATGGGGACATCACTCTGTTTAGGGGACTTCTGACGGTATGGGGACAAAAAAAAAAAGGTCCCCTAAAGGGAAACCTTTTTAAATGATAGTCAGATCATGAAGCGATTCATCCCTTCTGGTATCGGACCAGCAAAGAGTGACTGTTTAAAATGTTTGAGGGCCGAACCGGAAGCATTAAGAGATAATCAGCAAGACTGGTGAAGTAGAACAGTTTATTTATTATTATTATTATTTTAAATTTGTTTGTGTGTATATGTATGTATGTATGTATATATATATATATATTTATATATATATATATATATATATATTTATATATATATATATATATATATATTAAAAAAAAAATATATATATATATATATATATATATATATATATATATATATATATATATATATATATATATATATATATATATATGTATATTAGAGATGCGCGGATAGGCAATTATTTCATCCGCAACCGCATCAGAAAGTCGTCAACCATCCGCCATCTACCCGATGTAACGTTTGATCAGAACTGCACCCGCCCGTCATCCGCCCGCACCCGCCCGTTGTTATATATCTAATATAGACGATGCAAGGCATTAGTGAGGTTATAAAGCTTTTGCCTGTTAAAGAAAGGAGACTGATCCAATGCAGCACAGACATTCGCGTGCCACGCTGTCACGACCCAGACGCACACCAGTGCGCAATCATATGGGAGCCGCGCTGAGCGCACCTCCAAGCGCGTCTCGCTGCCGGCGACGGCCAGGTATGGGCCCGACGCTCCAGCGCCATCCATTTTCAGGGCTAGTTGATTCGGCAGGTGGGTTGTTACACACTCCTTAGCGGGTTCCGACTTCCATGGCCACCGTCCTGCTGTCTATATCAACCAGGGTGAGCCCCACCCCTTTCGTGAGCGCACTGCGCGCGGAGTGACCCCTGTTACGCGCCCCCGGCAACAGGGGTGGCGGGCAGGTAAGCTGCGCGGGCGGAGCGCGCGGAGTGACCCCTGTTACGAGCCCCCGGCCACGGGGGTGGCGGGCAGGTAAGCTGCTTACCTGCTGCGCGTGACGCCGGCCGCGGCGAAGGCGGACGAGGCGGGGTGTCGGTGCGGTGGGCGCGGTAGTGACCCTGGACGTGCGTCGGGCCCTTTTCGCGGATCGCCTCAGCTACGGCTCCCGGTGGGGCCCTCTCGGGGGAAGGGGCCTCGGTCCCGGACCCCGGCGAGGCGTCCCTTCTCCGCTCCGTAAAAGTGTCCATCTCTTTTCTTTTTTTTTCTTCTGTTGTGGCATATGCTGCAGGTGCCTGCTCGTTTTTCGTATGTGGGTAACAACATTTAACTATGTATATATATTTCCCAATTGGTTTAACTGCCACCCGCCTGAATCTATTTAAAATCTAATTTTTTTTAATTTCAATCGCCCGACCCGACCCGACCCGACCCGCGGATAAAATTTTAATTGTGCCCGCAAACCGCGCATCTCTAATGTATATATATGTATGTATCTGTTTATATTTTATTTTATTTCTGATTATTATTACTATTATGCCCTGCGATGAGGTGGCGACTTGTCCAGGGTGTACCCCGCCTTCCGCTCAATTGTAGCTGAGATAGGCTCCAGCCCCCCGCGACCCCAAAGGGAATAAGCGGTAGAAAATGGATGGATGGATATTACTATTATTTTTTTTTTTTTTTGATTATTTAGTTGATGTATTTGTAGATATTACTTTGGTTTTTTTTTGCTGTTTCTTTCTTTTTTGGGGGGGGGGGTGGTATGGTTGGGATATAAACAAAAAATATTTTGACATTTAGGGCAGACAACAGACATATGATGTATGTGAATATGATGTAATGGATAGGAATGTCTGATGCTGGATGACAATAAAAAGAAAATGAAAAAAAAAAAAGTTTAATGTTTTTTTAATGTTATTTATGGTCAATGGAAGTTTAAATGAGTTTTCTTGAAAAGTGAAACATGTGTTATCCTGGCGTTAATAGTACTATAATTATGTATGGTATCCATCCTTAGTTGAAACTAACATATGTTTTCCCTTTTCCCTTGTCCCCACAAGTGATGATCAAAAAACTTGGTCCCCATTCCAAATGATAACAAGTATGTGTGTGTGTGTGTGTGTGTGTGTGTGTGTGTGTGTGTGTGTGTGTGTGTGTGTGTGTTCTGGCAATTATTTTTTTCCAAGTGTCAAAAAGTCAGAATTTTTTCCAAGTGTCAAAAAGTCGGATTTTTTCAAAAGTGTCAAAAAGTCGTGATTTTTTTTCTAAATTTCGAAAAATCTGGATTTTTTTGTAAGTGTCAAAAAATCGGGATTTTTTTGTAAGTGTCAAAAAAATCGGGATTTTTTTGTAAATGTCAAAAAGTCTGGATTTTTTCCAAGTATCAAAAAATCGGGATTTTTTTTCTAAGTGTCAAAAAATCGGGATTTTTTTAAAATTTAAAAAAAATCTGGATTTTTTCTGAGTTTCAAAAAATCTGGATTTTTTCTGAGAGTAAAAAAATCGGCATTTTTTCTAAGTGTCAAAAGATCGGGATTTTTTCCAAGTGTCAAAAAGTCGAAAATGTTTTTGTCAAAAAGTCGGGATTTTTTCTAAATGTCAAAAAATCTGGATTTCATTGCTTTGTTTACACAGTCACCTTTAGGGGACCTCTGACGGTATGGTATGGTATGGTATCCATTCGTAGTTAAAACTAATATATGTTTTCCCATGTCCCCACAAGTGATGATCAAAAACTTGGTCCCCATTCCAAATAATAACCTGTGTGTGTGTGTGTGTGTGTGTGTGTGTGTGTGTGTGTGTGTGTGTGTGTGTGTGTGTGTGTGTGTGTGTGTGTGTGTGTGTGTGTGTTCTGGCAATGATTTTTTTCCAAGTGTCAAAAAGTCGGGATTTTTTCCAAGTATCAAAAAATCGGAATTTTTTCTAAGTGTCAGAAAGTCAGATTTTTTCAAAAGTGTCAAAATGTCTGGATTTTTACAAATGTGTCAAAAAGTCGGGATTTTTTCTAAATTTCAAAAAATCTTGATTTTTTCTGAGTGTCAAAAAATCTGAATTTTTTCCTAGTATCAAAAAGTCTGGATTTTTTCAAATGTGTCAAAAAGTCGGGATTTTTTCAAATTTCAAAAAAATCTGGATTTCTTCTGAGAGTCAAAAAATCTGGATTTTTTCTAAATGTCAAAAGATCGGGATTTTTTCTAAGTGTCAAAAAGTCGGGATTTTTTCTAAGTGTCAAAAAATCTGGATTTCATCGCTTTGTTTACACAGTCACCTTTAGGGGACCTCTGACGGTATGGGGACAAAAAAACAGGTCCCCCTAAAGGGAAAAGGTTTGTATTTTATTTATGTGGTTTAAGGTAAGAAAATATTTTTTTTTATTGATCCCACAACAGGGAAAATTGGGTTACTTTGTTTACGTGTTTCAAATATTGGTAAAATAGAAATGTAATTTTCTTGAAAAGTGAGACATTTGTTATCCCGGCATTAATAGTACTGTGATTCTGTATGGTGTCCATCCTTAGTTAAAACTAAAATATTTTTCAAAAACAAAATTTGATCCCCATGAACCATATTAACTCTTTTTCCCCAGGGTCCCCAGTAAGAATGATCAGCACATTACTTCATCAATCCAGAGATTTAAAGATGTGTATGAGCTAACTGGGCAGTTTTTTTTATGCCTCCACAACCTGTAGAAAGGGTGGTCCCCACAAGGTATGATCAAAAACTTGGTCCCCATTCCAAATAATAACCAGTATGTGTGTGTGTGTGTGTGTGTGTGTGTGTGTGTGTGTGTGTGTGTGTGTGTGTGTGTGTGTGTGTGTGTGTGTGTGTGTGTGTGTGTGCCTGACATACATATTCAAAGGAAACGTAACCCATATTCTACTTTTGTGAGATAGCTCCAAACCCACCGTCGTCGCTGAGTGTTTGGTGTAGTATTTCTCTGAGGTAAAACTAACCAAAAACTCAGAAAAAACTCAACATTCTAGAGATGATATAAAAAAAACTTTTAAAAAACAACTATACAAACTGTTTGCATCTTTTTTGTTCACTACAGTACTCAGTTTGGAGCGTGTGTGTGATTTTTTTCCATATTAGAGTTGTTATATGTGTTGTTCCACTGTTTTATGTGAAACAAATGTTTTATTTGTGTTTAAACAAACTTGAATTAAAGTAAGTGCATATTTTGTACCCAAAAAAATTTAAGTAAAAAAAAAAAATATTTTTAATCCTATTTTTGGTGGAAAATAGGGCTGAAAACTGTGTTTTGTATCGATCGATATCGATAATTACTGATATTTATTATGACCTATTGAGGAGAAAAAAATATCATTTGTAAACATTGAGAGGCGGATGGGACCTGATATTCAGCTGGGAATGACTAAAGCAGTAAATAAACACAAGACATATATATACTCTATTAGCCACAACACAACCAGGCTTATATTTAATATGCCACAAATTAATCCCGCATAACAAAAACCTCCCCCCTCACGTCCATATAACTCGCCAATACAACTCAAACACCTGCACAACACACTCAATCCCACAGCCCAAAGTACCGTTCACCTCCTCAAAGTTCATATAGCACATATATTTCCCCAAAGTCCCCAAAGTTACGTACGTGACATGCACATAGCGGCACGCACGTACGGGCAAGCGATCAAATGTTTGGAAGCGTACTCACGGTACCGCGTCTGCGTATCCAACTCAAAGTCCTCCTGGTAAGAGTCTCTGTTGTCCCAGTTCTCCACAGGCCAATGGTAAAGCTTGACTGTCATCTTTCGGGAATGTAAACAATGAAACACCGGCTGTGTTTGTGTTGCTGCATGCCGGCCGCAATACACCGCTTCCCACCTACAGCTTTCTTCTTTGCTGTCTCCATTGTTCATTGAACAAATTGCAAAAGATTCACCAACACAGATGTCATCATACCGAGACGTTTTCATCATTGATATATAAACTATCAGACTGCGTGGTCGGTAGTAGTGGGTTTCAGTAGGCCTTTAAACAAGTTGAAAACCTACTCAGTGGCCTAGTGGTTAGAGTGTCCGCCCTGAGATCGGTAGGTTGTGAGTTCAAACCCCGGCCGAGTCATACCTAAGACTATAAAAATGGGACCCATTACCTCCCTGTTTGACACTCAGCATCAAGGGTTGGAATTGGGGGTTAAATCACAAAAAATGATTCCCGGGCGCGGCCACCGCTGCTGCTCACTGCTCCCCTCACCTCCCAGGGGGTGATCAAGGGTGATGGGTCAAATGCAGAGAATAATTTCGCCACACCTAGTGTGTGTGTGACAATCATTGGTACTTTAACTTTAACTTAACTTTAAAAACTTATTGGGGTGCTACCATTTAGTGGTCAATTGTACGGAATATGTACTGAACTGTGCAATCTACGAATAAAAGTTTCAATCAATCAATCAAAAACCGCAGAGTGACAGAAGTCCGAGTAAAAGTCTCGTAGGACAGCAGAAAAAGACGCGAGGTTTGTCTTTGGTCATTTTTTAACAATGAAAAAAAGCCCCAAACAGGATCGGAAAAGTCTCCAGATCAACTCGGGACAACAGAATGAAACTTTAAAAAAAATGCTTCGTCGGTGGTTCATGTTTCAAGATCACTGACAATTCGCTGTCGTTCAAGACGGGACTCGGCCTAAGACGGATCATCCAATCATCATGCAGAAGCCCGGCGTATCAGGTCAGCCCAGGCCAGCCCACTAACTCACAGACCCCCAGAGACGCTCAGCTTCCCAGGTAGTGATGTTTTGTTGCCCGTTATCCAATCAGGGTCTTCCGTTCTCGCTGTGAGTTTCCAAGCGCCGAAGCTCCGGCTTCAATGGGGATTTACCATCGGGATTTACACAGGCGGCGTCTGCGCCGCTGCCGAGGGAAGAGAGCAAACTCACTCAACGGCAGATTAATGCTCAACATACTCACAAAAAAGGCACATTCTAGTGCACTTTTAAGTCTATATGTTTAAGTTCAACAATACATATTTGACCTGGGGATGCGCGTAGGGATGGGTACTAAATCTGGTAATTTTGGGCGCCGACCGAATCCTGCTTGTCTTACCGTCCATCCATCCATCCATCTTCTTCCGCTTATCCGAGGTCGGGTCGCGGGGGCAGCAGCCTAAGCAGGGAAGCCCAGATTTCCCTCTCCCCAGCCACTTCGTCCAGCTCTTCCTGTGGGACCCCGAGGCGTTCCCAGGCCAGCCGGGAGACATAGTCTTCCCAACGTGTCCTGGGTCTTCCCCGCGGCCTCCTACCGGTCGGACGTGCCCTAAACACCTCCCTAGGGAGGCGTTCGGGTGGCATCCTGACCAGATGCCCGAACCACCTCATCTGGCTCCTCTCGATGTGGAGGAGCAGCGGCTTTACTTTGAGCTCCCCCCGGATGGCAGAGCTTCTCACCCTATCTCTAAGGGAGAGCCCCGCCACCCGGCGGAGGAAACTCATTTCGGCCGCTTGTACCCGTGATCTTGTCCTTTCGGTCATAACCCAAAGCTCATGACCATAGGTGAGGATGGGAACGTAGATCGACCGGTAAATTGAGAGCTTTGCCTTCCGGCTCAGCTCCTTCTTCACCACAACGGATCGATACAGCGTCCGCATTACTGAAGACGCCGCACCGATCCGCCTGTCGATCTCACGATCCACTCTTCCCCCACTCGTGAACAAGACTCCGAGGTACTTGAACTCCTCCACTTGGGGCAAAATCTCCTCCCCAACCCGGAGATGGCACTCCACCCTTTTCCGGGCGAGAACCATGGACTCGGACTTGGAGGTGCTGATTCCCATCCCAGTCGCTTCACACTCGGCTGCGAACCGATCCAGTGAGAGCTGAAGATCCTGGCCAGATGAAGCCATCAGGACCACATCATCTGCAAAAAGCAGAGACCTAATCCTGCAGCCACCAAACCAGATCCCCTCAACGCCTTGACTGCGCCTAGAAATTCTGTCCATAAAAGTTATGAACAGAATCGGTGACAAAGGGCAGCCTTGGCGGAGTCCAACCCTCACTGGAAAAGTGTCCGACTTACTGCCGGCAATGCGGACCAAGCTCTGGCACTGAGCATACAGGGAGCGGACTGCCACAATCAGACAGTCCGATACCCCATACTCTCTGAGCACTCCCCACAGGACTTCCCGAGGGACACGGTCGAATGCCTTCTCCAAGTCCACAAAACACATGTAGACTGGTTGGGCAAACTCCCATGCACCCTCAAGGACCCTGCCGAGAGTATAGAGCTGGTCCACAGTTCCACGACCAGGACGAAAACCACACTGTCTTGTCTTACCGATTCACCTAAAATCCAACGGTGCCATGTCAACAACACCCAGAAACGCCGCCCCTCTCCACATCCCACCCCCTGGATTGTAAATAATTCAATGTATATACTCTGATGATTAACTTGTGTGATGACGGTATTATGCTGATAGTATTTATTTGTACCATGAATTGATTAACGTGGACCCCGACTTAAACAAGTTGAAAAACGTATTGGGGTGTTACCATTTAGTGGTCAATTGTAAGGAATATGTACTGTACTGTGCAATCTACTAATACAAGTCTCAATCAATCAAATCAATCCACCAAACTACCTCTGGGTAATGTTGCAACTTTCAAAAAAACGCTTCAACGTGAGTAAAGTAAGGCTCCGCTTGATGCGAATATAAATTAACGTTGCTATTGACATGCTACTGATTAGCATTAGCGATTTTACATGGCGCTTTCAACGCCTCGAAATTGGGTAATGAAAACTACAACTAAGATGCACGTTACAATCTGGCGGTGCGTGATAACCACAATTAGAGATGTCCGATAATATCGGGCTGCCAATATTATCAGCCGAATAAATGCTTGAAAATGTAATATCGGAAATTATCGGTATCGGTTTCAAAAAGTAAAATGTATGACTTTTTAAAACGCCGCTGTACGGAGTGGTACACGGACGTAGGGAGAAGTACAGAGCACCAATAAACCTTAAAGGCACTGCCTTTGCGTGCCGGCCCAGTCACATAATATCTACGGCTTTTCACACACACAAGGGAATGCCATGCATACTTGGTCAGCAGCCATACAGGTCACACTGAGGGTGGCTGTATAAACAACTTTAACACTGTTACAAATATGCGCCACACTGTGAACCCACACCAAAGAAGAATGACAAACACATTTCGGGCGAACAACCGCACTGTAACACAACATAAACACAACAGAACAAATACCCAGAAGCCCTTGCAGCACTAACTCTTCCGGGACGCTACAATATACAGCCCCCGCTACCCCCTACCCTCCACCTCAACCCCGCCCACCTCAACCTCCTCATGCTCTCTCAGGGAGAGCATGTCCCAAATTCCAAGCTGCTGTTTTGAGGCATGTTAAAAAAAAATAATGCACTTTGTGACTTCAATAATAAATATGGCAGTGTCATGTTGGCATTTTTTTTTCCATAACTTGAGTTGATTTATTTTGGAAAACCTTGTTACATTGTTTAATGCATCCAGCGGGGCATCACAACAAAATTAAGCATAATAATGTGTTAATTCCACGACTGTATATATCGGTATCGGTTGATATCGGAATCGGTAATTAAGAGTTGGACAATATCGGAATATCGGATATCGGCAAAAAAGCCATTATCGGACATCTCTAACCACAATACTTATAGTATTAACACTTTTTAGAGCGCAACAAAAAACACACCACTATCGCCATTTAATGTCTGTCTTGGAGTTGCATGTGTAGCTATTTTTTTTAATGTTGCAATAATTGTTTTTATTTTATTTTCAAAAACAATTAATATTTGTTCACACACACCAAAGTAACGAAAATGTGTACCGTTAAGGACTGGTATCGATTCCCAGGTACCGGAATTTGGCAGTTCGAATGTGGACGGTACCCATCCCTAGTTGCGGATTATAGACAATACAAATAGTATACTTTGGCAGACGATAGAGATTTTAATATATACACGTTATATCATGATAATGCATGTTGATGACAAGTTATAGATGTGTTGTGCTAATTTGACAGCGACAAACACACAACCGCATCCCAACCGCAACGTAGTGTAGTTAGCGGTTAGGTCGCCATGGCTGTCCAGAGTCGGGACCCGGGGTGGACCGCTCGCCTGTGCATCGGTTGGGGACATCTCTGCGCTGCTGACCCATCTCCGCTCGAAATGGTCTCCTGCTGGCCCCACTATGGACTAGACTCTCACTATTATGTTAGATCCACTATGGACTGGACTCTCACTATTATGTTAGATCCACTATGGACTGGACTCTCACACTATTATGTTAGATCCACTATGGACTGGACTCTCACTATTATGTTATATCCACTATGGACTGGACTCTCACACTATTATGTTAGATCCACTGTGGACTGGACTCTCACACTATTATGTTAGATCCACTATGGACTGGACTCTCACTATTATGTTAGATCCACTATGGACTGGACTCTCCCTAATATGTTAGATCCACTATGGACTGGACTCTCACTATTATGTTATATACACTATGGACTGGACTCTCACACTATTATGTTAGATCCACTATGGACTGGACTCTCACTATTATGTTATATCCACTATGGACTGGACTCTCACACTATTATGTTAGATCCACTGTGGACTGGACTCTCACACTATTATGTTAGATCCACTATGGACTGGACTCTCACTATTATGTTAGATCCACTATGGACTGGACTCTCCCTAATATGTTAGATCCACTATGGACTGGACTCTCACTATTATGTTATATACACTATGGACTGGACTCTCACACTATTATGTTAGATCCACTATGGACTGGACTTTCACACTACTATATTAGATCCACTATGGACTGGACTCTCACTATTATGTTAGATCCACTATGGACTGGACTCTCACTATTATGTTATATCCACTATGGACTGGACTCTCACACTACTATGTTAGATCCACTGTGGACTGGACTTTCACACTACTATGTTAGATCCACTATGGACTGGACTCTCACACTATTATGTTAGATCCACTATGGACTGGACTCTCACTATTATGTTAGATCCACTATGGACTGGACTCTCCCTAATATGTTAGATCCACTATGGACTGGACTCTCACTATTATGTTATATACACTATGGACTGGACTCTCACACTATTATGTTAGATCCACTATGGACTGGACTTTCACACTACTATATTAGATCCACTATGGACTGGACTCTCACTATTATGTTAGATCCACTATGGACTGGACTCTCACACTATTATGTTAGATCCACTATGGACTGGACTTTCACACTATTATGTTAGATCCACTATGGACTGGACTCTCACTGTTATGTTGGATCTACTATGGACTGGACTCTCACTATTATGTTAGATCCACTATGGACTGCACTCTCACTATTATGTTAGATCCACTATGGACTGGACTCTCACTATTATGTTAGATCCACTAAGGACTGGACTCTCACACTATTATGTTAGATCCACTATGGACTGCACTCTCACTATTATGTTAGATCCACTATGGACTGCACTCTCACTATTATGTTAGATCCACTATGGACTGGACTCTCACGATTATGTTAGATCCACTATGGACTAGACTCTCACAATATTATGTTAGATCCACTATGGACTGGACTCTCACTATTATGTTAGATCCACTATGGACTGGACTCTCACGATTATGTTGGATCCACTATGGACTAGACTCACAATATTATGTTAGATCCACTATGGACTGGACTCTCACTATTATGTTATATCCACTATGGACTGGACTCTCCCTATTATGTTAGATCCACTATGGACTGGACTCTCACTATTATGTTTGATCCACTATGGACTGGACTCTCACTATTATGTTAGATCCACTATGGTCTGGACTCTCGCTTTTATGTTGGATCCACTATGAACTGGACTCTCACTATTATGTTAGATCCACTATGGACTGGACTCTCACTATTATGTTGGATCCACTATGGACTGGACTCTCACTATAATGTTAGATCCACTATGGACTGGACTCTCACTATTATGTTAGATCCACGATGGACTGGACTCTACTATTATGTTAGAGCCACTATGGACTGGACTCTCACACTATTATGTTAGATCCACTATGGACTGGACTCTCACACTATTATGTTAGATCCACTATGGACTGGACTCTCACTATTATGTTTGATCCACTATGGACTGGACTCTCACTATTATGTTAGATCCACTATGGTCTGGACTCTCGCTTTTATGTTGGATCCACTATGAACTGGACTCTCACTATTATGTTAGATCCACTATGGACTGGACTCTCACTATTATGTTGGATCCACTATGGACTGAACTCTCACTATAATGTTAGATCCACTATGGACTGGACTCTCACTATTATGTTAGATCCACTATGGACTGGACTCTCACTATTTTGTTAGATCCACTATGGAGTGGACTCTCACTATAATGTTAGATCCACTATGGACTGGACTCTCACTATTATGTTTGATCCACTATGGACTGAACTCTCACTATTATGTTTGATCCACTATGGACTGGACTCTCACTATTATGTTAGATCCACTATGGACTGGACTCTCACACTATTATGTTAGATCCACTATGGACTGGACTCTCACTATTATGCTAGATCCACTATGGACTGGACTCTCACTATTATGTTAGATCCACTATGGACTGGACTCTCACACTATTATGTTAGATCCACTATGGACTGGAGTCTTACTATTATGTTAGATCCACTATGGACTGGACTCTCACTATTATGTTAGATCCACTATGGACTGGACTCTCACTATTATGTTAGATCCACTATGGACTGGAGTCTTACTATTATGTTAGATCCACTATGGACTGGACTCTCACTATTATGTTAGATCCACTATGGACTGGACTCTCACTATTATGTTAGATCCGCTATGGACTGGACTCTCACACTATTATGTTAGATCCACTATGGACTGGACTCTCACTATTATGTTAGATCCACTATGGACTGCACTCTCAAACTATTATGTTAGATCCACTATGGACTGCACTCTCACTATAATGTTAGATCCACTATGGACTGGACTCTCACTATTATGTTATATCCACTATGGACTGGACTCTCACTATTATGTTTGATCCACTATGGACTGGACTCTCACTATTATGTTAGATCCACTATGGACTGGACTCTTACTATTATGTTAGATCCACTATGGACTGGACTCTCACTATTATGTTAGATCCACTATGGACTGGACTCTCACTATTATGTTAGATCCGCTATGAACTGGACCCTCACACTATTATGTTAGAGCCACTATGGACTGGACTCTCACACTATTATGTTAGATCCACTATGGACTGGACTTTCACACTATTATGTTAGATCCACTATGGACTGGACTCTCACTATTATGTTAGATCCACTATGGACTGCACTCTCACTATTATGTTAGATCCACTATGGACTGGACTCTCACTATTATGTTAGATCCACTATGGACTGGACTCTCACACTATTATGTTAGATCCACTATGGACTGGACTTTCACACTACTATGTTAGATCCACTATGGACTGGACTCTCACTATTATGTTAGATCCACTATGGACTGGACTCTCACACTATTATGTTGGATCCACTATGGACTGGACTCTCACTATTATGTTAGATCCACCATGGACTGGACTCTCACACTATTATGTTAGATCCACTATGGACTGGACTCTCACTATTATGTTAGATCCACTATGGACTGGACTCTCACTATTATGTTAGATCCACTATGGACTGGACTCTCACACTATTATGTTAGATCCACTATGGACTGGACTCTCACACTATTATGTTAGATCCACTATGGACTGGACTCTCTCACTATTATGTTAGATCCACTATGGACTGGACTCTCACTATTATGTTAGATCCACTATGGACTGGACTCTCACTATTATGTTAGATCCACTATGGACTGGACTCTCACAATTTTATGTTAGATCCACTATGGACTGGACTCTCACACTATTATGTTAGAGCCACTATGGACTGGACTCTCACTATTATGTTAGATCCACTATGGACTGGACTCTCACAATATTACGTTAGATCCACTATGGACTGGACTTTCACACTATTATGTTAGATCCACTATGGACTGGACTCTCACACTATTATGTTAGATCCACTATGGACTGGACTCTCACTATTATGTTAGATCCACTATGGACTGGACTCTCACTATAATGTTAGATCCACTATGGACTGGACTCTCACTATTATGTTAGATCCACTATGGACTGGACTCTCACTATTTTGTTAGATCCACTATGGACTGGACTCTCACTATTATGTTAGATCCACTATGGACTGGACTCTCACTATAATGTTAGATCCACTATGGACTGGACTCTCACTATTATGTTTGATCCACTATGGACTGAACTCTCACTATTATGTTTGATCCACTATGGACTGGACTCTCACTATTATGTTAGATCCACTATGGACTGGACTCTCACACTATTATGTTAGATCCACTATGGACTGGACTCTCACTATTATGTTAGATCCACTATGGACTGGACTCTCACACTATTATGTTAGATCCACAATGGACTAGACTCTCACTATTTTGTTAGATCCACTATGGAGTGGACTCTCACTATTATGTTAGATCCACTATGGACTGGACTCTCACTATTATGTTAGATCCACGATGGACTGGACTCTACTATTATGTTAGAGCCACTATGGACTGGACTCTCACACTATTATGTTAGATCCACTATGGACTGGACTCTCACACTATTATGTTAGATCCACTATGGACTGGACTCTCACTATTATGTTTGATCCACTATGGACTGGACTCTCACTATTATGTTAGATCCACTATGGTCTGGACTCTCGCTTTTATGTTGGATCCACTATGAACTGGACTCTCACTATTATGTTAGATCCACTATGGACTGGACTCTCACTATTATGTTGGATCCACTATGGACTGGACTCTCACTATAATGTTAGATCCACTATGGACTGGACTCTCACTATTATGTTAGATCCACTATGGACTGGACTCTCACTATTTTGTTAGATCCACTATGGAGTGGACTCTCACTATAATGTTAGATCCACTATGGACTGGACTCTCACTATTATGTTTGATCCACTATGGACTGAACTCTCACTATTATGTTTGATCCACTATGGACTGGACTCTCACTATTATGTTAGATCCACTATGGACTGGACTCTCACACTATTATGTTAGATCCACTATGGACTGGACTCTCACTATTATGTTAGATCCACTATGGACTGGACTCTCACTATTATGTTAGATCCACTATGGACTGGACTCTCACACTATTATGTTAGATCCACTATGGACTGGAGTCTTACTATTATGTTAGATCCACTATGGACTGGACTCTCACTATTATGTTAGATCCACTATGGACTGGACTCTCACTATTATGTTAGATCCACTATGGACTGGAGTCTTACTATTATGTTAGATCCACTATGGACTGGACTCTCACTATTATGTTGGATCCACTATGGACTGGACTCTCACTATTATGTTAGATCCGCTATGGACTGGACTCTCACACTATTATGTTAGATCCACTATGGACTGGACTCTCACTATTATGTTAGATCCACTATGGACTGCACTCTCTAACTATTATGTTAGATCCACTATGGACTGCACTCTCACTATAATGTTAGATCCACTATGGACTGGACTCTCACTATTATGTTATATCCACTATGGACTGGACTCTCACTATTATGTTTGATCCACTATGGACTGGACTCTCACTATTATGTTAGATCCACTATGGACTGGACTCTTACTATTATGTTAGATCCACTATGGACTGGACTCTCACTATTATGTTAGATCCACTATGGACTGGACTCTCACTATTATGTTAGATCCGCTATGAACTGGACTCTCACACTATTATGTTAGAGCCACTATGGACTGGACTCTCACACTATTATGTTAGATCCACTATGGACTGGACTTTCACACTATTATGTTAGATCCACTATGGACTGGACTCTCACTATTATGCTAGATCCACTATGGACTGCACTCTCACTATTATGTTAGATCCACTATGGACTGGACTCTCACTATTATGTTAGATCCACTATGGACTGGACTCTCACACTATTATGTTAGATCCACTATGGACTGGACATTCACACTACTATGTTAGATCCACTATGGACTGGACTCTCACTATTATGTTAGATCCACTATGGACTGGACTCTCACACTATTATGTTAGATCCACTATGGACTGGACTCTCACTATTATGTTAGATCCACTATGGACTGGACTCTCACACTATTATGTTAGATCCACTATGGACTGGACTCTCACTATTATGTTAGATCCACTATGGACTGGACTCTCACTATTATGTTAGATCCACTATGGACTGGACTCTCACACTATTATGTTAGATCCACTATGGACTGGACTCCCACACTATTATGTTAGATCCACTATGGACTGGACTCTCTCACTATTATGTTAGATCCACTATGGACTGGACTCTCACTATTATGTTTGATCCACTATGGACTGGACTCTCACTATTATGTTAGATCCACTATGGACTGGACTCTCACAATTTTATGTTAGATCCACTATGGACTGGACTCTCACTATTATGTTAGATCCACTATGGACTGGACTCTCACTATTATGTTAGATCCACTATGGACTGGACTCTCACTATTTTGTTAGATCCACTATGGACTGGACTCTCACTATTATGTTAGATCCACTATGGACTGGACTCTCACTATAATGTTAGATCCACTATGGACTGGACTCTCACTATTATGTTTGATCCACTATGGACTGAACTCTCACTATTATGTTTGATCCACTATGGACTGGACTCTCACTATTATGTTAGATCCACTATGGACTGGACTCTCACACTATTATGTTAGATCCACTATGGACTGGACTCTCACTATTATGTTAGATCCACTATGGACTGGACTCTCACACTATTATGTTAGATCCACTATGGACTGGAGTCTTACTATTATGTTAGATCCACTATGGACTGGACTCTCACTATTATGTTTGATCCACTATGGACTGGACTCTTACTATTATGTTAGATCCACTATGGGCTGAACTCTCACTATTATGTTAGATCCACAATGGACTAGACTCTCACTATTTTGTTAGATCCACTATGGAGTGGACTCTCACTATTATGTTAGATCCACTATGGACTGGACTCTCACTATTATGTTAGATCCACGATGGACTGGACTTTACTATTATGTTAGAGCCACTATGGACTGGACTCTCACACTATTATGTTAGATCCACTATGGACTGGACTCTCACACTATTATGTTAGATCCACTATGGACTGGACTCTCACTATTATGTTTGATCCACTATGGACTGGACTCTCACTATTATGTTAGATCCACTATGGTCTGGACTCTCGCTTTTATGTTGGATCCACTATGAACTGGACTCTCACTATTATGTTAGATCCACTATGGACTGGACTCTCACTATTATGTTGGATCCACTATGGACTGGACTCTCACTATAATGTTAGATCCACTATGGACTGGACTCTCACTATTATGTTAGATCCACTATGGACTGGACTCTCACTATTTTGTTAGATCCACTATGGAGTGGACTCTCACTATAATGTTAGATCCACTATGGACTGGACTCTCACTATTATGTTTGATCCACTATGGACTGAACTCTCACTATTATGTTTGATCCACTATGGACTGGACTCTCACTATTATGTTAGATCCACTATGGACTGGACTCTCACACTATTATGTTAGATCCACTATGGACTGGACTCTCACTATTATGTTAGATCCACTATGGACTGGACTCTCACTATTATGTTAGATCCACTATGGACTGGACTCTCACACTATTATGTTAGATCCACTATGGACTGGAGTCTTACTATTATGTTAGATCCACTATGGACTGGACTCTCACTATTATGTTAGATCCACTATGGACTGGACTCTCACTATTATGTTAGATCCACTATGGACTGGAGTCTTACTATTATGTTAGATCCACTATGGACTGGACTCTCACTATTATGTTAGATCCACTATGTACTGGACTCTCACTATTATGTTAGATCCGCTATGGACTGGACTCTCACACTATTATGTTAGATCCACTATGGACTGGACTCTCACTATTATGTTAGATCCACTATGGACTGCACTCTCTAACTATTATGTTAGATCCACTATGGACTGCACTCTCACTATAATGTTAGATCCACTATGGACTGGACTCTCACTATTATGTTATATCCACTATGGACTGGACTCTCACTATTATGTTTGATCCACTATGAACTGGACTCTCACTATTATGTTAGATCCACTATGGACTGGACTCTTACTATTATGTTAGATCCACTATGGACTGGACTCTCACTATTATGTTAGATCCACTATGGACTGGACTCTCACTATTATGTTAGATCCGCTATGAACTGGACTCTCACACTATTATGTTTGAGCCACTATGGACTGGACTCTCACACTATTATGTTAGATCCACTATGGACTGGACTTTCACACTATTATGTTAGATCCACTATGGACTGGACTCTCACTATTATGTTAGATCCACTATGGACTGCACTCTCACTATTATGTTAGATCCACTATGGACTGGACTCTCACTATTATGTTAGATCCACTATGGACTGGACTCTCACACTATTATGTTAGATCCACTATGGACTGGACTTTCACACTACTATGTTAGATCCACTATGGACTGGACTCTCACTATTATGTTAGATCCACTATGGACTGGACTCTCACACTATTATGTTAAATCCACTATGGACTGGACTCTCACTATTATGTTAGATCCACTATGGACTGGACTCTCACACTATTATGTTAGATCCACTATGGACTGGACTCTCACTATTATGTTAGATCCACTATGGACTGGACTCTCACTATTATGTTAGATCCACTATGGACTGGACTCTCACACTATTATGTTAGATCCACTATGGACTGGACTCTCACACTATTATGTTAGATCCACTATGGACTGGACTCTCTCACTATTATGTTAGATCCACTATGGACTGGACTCTCACTATTATGTTAGATCCACTATGGACTGGACTCTCACTATTATGTTAGATCCACTATGGACTGGACTCTCACAATTTTATGTTAGATCGAATATGGACTGGACTCTCACTATTATGTTAGATCCACTATGGACTGGACTCTCACACTATTATGTTAGAGCCACTATGGACTGGACTCTCACTATTATGTTAGATCCACTATGGACTGGACTCTCACAATATTACGTTAGATCCACTATGGACTGGACTTTCACACTATTATGTTAGATCCACTATGGACTGGACTCTCACACTATTATGTTAGATCCACTATGGACTGGACTCTCACTATTATGTTAGATCCACTATGGACTGGACTCTCACTATAATGTTAGATCCACTATGGACTGGACTCTCACTATTATGTTACATCCACTATGGACTGGACTCTCACTATTTTGTTAGATCCACTATGGAGTGGACTCTCACTATAATGTTAGATCCACTATGGACTGGACTCTCACTATTATGTTTGATCCACTATGGACTGAACTCTCACTATTATGTTTGATCCACTATGGACTGGACTCTCACTATTATGTTAGATCCACTATGGACTGGACTCTCACACTATTATGTTAGATCCACTATGGACTGGACTCTCACTATTATGTTAGATCCACTATGGACTGGACTCTCACTATTATGTTAGATCCACTATGGACTGGACTCTCACACTATTATGTTAGATCCACTATGGACTGGAGTCTTACTATTATGTTAGATCCACTATGGACTGGACTCTCACTATTATGTTAGATCCACTATGGACTGGACTCTCACTATTATGTTAGATCCACTATGGACTGGAGTCTTACTATTATGTTAGATCCACTATGGACTGGACTCTCACTATTATGTTAGATCCACTATGGACTGGACTCTCACTATTATGTTAGATCCGCTATGGACTGGACTCTCACACTATTATGTTAGATCCACTATGGACTGGACTCTCACTATTATGTTAGATCCACTATGGACTGCACTCTCAAACTATTATGTTAGATCCACTATGGACTGCACTCTCACTATAATGTTAGATCCACTATGGACTGGACTCTCACTATTATGTTATATCCACTATGGACTGGACTCTCACTATTATGTTTGATCCACTATGGACTGGACTCTCACTATTATGTTAGATCCACTATGGACTGGACTCTTACTATTATGTTAGATCCACTATGGACTGGACTCTCACTATTATGTTAGATCCACTATGGACTGGACTCTCACTATTATGTTAGATCCGCTATGAACTGGACTCTCACACTATTATGTTAGAGCCACTATGGACTGGACTCTCACACTATTATGTTAGATCCACTATGGACTGGACTTTCACACTATTATGTTAGATCCACTATGGCCTGCACTCTCACTATTATGTTAGATCCACTATGGACTGGACTCTCACTATTATGTTAGATCCACTATGGACTGGACTCTCACTATTATGTTAGATCCACTATGGACTGGACTCTCACTATTATGTTGGATCCACTATGGACTGGACTCTCACACTATTATGTTAGATCCACTATGGACTGGACTCTCACTATTATGTTATATCCACTATGGACTGGACTCTCCCTAATATGTTAGATCCACTATGGACTGGACTCTCACTATTATGTTAGATCCACTATGGACTGGACTCTCACACTATTATGTTAGATCCACTATGGACTGGACTTTCACACTACTATGTTAGATCCACTATGGACTGGACTCTCACTATTATGTTAGATCCACTATGGACTGGACTCTCACACTATTATGTTAGATCCACTATGGACTGGACTCTCACTATTATGTTAGATCCACTATGGACTGGACTCTCACACTATTATGTTAGATCCACTATGGACTGGACTCTCACTATTATGTTAGATCCACTATGGACTGGACTCTCACTATTATGTTAGATCCACTATGGACTGGACTCTCACACTATTATGTTAGATCCACTATGGACTGGACTCTCACACTATTATGTTAGATCCACTATGGACTGGACTCTCTCACTATTATGTTAGATCCACTATGGACTGCACTCTCACTATTATGTTAGATCCACTATGGACTGGACTCTCACTATTATGTTAGATCCACTATGGACTGGACTCTCACTATTATGTTAGATCCACTATGGACTGGACTGTCACTATTATGTTAGATCCACTATGGACTGGACTCTCATTATTGTTACATCCCCTATGGACTGGACTCTCACTATTATGTTGGATCCACTATGGACTGGACTCTCACTATTATGTTAGATCCACTATGGACTGGACTCTCACACTGTTATGTTAGATCCACTATGGACTGGACTCTCACTATTATGTTAGATCCACTATGGACTGGACTCTCACACTGTTATGTTAGATCCACTATGGACTGGACTTTCACACTATTATGTTAGATCCACTATGGACTGGACTCTCACTATTATGTTGGATCCACTATGGACTGCACTCTCACTATTATGTTAGATCCACTATGGACTGGACTCTCACTATTATGTTAGATCCACTATGGACTGGACTCTCACACTATTATGTTAGATCCACTATGGACTGGACTTTCACACTATTATGTTAGATCCACTATGGACTGGACTCTCACTATTATGTTGGATCCACTATGGACTGCACTCTCACTATTATGTTAGATCCACTATGGACTGGACTCTCACTATTATGTTAGATCCACTATGGACTGGACTCTCACACTATTATGTTAGATCCACTATGGACTGGACTCTCACTATTATGTTAGATCCACTATGGACTGGACTCTCCCTAATATGTTAGATCCACTATGGACTGGACTCTCACTATTATGTTATATCCACTATGGACTGGACTCTCACACTATTATGTTAGATCCACTATGGACTGGACTTTCAAACTACTATATTAGATCCACTATGGACTGGACTCACACTATTATGTTAGATCCACTATGGACTGGACTCTCACTATTATGTTAGATCCACTATGGACTGGACTCTCACTATTATGTTAGATCCACTATGGACTGGACTCTCACTATTATGATAGATCCACTATGGACTGGACTCTCACTATTATGTTAGATCCACTATGGACTGGACTTTCACTATTATGTTAGAGCCACTATAGACTGGACTCTCACACTATTATGTTAGATCCACTATGGACTGGACTCTCACACTATTATGTTAGATCCACTATGGACTGGGCTCTCACTATTATGTTTGATCCACTATGGACTGGACTCTCACTATTATGTTGGATCCACTATGGACTGGACTCTCGCTATTATGTTGGATCCACTATGAACTGGACTCTCACTATTATGTTGGATGCACTATGGACTGGACTCTCACACTATTATGTTAGATCCACTATGGACTGGACTCTCACTATTATGTTAGATCCACTATGGACTGGACTCTCACTATTATGTTAGATCCGCTATGGACTGGACTCTCACACTATTATGTTAGATCCACTATGGACTGGACTCTCACTATTATGTTAGATCCACTATGGTCTGGACTCTCGCTTTTATGTTGGATCCACTATGAACTGGACTCTCACTATTATGTTAGATCCACTATGGACTGGACTCTCACTATTATGTTGGATCCACTATGGACTGGACTCTCACTATTATGTTAGATCCACTATGGACTGGACTCTCACTATTATGTTAGATCCACTATGGACTGGACTCTCACACTATTATGTTAGATCCACTATGGACTGGAGTCTTACTATTATGTTAGATCCACTATGGACTGGACTCTCACTATTATGTTAGATCCACTATGGACTGGACTCTCACTATTATGTTAGATCCACTATGGACTGGAGTCTTACTATTATGTTAGATCCACTATGGACTGGACTCTCACTATTATGTTAGATCCACTATGGACTGGACTCTCACTATTATGTTAGATCCGCTATGGACTGGACTCTCACACTATTATGTTAGATCCACTATGGACTGGACTCTCACTATTATGTTAGATCCACTATGGACTGCACTCTCAAACTATTATGTTAGATCCACTATGGACTGCACTCTCACTATAATGTTAGATCCACTATGGACTGGACTCTCACTATTATGTTATATCCACTATGGACTGGACTCTCACTATTATGTTTGATCCACTATGGACTGGACTCTCACTATTATGTTAGATCCACTATGGACTGGACTCTTACTATTATGTTAGATCCACTATGGACTGGACTCTCACTATTATGTTAGATCCACTATGGACTGGACTCTCACTATTATGTTAGATCCGCTATGAACTGGACTCTCACACTATTATGTTAGAGCCACTATGGACTGGACTCTCACACTATTATGTTAGATCCACTATGGACTGGACTTTCACACTATTATGTTAGATCCACTATGGCCTGCACTCTCACTATTATGTTAGATCCACTATGGACTGGACTCTCACTATTATGTTAGATCCACTATGGACTGGACTCTCACTATTATGTTAGATCCACTATGGACTGGACTCTCACTATTATGTTGGATCCACTATGGACTGGACTCTCACACTATTATGTTAGATCCACTATGGACTGGACTCTCACTATTATGTTATATCCACTATGGACTGGACTCTCCCTAATATGTTAGATCCACTATGGACTGGACTCTCACTATTATGTTAGATCCACTATGGACTGGACTCTCACACTATTATGTTAGATCCACTATGGACTGGACTTTCACACTACTATGTTAGATCCACTATGGACTGGACTCTCACTATTATGTTAGATCCACTATGGACTGGACTCTCACACTATTATGTTAGATCCACTATGGACTGGACTCTCACTATTATGTTAGATCCACTATGGACTGGACTCTCACACTATTATGTTAGATCCACTATGGACTGGACTCTCACTATTATGTTAGATCCACTATGGACTGGACTCTCACTATTATGTTAGATCCACTATGGACTGGACTCTCACACTATTATGTTAGATCCACTATGGACTGGACTCTCACTATTATGTTAGATCCGCTATGGACTGGACTCTCACACTATTATGTTAGATCCACTATGGACTGGACTCTCACTATTATGTTAGATCCACTATGGACTGCACTCTCAAACTATTATGTTAGATCCACTATGGACTGCACTCTCACTATAATGTTAGATCCACTATGGACTGGACTCTCACTATTATGTTATATCCACTATGGACTGGACTCTCACTATTATGTTTGATCCACTATGGACTGGACTCTCACTATTATGTTAGATCCACTATGGACTGGACTCTTACTATTATGTTAGATCCACTATGGACTGGACTCTCACACTGTTATGTTAGATCCACTATGGACTGGACTCTCACTATTATGTTAGATCCACTATGGACTGGACTCTCACACTGTTATGTTAGATCCACTATGGACTGGACTTTCACACTATTATGTTAGATCCACTATGGACTGGACTCTCACTATTATGTTGGATCCACTATGGACTGCACTCTCACTATTATGTTAGATCCACTATGGACTGGACTCTCACTATTATGTTAGATCCACTATGGACTGGACTCTCACACTATTATGTTAGATCCACTATGGACTGGACTTTCACACTATTATGTTAGATCCACTATGGACTGGACTCTCACTATTATGTTGGATCCACTATGGACTGCACTCTCACTATTATGTTAGATCCACTATGGACTGGACTCTCACTATTATGTTAGATCCACTATGGACTGGACTCTCACACTATTATGTTAGAGCCACTATGGACTGGACTCTTACTATTATGTTAGATCCACTATGGACTGGACGCTCACTATTATGTTAGATCCACTATGGACTGGACTCTCACTATTATGTTAGATCCACTATGGACTGGACTCTCACACTATTATGTTAGATCCACTATGGACTGGACTCTCACTATTATGTTAGATCCACTATGGACTGGACTCTCCCTAATATGTTAGATCCACTATGGACTGGACTCTCACTATTATGTTATATCCACTATGGACTGGACTCTCACACTATTATGTTAGATCCACTATGGACTGGACTTTCAAACTACTATATTAGATCCACTATGGACTGGACTCACACTATTATGTTAGATCCACTATGGACTGGACTCTCACTATTATGTTAGATCCACTATGGACTGGACTCTCACTATTATGTAAGATCCACTATGGACTGGACTCTTACTATTATGTTAGATCCACTATGGACTGGACTCTCACTATTATGTTAGATCCACTATGGACTGGACTCTCACTATTATGTTAGATCCACTATGGACTGGACTCTCACTATTATGTTAGATCCACTATGGACTGGACTCTCACTATTATGTTAGATCCACTATGGACTGGACTCTCACTATTAAGTTAGATCCACTATGGACTGGACTTTCACACTATTATGTTAGATCCACTATGGACTGGACTTTCACACTATTATGTTAGATCCACTATGGACTGCACTCTCACTATTATGTTAGATCCACTATGGACTGAACTCTCACACTATTATGTTAGATCCACTATGGACTGGACTTTCACACTATTATGCTAGATCCACTATGGACTGGACTTTCACACTATTATGTTAGATCCACTATGGACTGCACTCTCACTATTATGTTAGATCCACTATGGACTGAACTCTCACACTATTATGTTAGATCCACTATGGACTGGACTTTCACACTATTATGTTAGATCCACTATGGACTGGACTTTCACACTATTATGTTAGATCAACTATGGACTGAACTCTCACACTATTATGTTAGATCCACTATGGACTGGACTCTCACTATTATGTTAGATCCACTATGGACTGGACTCTCACTATTATGTTAGATCCGCTATGAACTGGACTCTCACACTATTATGTTAGAGCCACTATGGACCGGACTCTCTCACTATTATGTTAGATCCACTATGGACTGGACTTTCACTATTATGTTAGAGCCACTATAGACTGGACTCTCACACTATTATGTTAGATCCACTATGGACTGGACTCTCACACTATTATGTTAGATCCACTATGGACTGGACTCTCACTATTATGATAGATCCACTATGGACTGGACTCTCACTATTATGTTAGATCCACTATGGACTGGACTTTCACTATTATGTTAGAGCCACTATAGACTGGACTCTCTCACTATTATGTTAGATCCACTATGGACTGGACTCTCACTATTATGTTAGATCCGCTATGAACTGGACTCTCACACTATTATGTTAGAGCCACTATGGACCGGACTCTCTCACTATTATGTTAGATCCACTATGGACTGGACTTTCACTATTATGTTAGAGCCACTATAGACTGGACTCTCACACTATTATGTTAGATCCACTATGGACTGGACTCTCACACTATTATGTTAGATCCACTATGGACTGGACTCTCACTATTATGATAGATCCACTATGGACTGGACTCTCACTATTATGTTAGATCCACTATGGACTGGACTTTCACTATTATGTTAGAGCCACTATAGACTGGACTCTCACACTATTATGTTAGATCCACTATGGACTGGACTCTCACACTATTATGTTAGATCCACTATGGACTGGGCGCTCACTATTATGTTTGATCCACTATGGACTGGACTCTCACTATTATGTTGGATCCACTATGGACTGGACTCTCGCTATTATGTTGGATCCACTATGAACTGGACTCTCACTATTATGTTGGATCCACTATGGACTGGACTTTCACTATTATGTTAGAGCCACTATAGACTGGACTCTCACACTATTATGTTAGATCCACTATGGACTGGACTCTCACACTATTATGTTAGATCCACTATGGACTGGGCTCTCACTATTATGTTTGATCCACTATGGACTGGACTCTCACTATTATGTTGGATCCACTATGGACTGGACTCTCGCTATTATGTTGGATCCATTATGAACTGGACTCTCACTATTATGTTGGATCCACTATGGACTGGACTCTCACTATTATGTTAGATCCACTATGGAATGGACTTTCACAATATTATGTTCGATCCACTCGACGTCCATTGCATCTGGTCTCCCCTAGAGGAAGGGGGTTACCCACATATGCGGTCCTCTCCAAGGTTTCTCATAGTCATTCACATCGACGTCCCACTGGGTTGTGAGTTTTTCCTTGCCCTTATGTGGGCTCTGTACCGCGGATGTCGTTGTGGCTTGTGCAGCCCTTTGAGACACTTGTGATTTAGGGCTATATAAATAAACATTGATTGATTGATTGATCGATCGATGGCTTCAAATAAGCTATGTTTCCTACAGCGTGGTTTGTGGTGCAGCCGTGTCAAGTGACCGGTCACTGGTGGGGGAGTATAGATCAATTCCGCTGTTGCAGACTGACAAGCGTCCCTGCAAGCTTCAGTTGGATAATTCCCCCCAGCATCTCATGAGAGGATGCTAAGTAGCTGAGCAAACAACACAGTGACAGATCAGTCAATACCACAATGTCCAGTGACAAGGTTCCAATGTTCTACATCTGCAGAGAGTTCCCTGCACCATGTTGACAAGATAACCAGAAGCATGGATGTCACAATGAAAATGACAGCTGCCACACAGCCCTTAAATGATAATGATACTTCTTAAATGGTGTTATGAATATGAATATGTAATCATAATTAGTCCCATGAGATATGCCAGGGGGCTATTTGAGGCTTGATTTTGTATTGGACAGAATAAACACACCTCGGATTAGAACGTTACACACACAAAAAAAGCACAGTATATGTCAAGACTAGGACTATGGCGTGATTTGTTCTCCCGTGGTGCAAATGATTTGGACCATAAATGACGTGAAGGTGAGTATCTGATTTACTATAATGACAATAAAAAGGAACAAACAAAAGGCGCTCACAGTGGAGGTACAAAACTTGGCTATAAACACAAAACTTGCACAAAGGCAGAAACTATGAACAATGAAACAAAAACACTAACTGTGGCATTAATAAACAAAAACTTACTTGGCATGGACTATGAAGCAAGCAGCGTGAACTGGGCATGAAACGTAAACATGGCATGAAGCAGAGTGTCAGGGGTGTGGAGAGCATAAATGTGATGTCGCCAGGCTGACCAACAGAAAATGAAAAGCTTAAATAACACAGACATGATTAACAACAGGTGCGTGACTCAAAACGTGAAACAGGTGCGTGACATGACAGGTGAAAACTAATGGGTTGCCATGGAAACAAGACAAGGGAGTGAAAAGCAGGAACTAAAAAGAGTCCAAAACCAAGCAGAACATAACTTAAACAAAACATGATCACACAGACATGACCGTATACAATTTCGGGAGGTATGCACATGCTGAACCTAAATGTCAACGTTAGCATGCGAACAATTAGAATGCGTCCAGTACCAAGTTATATGAAGCGTGAAGTATGCATGGAGAATTAGTGTAAAAAAAAAAAAAAAGTTAGCACGCTAATGTTAGCATGATAGCATTCTAACGTTGGCATGCTAACAGTTAGCATGTTTGAAGTACCAAGTTATAAGACTCTGAGGCGTTCAGCTACAAAATTGGCTGAAAACGATAGCTAATGTGAACATGTTAATGTTGTGTATGTGTGTGTGTATATATATATATATATATATATATATATATATACATATATATATATATATATATATATATATATATATATATATATATACATATATATATATATATATATATATATATATATATATATATATATATATATATATATACACACACACATACACAACATTAACATGTTCACATTAGCTATCTTTTTAAATAAATATATATATATATATATTTATGTATATATATATATATATATATATATATATATTTATATATATATACATGTAAATATATTTTTATATATATATACATGTAAATATATATACATGTGTGTGTATATATATATATATATATATATTTATATTTATATTTATATATATATATATATATATATATATATATATATATATATATATATATATATATATATATATATATATATAGTGTGTATATGACATAGCCTGTCGTCAGACATACACACACACATTGTGTGTGTGTGTGTGTATATATATATATATATATATATATATATATATATATATATATATATATATATATATATATATATATATATATATATATATATATATATATTTACACACAGAGTACTAGATCATAAGAAGCTCACACATTCTAGGTACAAAATCTGCCATTCGATTTGTCATTCGATATGAGCACACTATGAGAGCTGACTCATTGGCTGAGAAACTCCTTAACTTAGCAGTGTATTCTGGAAAGAGGTGAAAACATTGAACCGAGGCAGTATGCCACTGTCATACACAATTGAGGGTGTAGCTGAAGCTAATAACATAGCTGAGAAATGGAGGCAGCACTATTCTGCACTTTTTAATTGTGTTAAAAGTGAGCCCTTTGATACAGGCAGCATCCACTACTGTGAGGCTGTTGGAGTCACTGTAAGTGATGTGCTGCAGGAAATATCCCAGCTAGCTGATGATAAAGCCAGTGGCCCTGATCATATAACTGCAGAACACCTGAAACATGCGAGCCCCAGAGTAGCAGTCCTGATTTCCATCTGTTTGACAGGCCTGATGTCACACGGGCTGCTGCCTAACTCCATGCTGGCTGTCACTCTGGTAACGGTCATCAAGGACAAGGCAGGTAAGGTGGGAAGCATGGATAATTACAGGCCGATTGCACTTGCAAGCATACTTTCTTAAGCGCTTTTCTTACCACTGCTGACAATCAGTAATGGTTTTAAAACTAAGCATGGTACTGACCTTTGTATCTACGCATTGAAAGAAGTGATTGATATGTATAAAGGTAAGAACGCCTCAGTTTTAGTTGGTTATATTGACACGTCGAAAGCCTTTGATAGAGTCAACCATCAGAAACTGTTTTTAAAACTGAAAGAGAGACGCGTGCCTGATAGTATCATCAGAAATCTGTCATATTGGTACAAACCCCGTTTCCAAATGAGTTGGGAAATTGTGTTAGATGTAAATATAAACGGAATACAATGATTTGCAAATCATTTTCAACCCATATTCAGTTGAATATGCTACAAAGACAACATATTTGATGTTCAAACTGATTTTTGCAAATAATCATTAACTTTAGAATTTGATGCCAGCAACACGTGACAAAGAAGTTGGGAAAGGTGGCAATAAATACTGATAAAGTTGAGGAATGCTCATCAAACACTTATTTGGGACATCCCACGGGTGAACAGGCAAATTGGGAACAGGTGGGTGCCATGATTGGGTATAAAAGTAGATTCCATGAAATGCTCAGTCATTCACAAACAAGGATGGGGCGAGGGTCACCACTTTGTCAACAAATGCGTGAGCAAATTGTTGAACAGTTTAAGAAAAACCTTTCTCAACCAGCTATTGCAAGGAATTTAGGGAGTTCACCATCTACGGTCCGTAATATCATCAAAGGGTTCAGAGAATCTGGAGAAATCACTGCACGTAAGCAGCTAAGCCCGTGACCTTCCATCCCTCAGGCTGCACTGCATCAACAAGCGACATCAGTGTGTAAAGGATATCACCACATGGGCTCAGGAACACTTCAGAAACCCACTGTCAGTAACTACAGTTGGTCGCTACATCTGTAAGTGCAAGTTAAAACTCTCCTATGCTGATAAAGTTGAGGAAAATGCTCATCAAACACTTATTTGGAACATCCCACAGGTGTGCAGGCTAATTGGGAACAGGTGGGTGCCATGATTGGGTATAAAAGTAGATTCCATGAAATGCTCAGTCATTCACAAACAAGGATGGGGCGAGGGTCACCACTTTGTCAACAAATGCGTGAGCAAATTGTTGAACAGTTTAAGAAAAACCTTTCTCAACCAGCTATTGCAAGGAATTTAGGGATTTCACCATCTACGCTCCGTAATATCATCAAAAGGTTCAGAGAATCTGGAGAAATCACTGCACGTAAGCAGCTAAGCCCGTGACCTTCCATCCTTCAGGCTGTACTGCATCAACAAGCGACATCAGTGTGTAAAGGATATCACCACATGGGCTCAGGAACACTTCAGAAACCCACTGTCAGTAACTACAGTTGGTCGCTACATCTGTAAGTGCAAGTTAAAACTCTCCTATGCAAGGCGAAAACCGTTTATCAACAACACCCAGACACGCCGTCGGCTTCGCTGGGCCTGAGCTCATCTAAGATGGACTGATACAAAGTGGGAAAGTGTTCTGTAGTCTGACGAGTCCACATTTCAAATTGTTTTTGGAAACTGTGGACGTTGTGTCCTCCGGACCAAAGAGGAAAAGAACCATCCGGATTGTTATAGGTGCAAAGTTGAAAAGCCAGCATGTGTGATGGTATGGGGGTGTATTAGTGCCCAAGACATGGGTAACTTACACATCTGTGAAGGCGCCATTAATGCTGAAAGGTACATACAGGTTTTGGAGCAACATATGAACGTTACCATGGACGCCCCTGCTTATTTTAGCAAGACAATGCCAAACCACGTGTTACATCAACGTGGCTTCATAGTAAAAGAGTGCGGGTACTAGACTGGCCTGCCTGTAGTCCAGACCTGTCTCCCATTGAAAATGTGTGGCGCATTATGAAGCCTAAAATAGCACAACGGACTGTTGAACAACTTAAGCTGTACATCAAGCAAGAATGGGAAAGAATTCCACCTGAGAAGCTTAAAAAAATGTTTACTGAGTGTTGTTAAAAGGAAAGGCCATGTAACACAGTGGTGAACATGCCCTTTCCCAACTACTTTGGCACGTGTTGCAGCCATGACTTTCTAAGTTAATTATTATTTACAAAAAAAGATAAAGTTTATGAGTTTGAACATCAAATATGTTGTCTTTGTAGTGCATTCAATTGAATATGGGTTGAAAAGGATTTGCAAATCATTGTATTCCGTTTATATTTACATCTAACACAATTGCCCAACTCATATGGAAACGGGGTTTGTATACGGCCCATCCCTACTGTGCAGCACCTGATTACTCTCACCAAAACATTTGTATTGATTGACACAAAACAAACAAGCCACACCGACTTAGTTGTGTCACCAAGGCAAATTCTATTTCTCCACTCCTTTGACTCTTTGACAACCGGTACTTGTGATCGTCACGTGACCAGGCAAAGCCCACATCTGCCTGGCAAGGTCTCAATTAAATCTATTTGAAGTTCTTTACCGCGGTAGGTTGCCTTTTGAAGGCTGTGCACCAAGTACATAAAAGGAGCCGCATAGGGGGCCGAGGACTAAAACATGACTAAACAACAAATGCGGGCGGACGAGTCACATGACGCATTGCCGCAGTCCGCAGCGGAGACACTGACTGTTAATGAAGCCGCTGATATGTGGACAGTGGTCGCCGCAGCCCCTCTGGCTTCCAAATGTTGTGGTAACCTCTGCCAGAAGAGGCG
Source organism: Nerophis lumbriciformis (assembly GCF_033978685.3). Classification (NCBI taxonomy): domain Eukaryota; kingdom Metazoa; phylum Chordata; class Actinopteri; order Syngnathiformes; family Syngnathidae; genus Nerophis; species Nerophis lumbriciformis. The sequence goes on along the minus strand of NC_084577.2, from coordinate 25,106,469 downwards.
CAAGGTTACGTCTGCCATGTGCTCGTCAGTCCAGCAGTGAGTTATGCAAGAACATTTCTAGGAATGATTAGTGATGCATGTGCCGAATAGGAACCAAGTAAATGTCAAGGCACGTTAAAATGGACTGAATGACACTTCTACTGGGGGATCAGTGGGGAAGCTGCCCACTCTGATCCCTGGTTCAGTCCCTGTGCTCTGTACAGTGAATCTGTACAGCCTAAATTACATTCAAACCAGTGTGGGTGGCACTGGGAGAAGGTGGGTAAAGTGCCTTGCCCAAGGACAACGGCAGTGACTAGGATGGCGTAAGCGGGAATCGAACCTGGAACCCTCAAGTTGCTTGCACGGCCGCTCTACCAAACTGATTCATCCCATACTACAGCAAGTTTTAATTGGGATGAGACTGGACTTTTTTGGAAAAATATGCCAGAGCAGACCTATTTCACAGGGAGGAAAAGACACTACCTCTCCACACACACACACACACACACACACGGCCCCGCCCTACCCCCTTTCTTCTCTCCCCCCGTGTACTGCTTTCTCCTCTGCTCCTTGCCAATGTTAATGTAAGAAGATTTAACTTTTTTAAATGTTCATTATTGTAATATTGTTGTTGAAGTTGAGGATCAAAAAACTTTTTTTTGTGTGATTTCTGATTATTTGTGAGGGCACCGTATTATATTTATATTAGCACTTTTCTCTAGTGACTCAAAGCGCTTTTACATAGTGAAACCCAATATCTAAGTCACATTTAAACCAGTGTGGGTGGCACTGGGAGAAGGTGGGTGAAGTGTCTTGCCCAAGGACAACGGCAGTGACTAGGATGGCGGAAGTGGGAATCGAACCTGGAACCCTCAAGTTGCCTGCACGGCCGCTCTACCAAACCGATTCACCCCACCCCAACAAAGCAGGTATCATACTACAGCGAGTTTTAATTGGGATGAGACTGGACTTTTTTGGAAAAATATGCCAGAGCAGACCTATTTCACAGGGAGGAAAAGACACTACCTCTCCACACACACACACACACACACGGCCCCGCCCTACCTCCTTTCTTCTCTCCCCCCGTGTACTGCTTTCTCCTCTGCTCCTTGCCAATGTTAATGTAAGAAGATTTAACTTTTTTAAATGTTCATTATTGTAATATTGTTGTTGAAGTTTAGGATTAAAAAAACATTTTTTTTTTTTTGTGATTTCTGATTAGTTGTGAGGGCACCGTATTATATTTATATTAGCACTTTTCTCTAGTGACTCAAAGCGCTTTTACATAGTGAAACCCAATATCTAAGTCACATTTAAACCAGTGTGGGTGGCACTGGGAGCAGGTGGGTGAAGTGTCTTGCCCAAGGACAACGGCAGTGACTAGGATGGCGGAAGTGGGGATCGAACCCGGAACCCTCGAGTTGCTTGCACGGCCGCTCTACCAAACCGATTCACCCCACCCCAACAAAGCAGGCATCATACTACAGCAAGTTTTAATTGGGATGAGACTGGACTTTTTGGGGAAAAAAACATGCCAGAGCAGACCTATTTCACAGGGAGGAAGAGACACTACCTCTCCACACACACACACACGGCCCCGCCCTGCCCTTTTTCTTCTCTCCCCCCGTGTACTGCTTTCTCCTCTGCTCCTTGCCAATGTTAATGTAAGAAGATTTAACTTTTTTAAATGTTCATTATTGTAATATTGTTGTTCAAGTTGAGGATCAAAAAAACATTTTTTTTGTGATTTCTGATTATTTGTGAGGACACCGTATTATATTTATATTAGCACTTTTCTCTAGTGACTCAAAGTGCTTTTACATAGTGAAACCCAATATCTAAATCACATTTAAACCAGTGTGGGTGGCACTGGGAGAAGGTGGGTAAAGTGTCTTGCCCAAGGACAACGGCAGTGACTAGGATGGCGGAAGCGGTGATCGAACCCGGAACCCTCAAGTTGCCTGCACGGCCGCTCTACCAAACCGATTCACCCCACCCCAACAAAGCAGGCATCATACTACAGCGAGTTTTAATTGGGATGAGACTGGACTTTTTTGGAAAAATATGCCAGAGCAGACCTATTTCACAGGGAGGAAGAGACACTACCTCTCCACACACACACACACACGGCCGCATCCTGCCACCTTTCTTCTCTCCCCCCGTGTACTGGTTTCTCCTCTGCTCCTTGCCAATGTTAATGTAAGAAGATTTAACTTTTTTAAATGTTCATTATTGTAATATTGTTGTTGAAGTTGAGGATCAAAAAATTTTTTTTTTTTGTGATTTCTGATTATTTGTGAGGGCACCGTATTATATTTATATTAGCACTTTTCTTTAGTGACTCAAAGCGCTTTTACATAGTGAAACCCAATATCTAAGTCACATTTAAACCATTGTGGGTGGCACTGGGAGAAGGTGGGTAAAGTGCCTTGCCCAAGGACAACGGCAGTGACTAGGATGGCAGAAGCGGGAATCGAACCTGGAACCCTCAAGTTGCTTGCACGGCCACTCTACCAAACCGATTCACCCTACCCCAACAAAGCAGGCATCATACTACAGCAAGTTTTAATTGGGATGAGACTGGACTTTTTTGGAAAAACATGCCAGAGCAGAACTATTTCACAGGGAGAAAGAGACACGACCTCTCCACACACACACACGGCCCCGCCCTGCCCCCTTTCTTCTCTCCCCCCGTGTACCGCTTTCTCCTCTGCTCCTTGCCAATGTTAATGTAAGAAGATTTAACTTTTTTAAATGTTCATTATAGTAATATTGTTGTTGAAGTTGAGGATCAAAAAAACATTTTTTTTTTGTGATTTCTGATTATTTGTGAGGGCATCGTATTATATTTATATTAGCACTTTTCTCTAGTGACTCAAAGCGCTTTTACATAGTGAAACCCAATATCTAAGTCACATTTAAATCAGTGTGGGTGGCACTGGGAGAAGGTGGGTGAAGTGTCTTGCCCAAGGACAACGGCAGTGACTAGGATGGCGGAAGTGGGGATCGAACCTGGAACCCTCAAGTTGCTTAAACGGCCGCTCAACCAAACCGATTCACCCCACCCCAACAAAGCAGGCATCATACTACTGCAAGTTTTAATTGGGATGAGACTGGACTTTTTTGGAAAAACATGCCAGAGCAGACCTATTTCACAGGGAGGAAGAGACACTACCTCTCCACACACACACACACACGGCCGCATCCTGCCCCCTTTCTTCTCTCCCCCCGTGTACTGGTTTCTCCTCTGCTCCTTGCCAATGTTAATGTAAGAAGATTTAACTTTTTTAAATGTTCATTATTGTAATATTGTTGTTGAAGTTGAGGATCAAAATTTTTTTTTTTTTTTGTGATTTCTGATTATTTGTGAGGGCACCACATTATATTTATATTAGCACTTTTCTTTAGTGACTCAAAGCGCTTTTACATAGTGAAACCCAATATCTAAGTCACATTTAAACCAGTGTGGGTGGCACTGGGAGAAGGTGGGTAAAGTGCCTTGCCCAAGGACAACGGCAGTGACTAGGATGGCGGAAGCGGGAATCGAACCTGGAACCCTCAAGTTGCTTGCACGGCCTGCTCTACCAAACCGATTCACCCTACCCCAACAAAGCAGGCATCATACTACAGCAAGTTTTAATTGGGATGAGACTGGACTTTTTTGGAAAAACATGCCAGAGCAGACCTATTTCACAGGGAGGAAGAGACACCACCTCTCTCCACACACACACACGGCCCCGCCCTGCCCTTTTTCTTCTCTCCCCCTGTGTACTGCTTTCTCCTCTGCTCCTTGCCAATGTCAATGTAAGAAGATTTAACTTTTTTAAAAGTTCATTATTGTAATATTGTTGTTGAAGTTGAGGATCAAAAAAACATTTTTTTGGTGTGATTTCTGATTATTTGTGAGGGCACCGTATTATATTTATACTAGCACTTTTCTCTCGTCACTCAAAGCGCTTTTACATAGTGAAACCCAATATCTAAGTCACATTTAAACCAGTGTGGGTGGCACTGGGAGAAGGTGGGTGAAGTGTCTTGCCCAAGGACAACGGCAGTGACTAGGATGGCGGATGTGGGGATCGAACCTGGAACCCTCAAGTTGCTTGCACGGCCGCTCAACCAAACCGATTCACCCCACTCTAACAAAGCAGGCATCATACTATAGCGAGTTTTAATTGGGATGAGACTGGACTTTTTTGGAAAAAATGCCAGAGCAGACTTATTTCACAGGGATGAAGAGACACCACCGCCCTTCCCCCTTTCTTCTCTCTCCCTGTGTACTGCTTTCTCCTCTGCTCCTTGCCAATGTTAATAATGTAAGTAGATTTAACTTTTTTAAATGTTCATTATTGTAATATTGTTGTTGAAGTTAAGGATAAAAAAACAAAAAATGTTTTTGTGATTTCTGATTATTTGTGAGGACACCGTAGTGGCTTCTGTCCGTGTGTTTTGGCAGAGCAGCGCATCAGCACAGTTCAGTTTGTTTCTAAACAGAAAGTTGATTCATCACCCTTTGTTATGTTTGTTTGATACAAAGTACTGTATAGCGCTTTTTATTGTGTTCGAAGTAAACAAACCTTCACTAAAATATGGACTTTTTTACCCCCACTGTATATCCACATACAAAAGAGCCCTGGGTGGGGTAAAAAAAAAAATAGATGCTCAAACCAAAAATGAACACAAGAGAAAGCGAAAGGACAAGGCAATGGCTATGCACAACAAAAGTAAAACTGAACTGGCTACAAAGTAAACAGAAACAGAATGGTGGACGACAGCAAAAACTTACGGCGTCCACACAGTACATCCGTACATGACAGGACAATCAACAATGTCCACACAAAGAAGGATAGCAACGAACGTAAATAGCCTTGCTTGCTAAAACAAAACAAAAGTAAAACTGAACTGGCTACAAAGTAAACAGAAACAGAATGCTGGACGACAGCAAAAACTTGCGGCGTCCACGAAGTACATCCGTACATGACAGGACAATCAACAATGTCCACACAAAGAAGGATAGCAACGAACGTAAATAGCCTGGCTTGCTAACACAAAACAAAAGTAAAACTGAACTGGCTACAAAGTAAACAGAAACAGAATTCTGGACGACGGCAAAAACTTACGTCGTCCACAAAGTACATCCGTACATGACAGGACAATCAACGATGTCCACACAAAGAAGGATAGCAACAAACGTAAATAGCCTTGCTTGCTAACACAAAACAGGTGCGCCGAATAACGCTCAAAGGAAGACATGGAACTGCTACAGGAAAACACTAACAAAACAGGCAGGAAGGGTCACCAAAATAACAGCGCAAGACAAGAACTAAAGCACCACACACAGGTAAACACCAACAAACTCAAACTGGTAGTTTCATTTTTTAACCTTTACTGCTAGTGGTGTGCCTCCGGATTTTTTAATGAAAAAAAATGTGCCTTGCCTCAAAAAAGGTTGAAAAACACGGATCTACTGTTTGTCGGTTTGCAGAAATTGTTGATTTCACGGTCTATTTAACACTTGCTTGCCGTAGTTCTTTACGGTATTTTTTTCAGTGTAAAGTGTTGTGAGTGATAGGCTGAATCCCCCACCCCCCCCCCCCTCCCCCAACCCCTCAAAAAAAAAAAATTGTGCAGTTCCCCTTTAAGATACCGTCAGAAATCTGAGTAGTGGGCAATCTTTTGATTCTATAGCTGATTTTATTTTATTTTTTCCTTTAAAATGAACCGTAAAGGGAGATCTACTACATTGCAAACACCAAGTTATTTCCCGTGCATTACCTAATTGGAAGTCTGCACTCCATGCTTAGATTTTTTTTTTTTTTTTTTTTCAGACGTGTAACCCCATGAACAATCAGCTGCCTGATCATTGTACCACGGCTGTGACTAAATATGTGCTGCCAATCAAGCTGCTCTCGGCTCCTGCTGTCGTAATTACACACCATTGGATGTTTTATTTAATTCATTTATTTCCCAACAGGCTTCTGCTCAACAACAAAAAGCAAGACGGGTGACATACGTTATCGAGTGGGTGTGGGTTAGTGTTTGCCTCATCCCTCACTTAAAGAATGTCCGACCGATCTAATAGGACTTGATAATTCCGACAAAGAAAGAGATGATACAATATTATCTGCTCACACATGATACCTGTTTTTTTTCTGGGTTTTTTTGTTTTTTTTCTCTCCTGGTGGTTGGGTTAATGCTTCATTGGTAGGATTCTCACAGGGGATCTGATTGTCATTGAACATTTTAGTTTTGCGGACGTATCTCAAGCATGTCTTTTTTATTTTATTATTTTCCCTATTGGTTGGGTTAATGCTTCATTGATAGGATTCTCACAGGGGATTTGATTGTCATTGAAAATTGTAGTTTTGCGGACGTACGTATCTCAAGTTTGTTTTTTGTTTTTTTTCGGTGGTTGGGTTAATGCTTCATTGGTAGGATTCTCACAGGGGATTTGATTGTCATTGAAAATTGTAGTTTTGCGGACGTACGTATCTCAAGTTTGTTTTTTGTTTTTTTTCGGTGGTTGGGTTAATGCTTCATTGGTAGGATTCTCACAGGGGATTTGATTGTCATTGAAAATTGTAGTTTTGCGGACGTATCTCAAGCTTTTAATTTTATCTCAAGCATGTTTTTTGTTTTTTTTATTTTTTTATTTTTTCTTGGTGGTTGGGTTAATTCCTTAATTGATAGGATTCTCACGGGGGATCTGATTGTCATTGACAATTGTAGTTTTGCGGACGTATCTCAAGCATTTTTGTTTTGTTTTGTTTTTTGTTTTTTTCCTTGGTGGTTGGGTTAATAATTCATTCGTAGGATTCTCACTGGGGATCTGATTGTCATTGAAATGATATTGAATGATAGTTTTGCAGACGTATCTCAAACATATATATATATATATATATATATATATATATATATATATATATATATATATATATATATTTATTTATTTATTTATTGTTTTTTTTTTTTCGTTAATTGATAGGATTCTCACAGGGGATCTGATTGTCATTGAAAATTGTAGTTATGTAGACGAATCTCAAGCTTTTTTTTTATTTTTATTTTTTGGCTGGTGGTTGTGTTAATGCTTCATTAGTTGGATTCTCACAGGTGATCTGATTGTCATTGAAAATTTTAGTTTTGCGGACATATCTCAAGCATGGTCTTTTTTATTTTTTATTTTTTTTTTATCCGTGGTTGGGTTAATGCTTCATTGTATCTCAAGCATGTTTGTTTTTGTTTTGTTTTGTTTTCGGGTTTTTTTTCCCTGGTGGTTGGGTTGATAATTAGTTCGTAGAATTCTCACTGGGGATCTGATTGTTATTGAAAATTTTAGTTTTGCAGACATATCTCAAGCATATATATATATATATATATATATATATATATATATATATATATATATATATATATATATATATGTTTTTATGTATATGTTTTATATATATATATATATATATATATATATATATATAAAAAATATATATATGTGTATATATATATATATATATATATATATATATATATATATATATATATATATATATATATATATATATATATATATATATATGTATATGTATTTATTGTTTTATTTTTTTCCTGGTGGTTGGGTTAATGCTTCATTGGTAGGATTCTCACAGGTAAAATTGTAGTTTTGCATGGTCTTTTTTCTTTCTTTTTTTTCCTGTTGCTTGGGTTAATTCCTTAATTGACAGGAGTCTCAAAGGGGATCTGATTGTCATTGAACATTGTAGTTATGCGGACGAATCCCAAGCATGTTTTTCTTTTCTTTTTTTTTGCTGGTGGTTGTGTTAATACTTCATTGATAGGATCCTCTAAGGCAGAGGTCGGCAACCCAAAATGTTGAAAGAGCCATATTGGACCAAAAATACAAAAACACATCTGTCTGGAGCCGCAAACAATTAAAAGCCATATTACATACAGATAGTGTGTCGTGAGATATACATAAATTGAATTAAGAAGACTTAAAGGAAACTAAATGACCTCAAATATAGCTACAAATGAGGCATAATGATGCAATATGTACATATAGCTAGCCTAAATAGCATGTTAGCATCGATTAGTGTGCAGTCATGCAGTGACCAAATATGTCTGATTAGCACTCCACACAAGTCAATAACATCAACAAAACTCACCTTTCATGCACAACGTTAAAGGTTTGATGGACAAAATGAGACAGAAAAAGAAGTGGCATAAAACACGTACTAGAAAGTCGGAGAAAGTTATACATGTAAACAAACTAAGGTGAGTTCAAAGACCGCCAAAATTAGTAGGACAAAACGGCGCTCGCCAAATACTCGAATCAGTGAAGCATGTTTAATATAAACAGTGTGCTTTGTAACAATTAGGGAGGCTTGTGTCATGTTTGTCCTCCTACAGAAACCATATTAAAACAAAAAATAGATTTTTTTCCCCTCATCTTTTTCCATTTTTCATACATTTTTTAAAAAGCTCCAGAGAGCCACTAGGGCGGCGCTAAAGAGCCGCATGCGGCTCTCGAGCCGCGGGTTGCCGACCCCTGCTCTAAGGGGATCTGATTGTCATTGAAAATTGTAGTTATGTGGACATATCTCAAGCATGTTCTTTTTTATTATTTATTTATTTATTTTTCTCGGTGGTTTGGGTTAATGCTTCATTGGTAGGATTCTCACAGGGGATCTGATTGTCATTGAAAATTGTAGTTATGTGGACGTATCTCAAGCATATATATATATATTTATTTATTGTTTTATTTTTTTTCCTGGTGGTTGGGTTAATGCTTCATTGGTACTATTCTCACAGGTGATCTGATTGTCATTGAAAATTGTAATTTTGCGGACGTATCTCTAGCAATTTTTTATTTTTTTTTTATTTATTTTTTTTTGCTTTTTGCTTTGGTTGATTCCTTAATTCAGTGTTTTTCAACCTTTTTTGAGCCGAGGCACATTTTTTTCATTGAAAAAATCCGGAGGCACACCGCCAGCAGAAATCGTTTAAAAAAACGAAACTCAGTTGACAGTAAAAAGTCGTCGTCGCAATTGTTGGATATGACTTTAAAGCATAACCAAGCATGCATCAATATAGCTCTTGTCTCAAAGTCGGTGTACTGTCACCACCTGTCACATCACGCCGTGACTTATTTGGAGTTTTTTTTGCTGTTTTCCTGTTTGTAGTGTTTCAGTTCTTGTCTTGCGCTCCTATTTTGGTGGCTTTTTCTCTTTTTTTGGTATTTCCCTGTAGCAGTTTCATGTCTTCCTTTGAGTGATATTTTCCCATATCTACTTTGTTTTAGCAATCAAGACTATTTAAGTGATTTTCATCCTTCTTTGTGGAGACATTGTTGATTGTCATGCCATGTTCCGATGTACTTTGTGGATGCTGTCTTTGCTCCACAGTAAGTCTTTGCTGTCGTCCAGCATTTTGTTTTTGTTTACTTTGTAGCCAGTTCAGTTTTAGTTTCGTTCTGCATAGTTTTCCCTAAGCTTCAATACCTTTTCTTAGGGGCACTCACCTTTTCTTTATTTTTGGTTTAAGCATTAGACACCGTTTTACCTGCACCCTGCCTCCCGCTGTTTCCGACATCTACAAAGCAATTAGCTACCTGCTGCCACCTACTGATATGGAAGAGCATTACACGGTTAAGCTGCCGAGCTCTGGACACCACCGACACACAACAACGCCGCATAATTTGCAGATTATAATTACTGGTTGTCAAAAAATATTTTTAATCCAAATAGGTGAAATTACATAATCTCCCACGGCACACCAGACTGTATCTCACGGCACACTAGTGTGCCGCGGCACAGTGGTTGAAAAACACTGCCTTAATTGATAGGATTCTCACAGGGGATCTGATTGTCATTGAAAATTGTAGTTATGTGGACGTATCTCAAGCATGTTTTTTTTGTTTGTTTGTTTTTTTTGTTTTTTCCTAGTGGTTGGGTTAATGCAGGGGTCGGCAACCCGCGGCTCCGGAGCCGCATGCGGCCCTTTGATCACTCTGATGCGGCTCAGCTGCATACTTGCTGACCCCCCCGATTTTCCCGGGAGACTTCCGGATTTTGGTGCCTCTCGCAGAAACCTCCCGGGATTAATATTCTCCGATTTTCACCCTAACAATGACAATAAGGGCGTGCCGCGATGGTACAGCATTTAGCGCCCTCTACAACCTGTATAAAAAGCATGCCAGCCCAGCCTTTTTTTAAATGCATCTTCTGCTTGCACACGTAAGTGACAGCAAGGCATACTTTATCATGTCTGTGTAATCATGTTTTGTCTTAGTCATGTTTTGTTTAGTTATTGGACTCTTTAGTTTCGGGCTTTTCACTCCCTTGTCTTGTTTCCATGATTACCCATTAGTTTCACCTGTTCCACGTTTGGACTCATTGTGCACTCTTGTTTATCACCATAGCAACCCATTAGTTTTCACCTGCCCTCACGACTCACGCACCTGTTTCACGTTTTGAGTCACGCACCTGTTTTCGTTAATCATGTCTGTAGTATTTAAGTTCAGTGTTTTCAGTTTGTCTTGCTGGTGATATCCCCGCATTTATGCTTCTGCACACTCTCCACACCCTTATGATCCTTGCTGCTCTTTTTTCATGCCGGTTCCATGCCAAGTAAGTTTTTGTTTATTAAGCCACAGTTAGTGTTTTTTGTTGTTCATAGTTTCTGCCTTTGTGCAAGTATTTGTTTTCATAGCCAAGTCGTTTCTCCGCCACTGTGCGCGCTTTTCGTTTGTACTTTTTTTTGTAGTTATACTGTTTAAAAATGTACCTGCATTCCCGTCTCGCCCGAGCCAACTTTCCGTTGCCTTCGAGAAAAACTAAACCCCAGGACCAAGTCATGACATACTTGGTCAACAGCCACACAGGTTACACTGACGGTGGCCATATAAAACAACTTTAACACTCTTACTAATAATGCGCCACATTTTGAACCAAAACCAAACAAGAATGACAAACACATTTCGGGAGAACATCTGCACCTTAACACAACATAAACACAACAGAACAAATACCCAGAATCCCATGCAGCCCTGACTCTTCCGGGCTACATTATACACTCCTGCAACCACCAAACCCCCCCTCTCGGCTGAGGTGAGCGGGGTTTGGTAGCAGGGGGGGGGGGGGGGGGTGTATAATGTAGCCCGGAAGAGTTAGGGCTGCATGGGATTCTGGGTATTTGTTCTGTTGTGTTTATGTTGTGCGAAATGTGTTTGTCATTCGTGTTTGGTGTGGGTTCACAGTGTGGCGCATTATTAGTAAGAGTGTTACATTTTTTTATACCTCCACCGTCAGTGTAACCTGTGTGGTTGTTGACCAAAAATGCCTTGCTGTCACTTACGTGAGCAAGTAGAAGCCCCATACACCGTGTGGCTGGGCCGGCACGCTGGTTGTAGTGGGCGATAAATGCTCTACCTTCACGGCACGTTCGCAGTTGCCTTGAAATTCGTAGTCTACCGGAAAAATCGGGAGGGTTGACAAGAATGATGCTGTCAAGCGCCATTCATATAAAACCCGCGGGCCGCACTAACATCCAATTTTCATATTAAGGTATGGACAGTGTGTCTGAGACCCTTGCTTTATACATAGCATAAAGCAAAAAAAAACTTTGTATGCATTGTTAATTCATGTTAAATTTCAAAAGACTATTGTGGCTCCCATTGTTTTCTTTAATTTGTGAAACTGGTCAAAATGGCTCTTTGACTGGTAAAGGTTGCCGACCCCTGGGTTAATGCTTAATTGGTAAGATTGATTGTCATTTAAAATTGTAGTTTTGCGGACGTATCTCAAGCAATGCCATCATTTAAAAGGTTGCACGAATATATCCAAACAAAAACAAAAAAGACACAAGAAGTAAGATCGTAGACATACAGGCAGAGTAACCAGGTGGAGAAAAATGGAGAAGTGGGAATAGAGTGTGGAGCCAACCATCCGTCACGTGGCACTCTCTCTCTCAGACACTGGTAATATACAAGGAGCGATAGAAGGGTGAGCACGCACTCCGCCTCCATCTATCTCCACTCACTCGGCAGGACCGTGCTGTCGCCACGGACTGTCTCAGATAAGATAGAGACAAAGCAGTTCACTGGAGGAACTTGTCCCGCCACACTCACATCTCGTAAATTCCGGGCGATTTTTTTTCCTAGATTTTGAACCCTGCGGCTTATAAAACGGAGCAGCTAATTTATGGATTTTTTTTTTCCGCTAATGCCCATAATGTTTTGTGTTCAATAGTTCACATTAAACCCAAGCAGAGGACGGATATGTTGTGTTGTTGTTTGTGCTATGGCGCCATATTTTGGATAAGTTCCTGTTTTGATGCCGTAAACCAGAAATAAGTGTCCATAATGTTTCTACTCGTTTGTAAGTTTTACAATATAACTAAAACCATTCTTACTTACTTAACCGTCCCATGTGTGATGTCTGTAGGAGTGTTTTCATGCATATTTGATGCCGTAAACCAGAAATAAGTGTCCACAATGTTTCTACTCGTTTGTAAGTTTTACAATATAACTAAAACCATTCCTACTTACTAAACCGTCCCATGTGCAATTTTTTTAGGAGTGTTTTCATGCATATTTGATGCCGTAAACCAGAAATAAGTGTCCATAATGTTTCTACTCTTAAAGATTCTCCATTCATCACTCCAAGCAACTTTTGTAAGATTTACAATATAACTAAAACCATTCTTACTTACTTAACCGTCCCATGTGTGATGTCTGTAGGAGGGCTTTCATGCATATTTGATGCCATAAACCAGAAATAAGTGTCCATAACGTTTCTACTCTTAAAGATTCTTCATTCATCACTCCAAGCAACGTTTGTAAGTTTTACAATATAACTAAAACCATTTTTACTTACTAAACCGTCCCATGTGCGATTTATGTAGGAGTGTTTTCATGCATATTTGATGCCGTAAACCAGAAATAAGTGTCCATAACGTTTCTACTCTTAAAGATTCTCCATTCATCACTCCAAGCAACATTTGTAACTTTTACAATATAACTAAAACAATTTTTACTTACTAAACCGTCCCATGTGTGATGTCTGTAGGGGTGTTTTCATGCATATTTGATGCCATAAACCAGAAATAAGTGTCCCTAATGTTTCTACTCTTAAAGATTCTCCATTCATCACTCCAAGCAACGTTTGTAAGTTTTACAATATAATTAAAACAATTCTTACTTACTAAACCGTCCCATGTGGGATGTCTGTAGGAGTGTTTTCATGCATATTTGATGCCGTAATCCAGAAATAAGTGTCCGTAGCGGGTCTACTGGTATGGTTTCTTCATTCATCACTCCGAGCAACGATTGTAAGTTTTACAATATAACTAAAACAATTCATATTTATTAAACCGTCCCATGTGTGATGTCTGTAGGAGTGTTTTCATGCATATCTAATGCCGTAAACCACAAATAAGTGTCCATAGCAGGTCTACTCGTATGGATTCTTCATTTTTCACTCCAAGCAACGTTTGTATGTTTTACAATATAACTAAAACAATTCTTATTTACTGAACCGTCCCATGTGGGATGTCTGTAGGAGTGTTTTCATGCATATTTGATGCCGTAAACCAGAAATAAGTGTCCATAGCGGTTCTACTGGTATGGATTATTCATTCATCACTTCAAGCTACGTTTGTAAGTTACAAAAATATCTTAGAAAATAAAACTTAAAGATGGCTTCTAAAGCTCTGACCCTTGAGAGTTGTCTTTGTTTGAATCAAAACAATACAAACATGGGGATATTGCATATGACTTTGTGTCCTGTCCGAGGCTTTTAATTTGATACGACAGAAGTAGCAGAAGTCAGTAGGAATAATAATCATACAGAAGTAATAGCGGTGTACACCATTATGAGATCAGAGTGTGCGAGTATGTGCCTTTAAAAGGCGGGGCTTGTTGCCTAATGACATGTGACATCAGTTACATGATTAACTCTCCATTGAATTGTTCATTATTCTCCCTTAGTAGTTGTTTTGTGACTGTCGGGCTGCAGCTATCGATTATAATGTAATCGAGTAGTGACTAATCTGTTCTATTATTTTTATATCATTATCATAATTATTTTATTATTATTTTAGAGAAAATTGTTTAAATAAACAAATATTTTTTCTAATTTTGTTATAATTTAAATAATAATAATAATAATAATAGATTTTATTTGTAAAAAGCATGTTATATTGAGCAAACAACCTCAAAGTGCTACAGTGTATTAAAAAAATAAATGAAAAGATAATAAAAATAAATACAAATAAAAACTAGAACTGGCATGCACATATATCTAAAAAAAAAGGCTTTTTTAAAAGCATTCACAGTCTGTGGTGCCCTCAGGTGGTCAGGGAGAGCGCGTTCCACAGACTGGGAGCGGCGGAGCAGAAAGCCTGGTCTCCCATTGTTCGCACCTTTGTCCTCTGAGGTTGAAGGAGGTTAGTCTGTCCGGAGCGGAGGTGTGGTGTGGAGGATTTGGGGATGAGCAGTTCTTTGAAGTAGAGGGGGGCATTTCCATGGAGGCACTGGTGGGTTATTATTTTATTTTTTTCAATATATGAACATCTTTAGCATTGAAATGTAATCATTAACACAACACATGTGCATTAATACAAATGACCCCGGGATGCAGAGACGGGAAGACGACGTGCTCGGGGAAAAGTCATGTTATTAGGAACACCAAAAAAAAAAAGCAGGGGACCACGGGTAAAATCGCAACCAGTGCCAAACACAAGCAGCGTGCAGGAAGTGATTAGACATCATTGGCAGGTTAGTCTCCTAATTAGGTGTGCAGATCAGCGCTCAGTCAAGAGGTAAAGTAGCTGAGAACAAGGGCAGAGAGGAAGTGGATTGAAAAATAAGAGCACTAGACAGGAACTAAATACCAAAACATAGGAAAACAACCTGCTTTGAACAATTGTGATAGGTAGACCTGATTAAAACATCCGTATACACCTTGAACGCACCACCGGTGATGCAGGCAAACACAGAACTCTACGTGCGCTAGGGATGGGTACCATTCACATACGGTACCAAATCCTGGTACCTGGGAATTGATACCGGTACTTTTAGTTTTATTATCACATTTCTGAGTATTATTTACATTCGCCAAGACGTTAGATGGCAGTAGTGTAGTGTTTATAGTCCGTCTTTGCTGTCTAGTCTTGTGTTGCGCCCTAAAAAGTGTTAATACTGTAAGTAGGGCTGGGTCGAAACGGACCAAAACTGATGTCCCGGTATTTTTAGGCCAAATCAGGATATACGATATATAACGATATTTTAAACGAAAACGTGCAACATTTAGTTTAAACTCAACACCACATTCCTGTTTCTACCAGTGTTCTGAAAATTACTTTGAAAAAGTAGTTCATTACAGTTACTTGTTACTTAACCAAAAAGGTCATTTAATTAATAATGGAGTTACTCTTTAATAAATGTAATTCATTACTCGGGAAATGGTCGCAACAAAGGCACACTACTATAGATCAAAAGAAACCGGTACGGCGGTATTGTCTCAAATATATATTTTTCCAAATAAGTGTTTAATGAGCATTCCTCAACTTTCTCTAAGTCTTGTATGCCACTTATGCCAGCTTTTTTTAAACATGTTGCAAGCATCGTATTCCAAATGAGCTAATATTTGCAAAAAATAACGTTTTCCATTTGGAACGTTAAATATCTTGTCTTTTTAGTCTATTCAATTGAATATAAGTTGAAAAGGATTAGTAATAATAGTAGCCTCTCTATGGAAAATCCTATGGAAATTAGCATCAAGCTAACACATCTTGGAAACGTAGAACCTTCTATATGTTTTGAGTGTTTTTTTAGCAAGCATACTTGCGCCCTACAAAGTGTTTATACTATAAGTACTGTGCTTATCACACCAAATGTTTGATTGTAACATGGTGTTGAAATTGCCATGTGAAATCGCTAATGCTGATAGTAGCGTGTCTTTGGCAAATCCTATGGAAATCATTATCACGCTAATGCATTTTGGAAGAGTATAACCTTACTATATGTTTGAGTGTTTTCTAGAAAGCATACTTGCGCCCTACAAAGTGTTTATACTGTAAGTACTGTGCTTATCACACACCAGCTATTTGATTGTAACATTTGTTGGGATGTGTGGAAATCGCCATGTAAAATCGCTAATGCTATTAGTAGCCTGTCTATGGCAAATCCTATGGAAATTAGCATCAAGCTAACACATTTTGGAAGCGTAAAACCTTACGATATGTTTTGAGTGTTTTTTAGCAAGCATAATTGCGCCCTACAAAGTGTTTATACTGTAAGCGCTGTGCTTATCACACACCAGCTATTTGATTGTAACATTTGTTTGGATGTGTGGAAATCGCCATGTAAAATCGCTAATGCTAATAGTAGCCTGTCTATGGCATATCCCATGGAAATTAGCATCAAGCTAATACATTTTGGAAGCACAAAACCTTGCTATGGTAAATGGTAAATGTGTTGCACTTGTATATCGCTTTTCTACCTTTTTTTAAGGAACTCAAAGTGCTTTGACACTATTTCCACATTCACCCATTCACACACACACATTCACACACTTTATGTTTGAGTGTTTCCTAGCAAGCATACTTGCGCCCTAGAAAGTGTTTATACTGTTGGTACAGTGCTTATCACACACCAGCTATTTGATTGTAACATTTGTTTGGATGTGTGGAAATCGCCATGTGAAATCGCTAATGCTATATGTTTGAGTGTTTTCTAGCAAGCATACTTGCGCCCTACAAAGTGTTTATACTATAAGTACTGTGCTTATCACACCAGATGTTTGATTGTAACATTCATTTAGAGGTGTTGAAATCGCCATGTAAATTCGCTAATGCTAATAGTAGCCTGTCTATGGCAAATCCTATGGAAATTAGCATCAAGCTAATGCATTTTGGAAGCGTAAAACTTTGCTATGTGTTTGAGTGTTTTTTAGCAAGCATACTTGCGCCCTACAAAGTGCTTATACTGTAAGCGCTGTGGTTATCACACACCAGCTGTTAGATTGTAACATTCGTTTGGATGTGTGGAAATCGCCATGTAAAATCGCTAATGCTATTAGTAGCCTGTCTATGGCAAATCCTATGGAAATTATTATCAGGCTAGCGCATTTTGGAAGAGTAGAACCGTACTATATGTTTTGAGTGTTTTTTAGCAAGCATACTTGCGCCCTACAAAGTGTTTATACTGTAAATGCTGTGCTTATGACACACCAGCTATTTGATTGTAACATTCGTTGGATGTGTGGAAATTACCATGTAAAATCGCTAATGCTAAAAGTAGCCTGTCTATGGCAAATCCTATGGAAATTAGCATCAAGCTAATGCATTTTGGAAGTGTAAAACCTTGCTATAAGTTTGAGTGTTTTCTAGCAAGCATAATTGCGCCCTAAAAAGTGTTTATACTGTAAATGCTGTGCTTATGACACACCAGCTATTTGATTGTAACATTTTTTGGGATGTGTGGAAATCGCCATGTAAAATCGCTAATGCTATTAGTAGCCTGTCTATGGCAAATCCTATGGAAATTAGCATCAAGCTAATGCATTTTGGAAGCGTAAAACTTTGCTATATGTTTGAGTGTTTTTTAGCAAGCATACTTGCGCCCTACAAAGTGTTTATACTGTAAATGCTGTGCTTATGACACACCAGCTATTTGATTGTAACATTCGTTGGATGTGTGGAAATTACCATGTAAAATCGCTAATGCTAAAAGTAGCCTGTCTATGGCAAATCCTATGGAAATTAGCATCAAGCTAATGCATTTTGGAAGTGTAAAACCTTGCTATAAGTTTGAGTGTTTTCTAGCAAGCATAATTGCGCCCTACAAAGTGTTTATACTGTAAGTACTGTGCTTATCACACACCAGCTATTTGATTGTAACATTTGTTGGGATGTGTGGAAATCGCCGTGTAAAATCGCTAATGCTATTAGTAGCCTGTCTATGGCAAATCCTATGGAAATTAGCATCAGGCTAGCGCATTTTGGAAGAAAAGAACCTCACTATATGTTTTGAGTGTTTTTTTAGCAAGCACACTTGCCCCCAACAAAGTGTTTATACTGTAAGCGCTGTGCTTATCACACACCAGCTATTTGATTGTAACATTTGTTGGGATGTGTGGAAATCGCCATGTAAAATCGCTAATGCTAATAGTAGCCTGTCTATGGCATATCCTATGGAAATTAGCATCAAGCTAATACATTTTGGAAGCACAAAACCTTGTAATGGTAAATGGTAAATGTGTTGCACTTGTATATCGCTTTTCTACCTTTTTTTAAGGAACTCAAAGTGCTTTGACACTATTTCCACATTCACCCATTCACACACACACATTCACACATTCACACGCTTTATGTTTGAGTGTTTCCTAGCAAGCATACTTGCGCCCTAGAAAGTGTTTATACTGTTGGTACAGTGCTTATCACACACCAGCTATTTGATTGTAACATTTGTTTGGATGTGTGGAAATCGCCATGTGAAATCGCTAATGCTATATGTTTGAGTGTTTTCTAGCAAGCATACTTGCGCCCTACAAAGTGTTTATACTGTAAGTACTGTGCTTATCACACCAGATGTTTGATTGTAACATTCATTTAGAGGTGTTGAAATCGCCATGTAAAATCGTTAATGCTAATAGTAGCCTGTTTATAGCAAATCCTATGGAAATTAGCATCAGGCTAGCGCATTTTGGAAGAAAGGAACCTCACTATATGTTTTGAGTGTTTTTTAGCAAGCACACTTGCCCCATACAAAGTATTTATACTGTAAGCGCTGTGCTTATCACACACCAGCTATTTGATTGTAACATTTGTTTGGATGTGTGGAAATCGCCATGTAAAATCGCTAATGCTAATAGTAGCCTGTCTATGACAAATCTAATGGAAATTAGCATCAAGCTAATGCATTTTGGAAGCGTAAAACTTTGCTATGTGTTTAAGTGTTTTTTAGCAAGCATACTTGCGCCCTACAAAGTGTTTATACTGTAAGTGCTGTGGTTATCACACATCAGCTGTTTGATTGTAACATTCGTTTGGATGTGTGGAAATCGCCATGTAAAATCGCTAATGCTAATAGTAGCCTGTCTATGGCATATCCTATGGAAATTAGCATCAAGCTAATGCATTTTGGAAGCGTAAAACTTTGCTATGTGGTTGAGTGTTTTTTAGCAAGCACACTTGCGCCCGACAAAGTGTTTATACTGTAAGTGCTGTGCTTATGACACACCAGCTATTTGATTGTAACATTCGTTGGATGTGTGGAAATTGCCATGTAAAATCGCTAATGCTAAAAGTAGCCTGTCTATGGCAAATCCTATGGAAATTAGCATCAAGCTAATGCATTTTGGAAGCGTAAAACCTTGCTATAAGTTTGAGTGTTTTCTAGCAAGCATACTTGTGCCCTACAAAGTGTCTATACTGTAAGTATGGTGCCCTATCACAAACCAGCTGTTTGATTGTAACACTCGTTTGGATGTGTTGAAATCGCCATGTAAAATTGCTAATGCTAATAGTAGCCTGTCTATGGCAAATTCTATGAAAATTAGCATCAAGCTAGCGCATTTGGGAAGAGAAGAACCTTACTATATGTTTTGAGTGTTTTTATGTTTATGAGTGGATGACAAACAGTCGGCAACGTTACACGTTCGCCGTTGGATTTTACGGGAAAAAATCGCCGGATTCAGTAGCCATAAATTAATCAAACATTAATCCTCCGTGTTAGCGGCAAATGTTTGTCACCAGCGCCATCAGCGCCCATCATCCGAACGACAAAGCTAATTAATTTGTTTTTTTTCCCCCCCAACAGCGCCATCCCTAGCGTCAGTACCCTGCAGAAGACTTTACACAAGCTGACATACTGGAGCTGTCAGGCAGGCTTTCAACATAATGGCCCCATTTATTTACATGCTCCCCAGCTCAAGATTATGTCAAAACTGTTTTACCTTAAAAAAAAAAAAAAAAAAAAAAAAAAAAAAAGCAAGCACAAATAAGCAATTTCTTTTTCTGCTCTGCTAAAAAAAAAATCTAAAGTTGTCATCCCCAGAGACACATTTTAGGGACTTACAGGAAACGGTGATATATCAGAGCAACACAGCACCTTTCTCGCAGCGTGCTGCTTGGCATGCAGCACACCACTCACTCCACTCTCCTGGCATCAGTCCTCTCTCCATCTCTACACTTCTATTTCTGTTTTTCTTTTTTTCTTTTTTCTCTCTCTACTCCTCACGCTCAGCACCATCTCTCACTCCTTCTTCCCTGGCGAGCTGGAGATGTGCCGTCGAGCCAGCATCTGTCGTGGCGCTGCACGCAAACCGTGTCCGCATGTAAACCCCCGCCGTCCTCGTCCTTATCGCGACACGATCACACCGATTTCTAGGGTTGTCGCCGTACCCCGATGTCAGGAGTCGATACCTGTGAATGTCCACCATTTCTTGATACGTGTTCGATACCACCATGAACATTGACTGAGCCCATGCATTACGTACTGTACATAGCCTGTCTATGGCAAATCCTATGGAAATTAGCATTACGCTAACGCATTTTGGAAGAGTAGAACCATACCATATGTTTGAGTGTTTTTAGCAAGCATACTTGCGCCCTACAAAGTGTTTATACTGTAAGCACTGTGCTTATCACACCAGATGTTTGATTGTAACATTAATTTAGAGGTGTTGAAAATTGCCATGTAAAATCGCTAATGCTATTAGTAGCCTGTGTATGGCAAATCCTATGGAAATTATTATCACGCTAACGCATTTTGGAAGAGTAGAACCTTACTATATGTTTGAGTGTTTTCTAGCAAGCATACTTGCGCCCTACAAAGTGTTTATACTGTAAGCACTGTGCTTATCACACACCAGATGTTTGATTGTAACATTTGTTGGGATATGTTGAAATTGCCATGTGAAATCGCTAATGCTAATAGTAGCCCTTTTTTGGCAAATCCTATGGAAATTAGCATCAAGCTAACGCATTTTGGAAGAGTAGAACCTTGCTATATGTTTGAGTGTTTTCTAGCAAGCATACTTGCGCCCTACAAAGTGTTTACACTGTAAGTACTGTGCGTATCACACTAGATGTTTGATTGTAACATTCATTTAGAGGTGTTGAAATCGCCATGTAAAATCGCTAATGCTATTAGTAGCGTTTCTATGGCAAATCCTATGGAAATTAGCATCAGGCTAACGCATTTTGGAAGAGTAGAACCTTACTATATGTTTGAGTGTTTTCTAGCAAGTATACTTGCGCCCTACAAAGTGTTTATACTGTAAGTATGGTGCTTATCCCACACCAGCTGTTTGATTGTAACATTGGTTTGGATGTGTTGAAATTGCCATGTAAAATCACTAATGTATATGACAAATCCTATGGAAATTAGCATCAAGCTAACACATTTTGGAAGAGTAGAACCTTACTATATTTTTGAGCATACTTGCGTCCTACAACGTGTTTATACTGTAAGCACTGTGCTTATCACACACCAACTGTTTGATTGTAACATTCGTTTGGATGTGTTGAAATCGCCATGTGAAGTCGCTAATGCTATTAGTAGCCTCTCTATGGCAAATCCTATGGAAATTAGCATCAAGCTAACACATTTTGGAAGAGTAGAACCTTACTATATGTTTGAGTGTTTTCTAGCAAGCCCTACAAAGTGTTTATACTGTAAGTACGGTGCTTATCACACACCAGCTGTTTGATTGTAACATTTGTTTGGATGTGTTGAAATCGCCATGTAAAATAATTAATGTATATGGCAAATCCTATGGAAATTAGCATCAAGCTAATGCATTTTGGAAGAAAAGAACCTTACTATATGTTTGAGTGTTTTCTAGCAAGCCCTATAAAGTGTTTATACTGGAAGTACAGTGCTTATCACACACCAGCTGTTTGATTGTAACATTCGTTTGGATGTGTTGAAATCGCCATGCAAAATCGCTAATGTCTATGGCAAATCCTATGGAAATTGACATCAACTTAACGCATTTTGGAAGAGTAGAACCTTACTATATGTTTGAGCATACTTGCGCCCTACAAAGTGTTTATACTGTAAGCACTGTGCTTATCACACCAGATGTTTGACTGTAACATTCATTTAGAGGTGTTAAAATTGCCATGTAAAATCGCTAATGCTATTAGTAGCGTGTCTATGGCAAATCCTATGTAAATTATTAACACGCTAACGCATTTTGGAAGAGTAGAACCTTGCTATATGTTTGAGTGTTTTCTAGCAAGCATACTTGCGCCCTACAAAGTGTTCATACTGTAAGTACGGTGCTTATCACACACCAGCTGTTTGATTATAACATTTGTTTGGATGTGTTGAAATTGCCATGTGAAATCGCTAATGCTAATAGTAGCTCATCTTTCGCAAATCCTATGGAACTTAGCATCAAGCTAACGCATTTTGGAAGAGTAGAACCATACCATATGTTTGAGTGTTTTTTTAGCAAGCATACTTGCGCCCTACAAAGTGTTTATACTGTAAGTACTGTGCGTATCACACCAGATGTTTGATTGTAACATTAATTTAGAGGTGTTGAAATCGCCATGTAAAATCACTAATGCTGTTAGTAGCGTGTCTATGGCAAATCCTATGGAAATTAGCATCGAGCTAGCGCATTTTGGAAGAGAAGAACCTTACTATATGTTTGAGTGTTTTCTAGCAAGCATACTTGCGCCCTACAAAGTGTTCATACTGTAAGTACGGTGCTTATCACACACCAGCTGTTTGATTGTAACATTTGTTTGGATGTGTTGAAATTGCCATGTGAAATCGCTAATGCTAATAGTAGCCTGTCTATGGCAAATCCCATGGAAATTAGCATCAAACTAACGCATTTTGGAAGAGTAGAACCTTGTTATATGTTTGAGTGTTTTCTAGCAAGCATACTTGCGCCCTACAAAGTGTTTATACTGTAAGTACGGTGCTTATCACACACCAGCTGTTTGATTATAACATTTGTTTGGATGTGTTGAAATCGCCATGTAGAATCGCTAATGCTATTAGTAGCCTGTCTATGGCAAATCCCATGGAAATTAGCATCAAGCTAACGCATTTTGGAAGAGTAGAACCTTGCTATATGTTTGCGTGTTTTCTAGCAAGCATATTTGCGCCCTACAAAGTGTTTGTACTGTAAGTACTGTGCTTATCACACACCAGCTGTTTGATTGTAACAATTGTTGGGATGTGTTGAAATTGCCATGTGAAATCGCTAATGCTAATAATAGCTCATCTTTCGCAAATCCTATGGAAATTAGCATCAAGCTAACGCATTTTGGAAGAGTAGAACCTTGTTATATGTTTGAGTGTTTTCTAGCAAGCATACTTGCGCCCTACAAAGTGTTTATACTGTAAGCACTGTGCTTATCACACCAGATGTTTGATTGTAACATTCATTTAGAGGTGTTGAAATCGCCATGTAAAATCGCCAATGCTATTATTAGCCTGTCTATGGCAAATCCCATGGAAATTAGCATCGAGCTAACACATTTTGGAAGAGTAGAACCTTGCTATATGTTTGAGTGTTTTCTAGCAAGCATACTTGCGCCCTACAAAGTGTTCATACTGTAAGTACGGTGCTTATCACACACCAGCTGTTTGATTATAACATTTGTTTCGATGTGTTGAAATTGCCATGTGAAATTGCTAATGCTAATAGTAGCTCATCTTTCGCAAATCCTATGGAAATTAGCATCAAGCTAACGCATTTTGGAAGAGTATAACCATACCACATGTTTGAGTGTTTTTTAGCAAGCATACTTGCGCCCTACAAAGTGTTTATACTGTAAGTACTGTGCGTATCACACCAGATGTTTGATTGTAACATTCATTTAGAGGTGTTGAAATCGCCATGTAAAATCGCTAATGCTATTATTAGCCTGTCTATGGCAAATCCCATGGAAGTTAGCATCGAGCTAACGCATTTTGGAAGAGTAGAACCTTGCTATATGTTTGAGTGTTTTCTAGCAAGCATACTTGCGCCCTACAAAGTGTTTGTACTGTAAGCACTGTGCTTATCACACGCCAGCTGTTTGATTGTAACATTTGTTGGGATGTGTTGAAATTGCCATGTGAAATCGCTAATGCTAATAGTAGCCCTTTTTTGGCAAATCCTATGGAAATTAACATCAAGCTAACGCATTTTGGAAGAGTAGAACCTTGTTATATGTTTGAGTGTTTTCTAGCAAGCATACTTGCGCCCTACAAAGTGTTTATACTGTAAGTACTGTGCGTATCACACCAGATGTTTGATTGTAACATTAATTTAAAGGTGTTGAAAATTGCCATGTAAAATCGCTAATGCTATTAGTAGCCTGTGTATGGCAAATCCCATGGAAATTAGCATCGAGCTAACACATTTTGGAAGAGTAGAACCTTGCTATATGTTTGAGTGTTTTCTAGCAAGCATACTTGCGCCCTACAAAGTGTTCATACTGTAAGTACAGTGCTAATCACACACCAGCTGTTTGATTATAACATTTGTTGGGATGTGTTGAAATTGCCATGTGAAATCGCTAATGCTAATAGTAGCCCATCTATGGCAAATCATACGGAAATTAGCATCAAGCTATCACATTTTGGAAGAGTAGAACCTTGCTATATGTTTGAGTGTTTTCTAGCAAGCATACTTGCGCCCTACAAAGTGTTCATACTGTAAGTACGGTGCTTATCACACATCAGCTGTTTGATTATAACATTTGTTTGGATGTGTTGAAATTGCCATGTGAAATCGCTAATGCTAATAGTAGCCCTTTTTTGGCAAATCCTATGGAAATTAACATCGAGCTAACGCATTTTGGAAGAGTAGAACCTTGTTATATGTTTGAGTGTTTTCTAGCATGCATACTTGCGCCCTACAAAGTGTTTGTACTGTAAGCACTGTGCTTATCACACACCAGATGTTTGATTGTAACATTTGTTGGGATGTGTTGAAATTGCCATGTGAAATCGCTAATGCTAATAGTAGCCCTTTTTTGGCAAATCCTATGGAAAGTAACATCAAGCTAACGCATTTTGGAAGAGTAGAACCTTGTTGTATGTTTGAGTGTTTTCTAGCAAGCATACTTGTGCCCTACAAAGTGTTTATACTGTAAGTACTGTGCGTATCACACCAGATGTTTGATTGTAACATTAATTTAGAGGTGTTGAAAATTGCCATGTAAAATCGCTAATGCTATTAGTAGCCTGTGTATGGCAAATCCTATGGAAATTATTATCACGCTAACGCATTTTGGAAGAGTAGAATCTTACTATTTGTTTTGAGTGTTTTTAGCATGCATAATTGCGCCCTACAAAGTGTTTATACTGTAAGTACGGTGCTTATCACACACCAGCTGTTTGATTGTAACATTCGCTTGGATGTGTTGAAATCGCCATGTAAAATCACTAATGTCGATGGCAAATCTTATGGAAATTAGCTTCAAGCTAACGCATTTTGGAAGAGTAGAACCTTGCTATATGTTTGAGTGTTTTCTAGTTAGCATACATGCGCCCTACAAAGTGTTTATACTGTAAGTACGGTGCTTATCACACACCAGATGTTTGATCGTAACATTTGTTTGGATGTGTTGAAATCGCCATGTAAAATCGCTAATGTGTATGGCAAATCCTAGGGAAATTAGCATCAAGCTAACGCATTTTGGAAGAGTAGAATCTTACCATATGTTTGAGTGTTTTCTAGCAAGCATGCTTGCGCCCTACAAAGTGTTTATACTGTAAGTACTGTGCGTATCACACCAGATGTTTGATTGGAACATTCATTTAGAGGTGTTGAAATTGCCATGTAAAATCGCTAATGCTATTAGTAGCGTGCCTATGGCAAATCCTATGGAAATTATTATCACGCTAACGCATTTTGGAAGAGTAAAACAATACTATATGTTTGAGTGTTTTCTAGTAAGCATACTTGCGCCCTACAAAGTGTTTATACTGTAAGTACGGTGCTTATCACACACCAGCTGTTTGATTGTAACATTGGTTTGGATGTGTTGAAATCGCCATGTAAAATAATTAATGTATATGGCAAATCCTATGGAAATTAGCATCAAGCTAATGCATTTTGGAAGAAAAGAACCTTACTATATGTTTGAGTGTTTTCTAGAAAGCATACTTGCGCCCTACAAAATGTTTGTACTGGAAGTACAGTGCTTATCACACACCAGCTGTTTGATTGTAACATTTGTTTGGATGTGTTGAAATCGCCATGTAAAATCGCTAATGTCTATGGCAAATCCTATGGAAATTGACATCAAGTTAACGCATTTTGGAAGAGTAGAACCTTACTATATGTTTGAGCATACTTGCGCCCTACAAAGTGTTTGTACTGTAAGTACTGTGCTTATCACACACCAGCTGTTTGATTGTAACATTTGTTTGGATGAGTTGAAATTGCCATGTGAAATCGCTAATGCTAATAGTAGCCCATCTTTGGCAAATCATTTGGAAATTAGCATCAAGCTAACGCATTTTGGAAGAGTGGAACCTTACTATATGTTTGAGTGTTTTCTAGAAAGCTTACTTGCACCCTACAAAGTGAATATACTGTAAGTACTGTGCTTATCACACCAGATTTTTGATTGCAACATTCATTTAGAGGTGTTGAAATTGCCATTTAAAATCGCTAATGCTATTAGTAGCGTGTCTATGGCAAATCCTATGGAAATTTTTATCACGCTAACGCATTTTGGAAGAGTACAACCTTACTATATGTTTGAGTGTTTTCTAGTAAGCATACATGTGCCCTACAAAGTGTTTATACTGTAAGTACGGTGCTTATCACACACCAGATGTTTGATTGTAACATTCGTTTGGATGTGTTGAAATTGCCATGTGAAGTAGCTAATGCTATTAGTAGCCCCTCTATGGCAAATCCTATGCAAATTAGCATCAAGCTAATGCATTTTGGAAGAGTAGAACCTTACTATATGTTTAAGTGTTTTCTAGAAAGCCCTACAAAGTGTTTATACTGTAAGTACGGTGCTTATCACACACCAGCTATTTGATTGTAACATTTGTTTGGATGTGTTGAAATCGCCATGTAAAATCGCTAATGTCAATGGCAAATCCTATGGAAATTTGCATCAACCTAACGCATTTTGGAAGAGTAGAACCTTACTATATGTTTGAGCATACTTGCGCCCTTCGAAGTGTTTATACTGTAAGCACTGTGCTTATCACACACCAGCTGTTAGATTGTAACATTTGTTTGGATGTGTTGAAATCGCCATGTAAAATCGCTAATGCTATTAGTAGCCTGTCTATGGCAAATCCTATGCAAATTAGCATCAAGCTAACACATTTTGGAAGAGTGGAACCTTACTATCTGTGTGAGTGTTTTCTAGCAAGCATACTTGCTTTGTTGGTGTTGATTGTCCTACTTTTATCATTTTTTTTTTTCATTTGTTTTCTTCATGAGCGCTCAGCATTTGTTTCCAGTCACACAAAACAGAAAGCAAGTTAAATCCTTTTCATCCCAGTCTTTCTCCATCTTGCAAATATTTGCCTTTCTGCCGCAACCACATTACAGCCTACCTCTGGCGTCTTTTTTTTTTTTTTTTTTATGATTTCATTTAAAATATGTGGAAATAGAAACATCACTGCGGGCAGCAATGTGAGCCTGAGATTGGACCGACAGTATATCACTCCCCCACGGAGATGAAACACTATTTTTCCCCATCTTTTCCCGCCCAATCGCAATTTGTGGATTTTTCTCCGGCTCAGTCCCCGACGTGATCCCGTGAAAAACAGGGCGTGATGTTCTGCAGAAGTCGCGACATTTTGCCCGAACTCGGCTACCTGAGCAGAAACGGGTGGAAACAATGAGCCGTTTTACGAGCGCCTGGAAGACATGTTGCGCCAGGACAGCTATTTTGTGCCACATAAAGACTTTATTTGATCATACTCCCAGAGAAGGTAGACTTAAGGGGTAGTTGCAAAGGTATATGTTCTACAACTAGATGAGGCAATTCCTGAGGGAATTACATGTGAATACTCCAATGCTGAAGTTCAACTGAAATCCTGGAATTTCTTTAAGGAAAGGTTGAAGTAGAGCACACAATTCCCGAACAGGCTGAATATTTTGAAGTTGGAACAAGTTTGAATCAGATGAAAAATGTGGGAGTTGTGGAACTTTGAAGAATGTCCCATTGTCCCAAATATTTCCCAAAATTTGGAAATTTTGGGAAAAGCGGGAATCTTTTTGAAAATGGTAAAAAAAAAACTTTAGTCTTTGGAATGGTCTGAGTGAGTTGAAGTGGTTGGTGTTGGAATTCTTCAAATCGGTCGAGAAATGTTGAAGTCGTAACATGTTGAATTGAGAAATGGCATCACGGAATTCCTGGAATTTCGGGAAAACCGGGAACTTTTCCAGTTCAAAAAACAACTTAAGAGGAATGTTTTGACGGTGGAATGGTTGAAATGCGTTGAAAAATGTGGAAGGAGGGTGGAAATAGGGCTTTGGAAAACCAGGAATTCTGGAAAATCCTGGAATTTTTTTTAGAAACGTTGAAGTAGAGCACACAATTCCCGAATAGGCTGAATATTTTTAAGTTAGAACAGTTTGAATCAGATGAAAAATGTGGGACTTGTGGAACTTTGAAGAATGTCCCATTGTCCCAAATATTTCCCAAAATTTGGAAATTTTGGGAAAAGCGGGAATCTTTTTGAAAATGGTAAAAAAAAAACTTTAGTCTTTGGAATGGTCTGAGTGAGTTTAAGTGGTTGGTGTTGGAATTTTTCAAATCGGTCGAGAAATGTTGAAGTCGTAACATGTTGAATTGAGAAATGGCATCACGGAATTCCTGGAATTTCGGGAAAACCGGGAACTTTTCCAGTTCAAAACACAACTTAAGAGGAATGTTTTGACGGTGGAATGGTTGAAATGCGTTGAAAAATGTGGAAGGAGGGTGGAAATAGGGCTTTGGAAAAACAGGAATTCTGGAAAATCCTGGAATTTTTTTTAGAAATGTTGAAGTAGAACACACAATTCCCGAACAGGCTGAATATTTTGAAGTTGGAACAGTTTGAATCAGATGAAAAATGTGGGAGTTGTGGAACTTTGAAGAATGTCCCATTGTCCCAAATATTTCCCAAAATTTAGAAATTTTGGGAAAAGCGAGGATCTTTTTGAAAATGGTAAAAAAAAAACTTTAGTCTTTGGAATGGTCTGAGTGAGTTGAAGTGGTTGGTGTTGGAAATGTTGAAGTCGTAACATGTTGAATTGAGAAATGGCATCACGGAATTCCTGGAATTTCGGGAAAACCGGGAACTTTTCCAGTTCAAAAAACAACTTAAGAGGAATGTTTTGACGGTGGAATGGTTGAAATGCGTTGAAAAATGTGGAAGGAGGGTGGAAATAGGGCTTTGGAAAACCAGGAATTCTGGAAAATCCTGGAATTTTTTTTATAGAAATGTTGAAGAAGAGCACACAATTCCCAAACAGACTGAATATTTTGAAGTTGGAACAGTTTGAATCAGATGAAAAATGTGGGAGTTGTGGAACTTTGAAGAATTGTCCCATTGTCCCAAATATTTCCCCAAATTTGGAAATTTTGGGAAAAGCGGGAATCTTTTTGAAAATGGTAAAAAATAAAACTTCAGTCTTTGGAATGGTCTGAGTGAGTTGAAGTGGTTGGTGTTGGAATTTTTCAAATCGGTCGAGAAATGTCGAAGTAGTAACACGTTCAATTGAAAAATGGCATCACAGAATTCCTGGAATTTCGGGAAAACCGGGAACTTTTCCAGTTCAAAAAACAACTTAAGAGGAATGTTTTGACGGTGGAATGGTTGAAATGCGTTGAAAAATGTGGAAGGAGGGTGGAAATAGGGCTTTGGAAAACCAGGAATTCTGGAAAATCCTGGAATTTTTTTTTAGAAATGTTGAAGTAGAGCACACAATTCCCTAACAGGCTGAATATTTTGAAGTTGGAACAGTTTGAATCAGATGAAAAATGTGGGAGTTGTGGAACTTTGAAGAATGTCCCATTGTCCCAAATATTTCCCAAAATTTGGAAATTTTGGGAAAAGCGGGAATCTTTTTGAAAATGGTAAAAAAAAAACTTTGATCTTTGGAATGGGCTGAGTGAGTTGAAGTGGTTGGTGTTGGAACTTTTCAAATCGGTCGAGAAATGTCGAAGTAGTAACACGTTCAATTGAAAAATGGCATCACAGAATTCCTGGAATTTCGGGAAAACCGGGAACTTTTCCAGTTCAAAAAACAACTTAAGAGGAATGTTTTGACGGTGGAATGGTTGAAATGCGTTGAAAAATGTGGAAGGAGGGTGGAAATGGGGCTTTGGAAAACCAGGAATTCTGGAAAATCCTGGAATTTTTTTTAGAAACGTTGAAGTAGAGCACACAATTCCCGAATAGGCTGAATATTTTTAAGTTGGAACAGTTTGAATCAGATGAAAAATGTGGGAGTTGTGGAACTTTGAAGAATGTCCCATTGTCCCAAATATTTCCCAAAATTTGGGAATTTCGGGAAAAGCTGGAATTTTTTTGAAAATGGTAAAAAACTTGGAACTGAATGAGTTGAAATGGTTGGAGTGGGAATTTTTCAAATCGGTCGAGAAATGTTGAAGAAGTAACATGTTGAATTGAGAAATGGTAATACGGAATTTATGGGAAAACCGGTAATTTTTCCAGTTAAAAAAAAATGTTTTAGTTTTTGTCCTGATTAAGAGGAATGTTCTGATGGTAAAACGGTTGAAATGCGTTGAAAAATGTGGAAGAAGTAGTCGCCAGAAAAAAGGTGAAAATAGGGCTTTGGAAAACCAGGAATTCTGGAAAATCCTGGAATTTTTTTTAACTTGGAAAAATGGTAGTTTAAATTTCCAGGAACTTTTCCAGTTCAAAAAACAACTTAAGAGGAATGTTTTGACGACGGAACGGTTGAAATGCGTTGAAAAATGTGGTTGGAGTAGTCGCTAGAGGAAAAAAAGGGTGGAATTAGGGCTTTGGAAAACCAGGACTTCTGGAAAATCCTGGAATTTTGTTGTCTGTCTATCTGTGTTGGCCCTGCGATGAGGTTGGAACAGTTTGAATTGGATGAAAAATGTGGGAGTTGTGGAACGTTGAAGAATGTCCCATTGTCCCAAATATTTCCCAAAATTTGGGAATTTCGGGAAAAGCGGGAATTTTTTTGAAAATGGTAAAAAAAAAAACTTGTGTATTTGGAATGGTCTGAATGAATTGAAATGGTTGCAGTTGGAATTTTTCAATTCGGCCGAGAAATGGCGAAGTAGTAACATGTTGAATTGAGAAATGGCATCATGGAATTCCTGGAATTTCGGGAAAACCGGGAACTTTTCCAGTTAAAAAAACAACTTAAGAGGAATGTTTTGACGGCGGAACGGTTGAAATGCGTTGAAAAATGTGGAAGGAGTAGTTGCCAGAGGAAAAAAGGGTGGAAATAGGGCTTTGGAAAACCAGGAATTCTGGAAAATCCTGGAACTTTGTTTCAAAATGTTGAGTAGAAAACACATTTCCCAAACAGGCTGAAAATTTTGAAGTTGGAACAGTTTGAATCAGATGAAAAATGTGGGAGTTGTGGAACTTTGAAGAATGTCCCATTGTCCCAAATATTTCCCAAAATTTGGAAATTTTGGGAAAAGCGGGAATCTTTTTGAAAATGGTAAAAAAAAAACTTTAGTCTTTGGAATGGTCTGAGTGAGTTGAAGTGGTTGGTGTTGGAATTTTTCAAATCGGTCGAGAAATGTTGAAGTCGTAACATGTTGAATTGAGAAATGGCATCACGGAATTCCTGGAATTTCGGAAAAAACTGGAACTTTTCCAGTTCAAAAAACAACTTAAGAGGAATGTTTTGACGGTGGAAAGGTTGAAATGCGTTGAAAAATGTGGAAGGAGGGTGGAAATAGGGCTTTGGAAAACCAGGAATTCTGGAAAATCCTGGAATTTTTGTATAGAAATGTTGAAGAAGAGCACACAATTCCCGAACAGGCTGAATATTCTTAAGTTGGAACAGTTTGAATCAGATGAAAAATGTGGGAGTTGTGGAACTTTGAAGAATGTCCCATTGTCCCAAATATTTCCCAAAATTTGGAAATTTTGGGAAAAGCGGGAATCTTTTTGAAAATGGTAAAAAAAAAAAACTTCGGTCTTTGGAATGGTCTAAGTGAGTTGAAGTGGTTGGTGTTGGAATTTTTCAAATCGGTCGAGAAATGTCGAAGTAGTAACACGTTCAATTGAAAAATGGCATCACAGAATTCCTGGAATTTCGGGAAAACCGGGAACTTTTCCAGTTCAAAAAACAACTTAAGAGGAATGTTTTGACGGTGGAATGGTTGAAATGCGTTGAAAAATGTGGAAGGAGGGTGGAAATAGGGCTTTGGAAAACCAGGAATTCTGGAAAATCCTGGAATTTTTTTTAGAAATGTTGAAGTAGAGCACACAATTCCCGAACAGGCTGAATATTTTGAAGTTGGAACAGTTTGAATCAGATGAAAAATGTGGGAGTTGTGGAACTTTGAAGAATCGTCCCATTGTCCCAAATATTTCCCAAAATTTGGGAATTTCGGGAAAAGCGGGAATCTTTTTGAAAATGGTAAAAAAAACTTTGGTCTTTGGAATGGTCTGAGTGAGTTGAAATGGTTGGTGTTGGAACTTTTCAAATCGGCCGAGAAATGTTGAAGTAGTAACACGTTCAATTGAAAAATGGCATCACAGAATTCCTGGATTTTCGGGAAAACCGGGAACTTTTCCAGTTCAAAAAACAACTTAAGAGGAATGTTTTGACGGTGGAATGGTTGAAATGCGTTGAAAAATGTGGAAGGAGGGTGGAAATAGGGCTTTGGAAAACCAGGAATTCTGGAAAATCCTGGAATTTTTTTATAGAAATGTTGAAGAAGAGCACACAATTCCCGAACAGGCTGAATATTTTTAAGTTGGAACAGTTTGAATCAGATGAAAAATGTGGGAGTTGTGGAACTTTGAAAAATGTCCCATTGTCCCAAATATTTCCCAAAATTTGGAAATTTTGGGAAAAGCGGGGATCTTTTTGAAAATGTTAAAAAAAAAACTTCGGTCTTTGGAATGGTCTGAGTGAGTTGAAGTGGTTGGTGTTGGAATTTTTCAAATCGGTCGAGAAATGTCGAAGTAGTAACACGTTCAATTGAAAAATGGCATCACAGAATTCCTGGAATTTCGGGAAAACCGGGAACTTTTCCAGTTCAAAAAACAACTTAAGAGGAATGTTTTGAAGGTGGAATGGTTGAAATGCGTTGAAAAATGTGGAAGGAGGGTGGAAATAGGGCTTTGGAAAAACAGGAATTCTGGAAAATCTTGGAATTTTTTTTAGAAACGTTGAAGTAGAACACACAATTCCCGAATAGGCTGAATATTTTTAAGTTGGAACAGTTTGAATCAGATGAAAAATGTGGGAGTTGTGGAACTTTGAAGAATGTCCCATTGTCCCAAATATTTCCCAAAATTTGGAAATTTTGGGAAAAGCGGGAATCTTTTTGAAAATGGTAAAAAAAAAACTTCGGTCTTTGGAATGGTCTGAGTGAGTTGAAGTGGTTGGTGTTGGAATTTTTCAAATCGGTCGAGAAATGTCAAAGTAGTAACACGTTCAATTGAAAAATGGCATCACCGAATTCCTGGAATTTCGGGAAAACCGGGAACTTTTCCAGTTCAAAAAACAACTTAAGAGGAACGTTTTGACGGTGGAATGGTTGAAATGCGTTGAAAAATGTGGAAGGAGGGTGGAAATAGGGCTTTGGAAAACCAGGAATTCTGGAAAATCCTGGAATTTTTTTTAGAAACGTTGAAGTAGAGCACACAATTCCCGAATAGGCTGAATATTTTTAAGTTGGAACAGTTTGAATCAGATGAAAAATGTGGGAGTTGTGGAACTTTGAAGAATTGTCCCATTGTAAGAAATATTTCCCAAAATTTGGGAATTTTGGGAAAAGCGGGAATCTTTTTGAAAATGGTAAAAAATAAAACTTCAGTCTTTGGAATGGTCTGAGTGAGTTGAAGTGGTTGGTGTTGGAATTTTTCAAATCGGTCGAGAAATGTCGAAGTAGTAACACGTTCAATTGAAAAATGGCATCACAGAATTCCTGGAATTTCGGGAAAACCGGGAACTTTTCCAGTTCAAAAAACAACTTAAGAGGAATGTTTTGACGGTGGAATGGTTGAAATGCGTTGAAAAATGTGGAAGGAGGGTGGAAATAGGGCTTTGGAAAACCAGGAATTCTGGAAAATCCTGGAATTTTTTTTTTGAAATGTTGAAGTAGAGCACACAATTCCCGAACAGGCTGAATATTTTGAAGTTGGAACAGTTTGAATCAGATGAAAAATGTGGGAGTTGTGGAACTTTGAAGAATTGTCCCATTGTCCCAAATATTTCCCAAAATTGTGGGAATTTCGGGAAAAGCGGGAAATTGCTTGAAAATGGTAAAAAAAAAAAACTTGCATGGTCCGAATCAGTTGAAATGGTTGGAGTTGGATTTTTTCAAATCCGTCGAGAAATGTTGAAGAAGTAACATGTTGAATTGAGAAATGGTATTACGGAATTTACTGGAAAACCGGGAATTTTTCCAGTTAAAAAAAAAGAAGTTTTTGTCCTGATTAAGGGGAATGTTCTGATGGTAAAACGGTTGAAATGCGTTGAAAAATGTGGAAAGAGTAGTCGCCAGAAAAAAGGGTGAAAATAGGGCTTTGGAAAACTAGAAATTCTGGAAAATCCTGGAATTTTTTTGAACTTGTAAAAATGATAGTTTACATTTCCAAAAAGGTGGAATGTGTTGAAAGTGGAATGATTTGAATCGGTTGAAAAATGTGGAAACGGTCGAGAAATGTCGAAGTAGTAACATGTTGAATTGAGAAATGGCATCACGGAATTCCTGGAATTTTGGGAAAACCGGGAACTTTTCCGGTTCAAACAATAACTTAAGAGGAATGTTTCGACGACGGAACGGTTAAATGCGTTGAAAAATGTGGAAGGAGTAGTCGCCAGAGGAAAAAAGGGTGGAAATGGGGCTTTGGAAAACCAGGAATTCTGGAAAATCCTGGAATTTTGTTGTCTGTCTATCTGTGTTGGCCCTGCGATGAGGTGGCGACTTGTCCTGTGTGTTTCCCGCCTTCCGCCCGCATGCAGCTGAGATGGGCTCCAGCACTCTTTGCGACCCCAAAAAGGGACAAGCGGTAAAAAATGGATGGATGGATGAAGTCGAGCACACAATTCCCGAACAGGCTGAATATTTTGAAGTTGGAACAGTTTGAATAGGATGAAAAATGTGGGAGTTGTGGAACGTTGAAGAATGTCCCATTGTCCCAAATATTTCCCAAAATGTGGGAATTTCGGGAAAAGCGAGAATTTTTTGAAAATGGTAAAAAAAAAAAACTTGGGTATTTGGAATTGTCTGAATGAGTTGAAATGGTTGGAGTTGGAATTTTTCAATTCGGCCGAGAAATGGCGAAGTAGTAACATGTTGAATTGAGAAATGGCATCATGGAATTCCTGGAATTTCGGGAAAACCGGGAACTTTTCCAGTTCAAAAAACAACTTAAGAGTAATGTTTCGACGGCGGAACGGTAGAAATGCGTTGAAAAATGTGGAAGGAGTAGGGTGTAAATAGGGTGGAAATAGGGCTTTGGAAAACCAGGAATTCTGGAAAATCCTGGATTTTTTTTTAAATGGGGGAAAAAAGGTAATTAAAATTTTTAGGATGGTGGATGTGGAGAGGGGTGTGGTCTGCGGTCCTGCCGCGGAGCGGGGTGTGTAAGGACCGGCCTCGAAGCACAGCTGGCAGGTGAATGGATTACCCAGCTGGGGCTGATCATCCAATCACCTGTCATGCTTATTAGAAGGCCGAGACACCGTTGTTGGGAGTGAGAGTTCTGAGCAAACACGCACTGGACATGACCATACTGAAAAGTTGTGGAGCAGAGTGCTATCCTGGCGTGAGAATATCAAATAAAAAATTGTTCAACCCAGACTACCGGGCTTCCGAGAAGTGGTATCACGGTCAGGAGAACCCACGAGAGGGAAACCCTCACAGTGGAATGTGTTTAAAGTGGAATGATTTGAATCGTTTGAAAAATGTGGAAACGGTGGAAGTTTGAAAACTCATTTTGAATGGGAAAAATGTCCCGGAAAACCTGGAATTCTGGGAAATCTGGGAATTTTTTTAATTTTTTTTAATTTTTCAACATCACTGTGGAGTTATTGATTGTTTAGCTG
Organism: Nerophis lumbriciformis; assembly: GCF_033978685.3. Taxonomy (NCBI): domain Eukaryota; kingdom Metazoa; phylum Chordata; class Actinopteri; order Syngnathiformes; family Syngnathidae; genus Nerophis; species Nerophis lumbriciformis. Next base: position 25,070,266 of record NC_084577.2, on the reverse strand, counting down.
ATTGGAGAGCTAGCTTCCGCAACTAGTGGGTCCATGGCGATGACTTCTGTTTTGTTCAATCAGCCGTTTTACTGCCGCGTTACAGACACCGTTTGGAAACAAAATATTTCTGTGTAAATAACTCCTTTCACAACATATCTGCGGCTTATAGTCCGGTGCGGCTAATATATGGAAAATACGTTTTGTCCCTAAAATTTAGTGGGTGTGGCTTATATGCCGGTGCGCTCTATAATCTGGAAAATTCGGTATATTTCATCTGCAATAATTGGTTGAATAAATACTTGCAATGACTATTACCGACAAAATGGACATCCAGGGATTTGCAGACAAATTTGTTGTAAAGTGCACTGTGGGGCGGCATGGCTCAGGCGGTAGAGTAGTCGGACCCCACTCTGTGACCTTGCAGAAGTGTCCTTGAGCAAGACACTGAACCCCTCAGTAGGTGAACGTTGCAAAAAGTGTCCAAATGCTCCGAGCACCTGGAAGGTAGAAAAGCGCCCGACAAGTGTAATCCATTTACAGAAGCGTTCACTCCTCCCGGGTCCTGTTGCTCCCTCCCGGTCCCGTAAGCAGATCTAATGCGCGTGGCAAAGCCGCCACTCACAGACGTGTTTTTTTTCTGAGTTGCCGCAATCGCCTTCGGACGAACAAACCAAGAAGCCAACAATGCAATGGGAACTTCTGGCGTTGAGCTGTAGCGCTTGGCAGAGTTTTCACAGCTAACCCCAAAATGTAACACTTTGTGGGGTTTTTTTTTGCTGTAATTGCAGCGCCTCACTAGAATTATCCCGAGGACAGGCTCCACGCTCACGTGCGTCGTGCATGGATCTTTTTTTTCAAGAAGTCAGACTTCATCGTTCCGTGTGGTATTACAGATTTCACAATGTGTTATATGAACACTGGTGAAAAAAATATAATATAATAATTTATAATCATTCTAGAACTCAACCAGGGAGTGGCAACCTTCACCCTACACAGAGTCATTTAAGCCCATTTCCCACCAAATAAACCTCTAAAATGACAATAATGTCACTTTTTTCAATTTTTCTTTGTATTAATCAGTCCAACAAAATAATACACAATAATACAATAATAATACAATTCCAGTTCCAAAACCGGCCCAGCAACATTCAGAATAGCAATCAACTGAGAGGTCTACATGTTCATTTTGTTTATTTTTTATAAACAGCTGCGATGATCATGTAAATGAAGGATTTCTAACCACTGCCATGTTGGAATTCTTATTAATATTGACACTGTTGTTGATATTATTCATTTTTGTTTAACTACTTATGGATTGTTTTGTGTCATGTTTAACCAAAAACAAAACAACAAAGAAATGTGTATGTCTGTCTGTTTAAGTCTACATGTGTGTCTAAATGTGTGTTTATATGTGTGTATATGTGTGTCCAAATGTGTGTCTATATGTGTTTATGTGCCTATATGTGTTTCTATATGTGTCTAAATGTGTCTACACGTGTGTCTATATGTGTGTATACGTGTGTCCAAATGTGTGTCTATATGTGTTTATGTGCCTATATGTGTGTCTATATATGTGTGTCTGTATGTGTCTGTGTGTCTATATTTGTGTCTATATGTGTCTATATGTGTCTATATATGTGTGTATATGTGTATATATATATGTGTGTCTATATTTGTGTATATTTGTCAATATATGTGTGTCTATATTTGTGTCCAAATGTGTGTCTATATGTGTCTATATGTGTCCATATATGTGTGTATATGTGTATATATAAAAGTGTGTCTATATTTGTGTATATGTGTCTATATATGTGTGTCTATATTTGTGTCTATTTGTGTCTATATGTGTCTAAATGTGTCCAAATGTGTGTCTTTATGTGTTTAAATGTGTCTATATGTGTGTTTATATATGTGTGTCTGTATGTGTCTAAATGTGTCTATATGTGTGTCTATATATGTGTGTCTGTATGTGTCTGTGTGTCTATATATATGTCTAAAGGTGTCTGTATGCGTCTATAGGTGTGTATATATTTGTGTCCAATGTGTGTCCAATTGTGTGTCTATAAATGTGTGTCTATATTTGTGTCTATTTGTGTCTATATGTGTCTATATGTGTGTCTATATGTGTCTAAATGTGTCCAAATGTGTATCCAATGTGTGTCCAATTGTGTGTCTATGTGTGTCTAAATGTGTATCTATATATGTGTGTCTATATGTGTGTCTATATGTGTGTCTAGAGGTGTCTGTATATGTCTATATGTGTGTGTATATTTGTGTCTATATGTGTCTATAGGTGTCTATATGTGTGTGTATATTTGTGTCTATATGTGTCTATATATGTGTCTATATTTGTGTCTATTTGTGTCTATATGTGTCTATATGTGTGTGTATATTTGTGTCTATATGTGTCTATATATGTGTGTCTATATTTTTGTCTATTTGTGTCTATATGTGTCTAAATGTGTCCAAATGTGTCTATATGTGTTTATATGTGTCTGTATATGTGTCTACATTTGTGTCTATTTGTGTCTATATGTGTCCAAATGTGTCTATATGTGTCTATATATGTGTCTACATTTGTGTCTATTTGTGTCTATATGTGTCTAAATGTGTCCAAATGTGTCTATATGTGTCTACATGTGTCTAAATATGTGTCTACATTTGTGTCTATTTGTGTCTATATGTGTCTAAATGTGTCCAAATGTGTCTATATGTGTTTATATGTGTCTGTATATGTGTCTACATTTGTGTCTATTTGTGTCTATATGTGTCCAAATGTGTCTATATGTGTCTATATATGTGTCTACATTTGTGTCTATTTGTGTCTATATGTGTCTAAATGTGTCCAAATGTGTCTATATGTGTCTACATGTGTCTATATATGTGTCTACATTTGTGTCTATTTGTGTCTATATGTGTCTAAATGTGTCCAAATGTGTCTATTTGTGTCTATATGTGTCTATATATGTGTTTACATTTGTGTCTATTTGTGTCTATGTGTCTAAATGTGTCCAAATGTGTCTATATGTGTCTATATATGTGTCTACATTTGTGTCTATTTGTCTCTATATGTGTCTAAATGTGTCCAAATGTGTCTATTTGTGTCTATATGTGTCTATATATGTGTCTACATTTGTGTCTATTTGTCTATATGTGTCTAAATGTGTCCAAATGTGTCTATATGTGTCTATATGTGTCTATATATGTGTCTACATTTGTGTCTATTTGTGTCTATATGTGTCTAAATATGTCCAAATGTGTCTATATGTGTTTATATGTGTGTCTAGAGGTGTCTGTATGCGTCAATGTGTGTATATATTTGTGTCTATATGTGTCCAAATGTGTCCAAATGTGTCTATATGTGTCTATATGTGTCTGTATGTGTCTATATATGTGTCTACATTTGTGTCTATTTGTGTCTATATGTGTCTAAATGTGTCCAAATGTGTCTATTTGTGTCTATATGTGTCTAAATGTGTCCAAATGTGTCTATATGTGTTTATATGTGTGTCTAGAGGTGTCTGTATGCGTCTATGTGTGTATATATTTGTGTCTATATGTGTCTATAAATGTGTGTCTATATTTGTGTCTATTTGTGTCTTTATGTGTCTATATGTGTGTCTATATGTGTCTAAATGTGTCCAAATGTGTGTCCAATGTGTGTCCAATTGTGTGTCTATATGTGTCTATATGTGTCTGTGTCTATATGTGTGTCTATATATGTGTGTCTTTATGTGTGTCTATATGTGTGTCTAGATGTGTCTGTATATGTCTATATGTGTGTGTATATTTGTGTCTATATGTGTCTATATGTGTCTACATATGTGTGTATATTTGTGTCTATTTGTGTCTATATGTGTCTATATGTGTGTCTATATGTGTCTAAATGTGTCCAAATATGTGTCTATATGTGTGTCTAGAGGTGTCTGTGTGCGTCTATATGTGTGTATATATTTGTGTCTATATGTGTCTATATGTGTCTATAAATGTATGTCTATATTTGTGTCTATTTGTGTCTATATGTGTCTATATGCGTGTCTATATGTGTCTAAATGTGTGTCTATTAGTGTCTATATGTGTCTATATGTATCTATCTATGTGTGTCTATATGTGTGTCTATTAGTGTCTATATGTGTGTCTATATGTGTCCAAATGTCTGTCCAATGTGTGTCTATATGTGTTTATATGTGTGTCTATATATGTCTGTATGTGGAGAAAATATCAAACAACAACAAACATCAAGTGTTGAAGACATTTCCAGAACAAACACAGCATTTGTGAAAAAATACCCAGCTGGGGCTGAACCGAACATGAACAGTTTTGGAACTGCTATGCAAAGCTGATTAAAGCAAAACACATATAGACACACATATAGGCACATAAACAAATATAGACACATATAGACACACATATACACACATATAGACACAACAACAATCCATAAGTAGTCAAACAAAAATGAATAATATCACCAACGGTATGAATATTAATAATAATTCCAACATGGCAGTGGTTAGAAATCCCTGGTTTACATGATCATCGCAGCCGTTTATAAAAAAAAAATGAAACGAAAACATTTCAAAAATGAACAATATTGTCACAGTGGGAACACCACACAGAGTTGTTTTGCTCTAATCAGCTTTCAGCAGCAGTTCCAAAACTGATCATGTTCGGTTCCGCCCCAGCTGGGTATTTTTTCACAAATGCTCTCTGTTTGTTCTGGAAATGTCTTCAACACTTGATGTTTGTTGTTGTTGTTTGCTATTTCCTCCACATACAGACACATATAGACACCAATAGACACACATATAGACACACATATAGACACTCATATAGATACATATATAGATAAATATAAACACACATTTGACACACATTTGACACACATATAGACACTAATAGACACATATAGACACTAATAGACACATATAGACACTAATAGACACATATAGACACACATATAGATACATGTAGACACACATATAGACACTCATATAGATACATATATAGATAAATATAAACACATATTTGACACACATATAGACACTAATAGACACATATAGACACACATACACACATATATAGACATTAATAGACACATGTAGACACACATACAGACGCATATAGACACTAATAGACACATGTAGACACACATATAGACACACAAATAGACACATAAAGACACACTGTTAGACACACATTTTTACACACATTTGACACATATAGACACTAATAGACACATATAGACACACATACACACATATATAGACATTAATAGACACATGTAGACACACATACAGACACATATAGACACTAATAGACACATGTAGACACACATATAGACATATATAGATACATATAAAAAAACATATAGACATTAATAGACACATATAGACACACATATAGACACACATACAGACATATATAGACATTAATAGACACATGTAGACACACATACAGACACATATAGACACTAATAGACACATGTAGACACACATATAGACACACATATAGACACACAAATAGACACATAAAGACACACTTTTAGACACACATTTTTACACATATAGACCCACATATAGACACACATAGACACACATTTAGACACATACAGACCCACATATAGACACATATAAAGACACACATATAGATACATATAGACACACTTTTAGACACACACATAGACACATAGACACACATATAGACACATTTAGACACATATAGACCCACATATAGACACACAGACACATATAGACACACATATATAGACACACATATAGACACACATATATAGATACATATACACACATATAGACACATATAGACAATTATAGACACATATAGACACACATATAGATACACAGACATATACAGTATAGACACACTTAGACACACATATAGACACACATATTGACACACATATAGATACACCTATATAGACACACATATAGACACACATATAGACACATATAGACACATATGGACAAATATAGACAATTATAGACACGTATAGACAGACATATAGACACATATAGACAGACATATAGACACATATAGACACACATATAGACACATATATATATAGATACATATAGACACATATAGACACATATATAGACACACAAATATAGACACACATATATAGATACATATAGACACATATAGACAATTATAGACACATATAGACACACATATAGATACACAGACACATACAGTAGAGACACTTAGACACACATATAGACACACATATATAGACACACATATTGACACACATATAGACACACATATACAGACACACATATTGACACACATATAGACACATATAGACACACATATATAGACACATATGGACAAATATAGACAATTATAGACACATATAGACAGACATATAGACACATATAGACAGACATATAGACACATATAAACACACATATGGACACATATATATAGATACATATAGACACATATAGACACATATATAGACACACAAATATAGACACACATATATAGATACATATAGACACATATAGACACATATAGACAATTATAGACACATATAGACACACATATAGATACACAGACACATACAGTATAGACACTTAGACACACATATAGACACACATATATAGACACACACATTGACACACATATAGACACACATATACAGACACACATATTGACACACATAGACACATAGACACACATATATAGACACATATGGACACACTGACACATACAGTATAGATACATATAGACACACATATAGACACACATATACAGACAAACATATAGACACACATATATAGACACACATATAGACACACCTAGACACACATATATAGACACACATATTGACACACATTTAGACACATATAGACAATTATAGGCACATATAGACACACATATAGACACATATAGACAATTATAGACACATATAGACACACATATAGATACACAGACACATACAGTAGAGACACTTAGACACACATATAGACACACATATATAGACACACATATTGACACACATATAGACACACATATACAGACACACATATTGACACACATATAGACACATATAGACACACATATATAGACACATATGGACAAATATAGACAATTATAGACACATATAGACAGACATATAGACACATATAGACAGACATATAGACACATATAAACACACATATGGACACATATATATAGATACATATAGACACATATAGACACATATATAGACACACAAATATAGACACACATATATAGATACATATAGACACATATAGACACATATAGACAATTATAGACACATATAGACACACATATAGATACACAGACACATACAGTATAGACACTTAGACACACATATAGACACACATATATAGACACACACATTGACACACATATAGACACACATATACAGACACACATATTGACACACATAGACACATAGACACACATATATAGACACATATGGACACACTGACACATACAGTATAGATACATATAGACACACATATAGACACACATATACAGACAAACATATAGACACACATATATAGACACACATATAGACACACCTAGACACACATATATAGACACACATATTGACACACATTTAGACACATATAGACAATTATAGGCACATATAGACACACATATAGACACACATATAGACAATTATAGACACATACAGACAATTATAGACACATACAGTATATATATACATAAACAGACACACATACACATTTTTTTTTTGTTTTGTTTGTGGTCATCAGTGCATGTACACAGTACACTTCAAGTGCGTAGCAAATACATAAATAAAAGTATCGGTTTGCATTTCCTGACCAAAAAGGTATAGGCTGAAGCTAAACGCTTATTATGCCTACCCTTTAAATATTCACTTTGGAGAAACAACATCATAGTACTTCATCACATGCATTGTTAAGCATGTAAATAAATACATGCTTATAACAATATACATACACATTTTTATATATATATATATATATATATATATATATATATATACATATATATATATATATATATATATATATATAAACATATATAAACATATATATATATATATATATATATATATATATATATATATATATTTATTTATATATATATATATATATATATATATATATATATATATATATATATATATATATATATATATATATATATATATATATATATATATATATACACATATCTACACATACCACATATGCACAATTGCACATTCACTTTTTTCTTTCTTTTTTTTTTTTTTTTCCTCTTTCTCTTTCTCCATCTTTCCTTTCCATCCCCTTCTTCCCACACGGTGACCCATAATATAGTAAAGTAAAGAAGTAATGTACAAATGTATATGTATAAAGAAGTTAGTCATGTATATAGGTATATAAACATGATACTACCATGTTCCACGTCTATTGGTCGTACTTATTACTACTCACAGCACTGCTCTCTACTTATTCATGGTCTTATTTTGAAACGTTTTTTTAAACACATGGATTGAACTGTGCATCCTCAGTTCCTTCTCGCAGCATTCCCACAGGTTTGCACCTTCCACAGATCCACAATTTTTCCCGACGTTGACCGCTAAAAAAAAACAATACAATTGCTTTATTTTCATATTACAAGATCGCAGAACTCTCCAAAATAAGAGCTGTAACGTTAAAGTACAAACCCTGTTTCCATATGAGTTGGGAAATTGTGTTAGATGTAAATATAAACGGAATACAATGATTTGCAAATCATTTTCAACCCATATTCAGTTGAATGCACTACAAAGACAACATATTTGATGTTCAAACTCATAAACTTTTTTTTTTTTTTTGCAAATAATCATTAACTTAGAATTTCATGGCTGCAACACATGCCAAAGTAGTTGGGAAAGGGCATGTTCACCACTGTGTTACATGGCCTTTCCTTTTAACAACACTCAGTAAACGTTTGGGAACTGAGGAGACACATTTTTGAAGCTTCTCAGGTGGAATTCTTTCCCATTCTTGCTTGATGTACAGCTTAAGTTGTTCAACAGTCCGGGGGTCTCCGTTGTAGTATTTTAGGCTTCATAATGCGCCACACATTTTCAATAGGAGACAGGTCTGGAGTACAGGCAGGCCAGTCTAGTACCCGCACTCTTTTATTATGAAGCCACGTTGATGTAACACGTGGCTTGGCATTGTCTTGCTGAAATAAGCAGGGGCGTCCATGGTAACGTTGCTTGGATGGCAACATATGTTGCTCCAAAACCTGTATGTACCTTTCAGCATTAATGGTGCCTTCACAGATGTGTAAGTTACCCATGTCTTGGGCACTAATACACCCCCATACCATCACACATGCTGGCTTTTCAACTTTGCGCCTATAACAATCCGGATGGTTCTTTTCCTCTTTGGTCCGGAGGACACGACGTCCACAGTTTCCAAAAACAGATTGAAATGTGGACTCGTCAGATCACAGAACACTTTTCCACTTTGTATCAGTCCATCTTAGATGAGCTCAGGCCCAGCGAAGCCGACGGCGTTTCTGGGTGTTGTTGATAAACGGTTTTCGCCTTGCATAGGAGAGTTTTAACTTGCACTTACAGATGTAGCGACCAACTGTAGTTACTGACAGTGGGTTTCTGAAGTGTTCCTGAGCCTATATGGTGATATCCTTTACACACTGATGTCGCTTTTTGATGCAGTACAGCCTGAGGGATCGAAGGTCACGGGCTTAGCTGCTTACGTGCAGTGATTTCTCCAGATTCTCTGAACCCTTTGATGATATTACGGACCGTAGATGGTGAAATCCCTAAATTCCTTGCAATAGCTGGTTGAGAAAGGTTTTTCTTAAACTGTTCAACAATTTGCTCACGCATTTGTTGACAAAGTGGTGACCCTCGCCCCGTCCTTGTTTGGGAATGACTGAGCATTTCATGGAATCTACTTTTATACCCAATCATGGCACCCACCTGTTCCCAATTAGCCTGCACACCTGTGGGATGTTCCAAATAAGTGTTTGATGAGCATTCCTCAACGTTATCAGTATTTATTGCCACCTTTCCCAACTTCTTTGTCACGTGTTGCTGGCATCAAATTCTAAAGTTAATGATTATTTGCACACAAAAAAAAAGTTTATCAGTTTGAACATCAAATATGTTGTCTTTGTAGCATATTCAACTGAATATGGGTTGAAAATGATTTGCAAATCATTGTATTCCGTTTATATTTACATCTAACACAATTTCCCAACTCATATGGAAACGGGGTTTGTAAACAAACCAACTAAAATAGGCAATATTTATTGACATTTTGTGCCCTGCACTAAACACTTTGGCGTGACTCAACTGATTGGACCAATCTTGGAGTTTGTGGGATGAGAAGCCGCGGTAAAATTAGGCGTCTTCTATTAATTACACGTCGTTAATTTTAACGCCCTCGCTGCTCCTTGAACTTGGCTGGAGAGAGAAGCTCAGACTGAGGAGTTCTGCACTGTCAGCTTTTCCAGTCGACGATAAAGTGTTTAGAGACGGGACTCTTTTTTCCTCCCCACAAGTAGCTCCTGTGCGGCGTTTTACTGTGCACGCGACAGGAAGCAGATTGTCCATCTGCGCCCTTGCCCCTGGTTCCTAGAACATCGACCCTCGACCTTCGTAGGCCACAATGTTCCATCTGTTTGTGTCCTTCGACTCCACTAAAAGAGTCTGCGCTCACATGAGAAGTGGCTGAAGTACAAAGCTCTCTATTCACCCCGTCAAGCACAAAAGGTTAAGGTCGTGTCTGAATCCGTTTTTTTCCAGATAATAAGGGTTTCCGCAGTGGAATCGGGCTTAATAACCGGCTAGGAAGAGCAATTTCAGTAGAATGTGCGCGTGAATGCTGAAAAGCCGAACTTAAATGCTAGCAATTAGCACGCTAGCCGGATAGTGTCAAGTAAAACAACATATGGGGCTGTACCATACTTGCCAACCTTGAGACCTCCGATTTCGGGGGGTTGGGGGGGGCGTGGTCGGGGTGGGGCAGGGGGCGTGGTCGGGGGCGTGGTTAAGAGGGGAGAGTATATTTACAGCTAGAATTCACCAAGTCAAGTATTTCATATATATATATACAGTATATATATATATATATATATATATATATATATATATATATATATATATATATATATATATATATATATATATATATATATATATATATATATACATATATACTGTACATATACATATATCTATAGTAAAATAAATATATATATATATATATATATATATATATATATATATATATATATATATATATATATATATATATATATATATACACATGATAAAATAAATATATATATATATATATATATATAGCTAGAATTCACTGAAAGTGAAGTATTTTCTTATATATATATATATATATATATATATATATATATACATATATACTGTACATATATATAGTAAAATAAATATATATATATATATATATACATGATAAAATAAATATATATATATATATATATATATATATATATCTAGAATTCACTGAAAGTGAAGTATTTTCTATATATATATATATATACATATATACTGTACATATATCTATTATCTGCCCTGCGATGAGGTGGCGACTTGTCCAGGGTGTACACCGCCTTCCGCCCGAATGCAGCTGAGATAGGCTCCAGCACCCCCCGCGACCCCAAAAGGGACAAGCGGTAGAAAATGGATGGATATCTATTATCTATAGTAATATATATATATATATATATATATATATATACATATATATATATATATATATATATATATATATATATATATATATATACATGATAAAAAAAAATTTGACGTCCCATAGTGACGTCAAATGTTGCAACATTTGACGTCACTATGGGAAGTTTTGACGGAGCAGAAACGTGTGAACTCGTTGGGAGTTTCCTCCTCTCCCAGCTCGCTAGCCTCAATCTGAACCTTGGTATTTACCGTGATGACGGACTGGCAGTGTGTCGCGCCTCGCCAAGGAGCAGTGAGAATACCAAGAAGCGCATATGCCAAATTTTCAAAGAGAACGGCCTACGGATCACGATTGAAGCCAACAAGCAAACCGTCAACTTCCTTGACGTCACTTTCAACCTGAGAAATAACAGCTACCAACCATTCACGAAACCCAACACAACACTCCAATACGTGCACCATGACAGCAACCATCCACCCACCACCACGAAAAGAATACCTACCGGAATCAATAAAAGGCTATCGATGCTGTCATCTAGCAAAGCTGAATTTGACCAAGCAACCCCCCCGTACCAAAAAGCCCTTGATGAAAGCGGATACAATTTCACCCTCACCTATGAACCCACGCCAGGAAACCAACCAAAAAAGAACAGAAAACGAAACGGCATCATCTGGTACAACCCCCCATACAGCAAAAACGTCTCAACTAACATTGGACACAAATTCCTCAATCTGATTGACAAACATTTTCCCAAAGACAACACCCTAAGAAAAGTATTCAACAAGAACAACATTAAATTGAGCTACAGCTGTATGAACAATATACGACAAATCATCTCAAACCACAACAAAACAATTGCAAATGAGCCGTCGGCCCCCGGACAGAGCGACTCCAAAACCAACAAAGGCTGTAACTGTCGAAAGAAACCTGATTGCCCTCTCAACTGGGGGTGCTTACAAACATCAGTTGTCTACCAATCTAAGGTAACACGCAAGGACATTAACACATCCGACACATATGTAGGATTAACCGAGGGAGAATTCAAAACCAGATGGAACAATCACAAGGCTTCTTTCAAGAACCAAAACCTGCGGAATACCACAGAACTCAGCAAACACATTTGGGACCTCAAAGACAATAATGTTGAATATTCAATAACATGGCAAATTCTTGCATCCAGCACACCTTACAATAGTGGTAATAAAAGATGCAACCTATGCTTGAAAGAGAAACTGTTTATTATTTACCGTCCAGACCTGTCATCCCTCAACAAACGCAGTGAAATTGTAACAGCATGCCGCCACAGACGGAAACACCTCCTAGGTAACACATGAGCCAATCACCACGCCCCTACGCCAGCCTGTACCCACCCACTCTGTGCCCTATATAAACCATGGTATGTGAATGCTCCCATTAAAATCTCCTGATGATTGAGGGAACCCCCCCTCATGAAACAGGCCTGTAGAGATGAAATAGTCTTGTGATTTTTTTTTTCCCCACACATACATATATATATATATATATATATATATATATATATATATATATATATATATATATATATATATACATATATATACATATATGCTGTACATATATCTATAGTAAAATAAATATATATATATATATATATATATATATACATGATAAAATAAATATATATATATATATATATATATATATATATATATATATATATATATATAGCTAGAATTCACTGAAAGTGAAGTATTTTCTTATATATATATATATATATATATATATATACATACATATATACTGTACATATACATAGTAAAATAAATATATATATATATATATACATGATAAAATAAATATATATATATATATATATATATATATATATATATATATATATATATATATATATATATATATATATATATATATATATATATATATATGTATGTATGTGTGGGAAAAAAAATCACAAGACTACTTCATCTCTACAAGCCTGTTTCATGAGGGGTTCCCTCAATCATCAGGAGATTTTTTGATGATTGAGGGAACCCCTCATGAAACAGGCCTGTAGAGATGAAGTAGTCTTGTGATTTTTTTTTTCCCACACATACATATATTGCGCTCTACTACGGTATCGAGCACTATTTTTTGGATAACCTTCTTAAGACATATATATATATATATATATATATATATATATATATATATATATATATATATATATATATATATATATATATATATATATATATATATATATATATATAGAATTCACTGAAAGTGAAGTATTTTCTTATATATATATATATATATATATATATATATATATATACATATATATATATATATATATATATATATATATACATGTGTATATATATATATATATATATATATATATATATATATATATATATATATATATATATATATCAAGAGGGACAGAGACAGTGCACAGTGCATGAGGATCACATGTTACCATGGCAAGAAAACATGGAGAGACTGGAATGTAATAGAGTGATCTATGTTTGTCTGTTGCCATCTCCTGGTGAATGTTGGCTATAGCGTACTGGGGTTACTTTTTGGTTGGCCAACGATTTACGTGGTGTTGCGCAGCTGACGTCAAGTGTGTGAGTCTGTTCTGAAGTCTACAGTAAAGAGACGTACTTCATCCCCTCGCCTGTTTATTGCCTCCAACTCAATATATTACAACAACATTGCTCCATGCGGACCCTCCAGGTCCGCATGGAGATGGAAGGGGCGTGGCCTCCAGGTCCACCTGAATTTCGGGAGATTTTCGGGAGAAAATGTGTCCCGGGAGGTTTTCGGGAGAGGCGCTGAATTTCGGGAGTCTCCCGGAAAATCCGGGAGAGTCGGCAAGTATGGGCTGTACCCGCAAAGTGAGCAAAAAAGTTAGCGTTAGCATATCAGCAATTGACTATCATTTTTGGAATGGTATGAATGGGTTGAGAAATGTGTAAGTAGTTACACTCTTAATAAAGTAATAAATCGTGAATTTTTTTTATTTTTGTTGTCATATACACAAATAGATATACTGAAAAGTCCTGGATAAGTGGAATGTTTGGGTTGTCATGACTTGTCACAGTAGGTCAGGGCTATTCAACTACATTATTCCGCCCTTACTAATCGTGCGCAGATAGTTAACCGCGTGAAAGAAACAGACGCTCCGGAAGCTTTGATGAGAATTGATGTTTCTTCTTTCCTTTTCCCTTCCTTATTTTTATTTCTTTACACTTCTTCCTTTAGGCTTGTAAGACTAAAAATATAAACTAAAATAAACATGACAAAACTATGACGCCCATTGTGTATTTTACATAAAATTAGTTAAAAAGCAATTGACTAACATTTTTCAGGAGCATTTTGACTTTGGAATAGTATGAATCGATTGAGAAATGTGGAAGTAGTAACACTCTTAAAAAAGTAATAAATCATGATTTTTTTTTTAATTTTTTTTTTTAATATATATACAAAAATAGATATACTGAAAAGTCCTGACTAAGTGGAATGTTTTGATTGTCATGCCCTGTCACAGTAGGTCAGGGCTATTCCACTACATGATGAAGAGGGACGCAGTTTTTGTCAGAAAACACTGTCAATAAATTAATTATTCCACCCTTGCTAATCACGCGCAGATAGTTAACCGCGTGAAAAAAAACAGACGCTCCGGAAGCTTTGATGAGAATTGATGTTTCTTCTTTCCTTTTCCCTTCCTTAGTTTTATGTATTTACACTTCTTCTGTCATTTAGGCTTGTGAGACTGAAAATATAAACATAAAATAAACATGACAAAACTATAACATCCATTTTACGTCAAATTAATTAAAAAGCATTTGACTAACATTTTTCAGGAGCATTTTGACTTTGAAATAGTGTGAATCAGTTGAGAAATGTGGAAGTCGTAACACTCTTAATAAAATGATAAATCATGAAAAAATTTGTTTTTTTTAATATATACAAAAATAGATGTACTGAAAAGTCCTGGATACGTGGAATATTTTGATTGCCATGCTCTGTCAGAGTAGGTCAGGGCTATTCCACTCCGCCGCTCCCAGTCTGTTGAACGCTTTCCCTGACCACCTGAGGGCACCATAGATTGTGGATGCTTTTAAAAAAGGCCTAAAAACCCTTTTTTTTTTTAAAAAAAGCCTTTTTTTTTAGATATATGCATACTAGTTCTAGCTATTAGGCTGTTCTAGTTTTTATTTTTTATTTTTTTTATTATCTTTTTATTTTTTATTTTTCTAATACACTGTAGCACTTTGAGGTTGTTTACTCAATGTAAAGTGTTTTTTACAAATAAAATATATTATTATTATTATTAAGAGGGCCGCAGTTTTCGTCAGAAAACACTGTCAATAAATTAATTATTCCGCCCTTGCTAATCGTGCGCAGATAGTTAACCGCGTGAAAAAAACAGACGCTCCAGAAGCTTTGTTAAGGCTTAATCTTCCTTCTTTCTAAATGATTTTTCCTTCCTTATTTTTATTTCTTTACACTTCTTCCTTCATTTAGGCTTGTGAGACTAAAAATACGTCCATTGTGTATTTTACATAAAATGAGTTAAAAAGCAATTGATTAACATTTGTAGGCGCATTTTTACTTTTGAATAGTATAAATCGGTTGAGAAATGTGGAAGTAGTAACACTCTTAATAAAGTAATAAATCAAGAAAAAAAATGTTTTTTAATATATATACACAAAAATAAATAAACTGAAAAGTAAGTGGAATGTTTTGATTGTCATGACCTGTCACAGTAGGTCAGGGCTATTCCACTACATGATGAAGAGGGCCGCAGTTTTCGTCAGAAAACACTGTCAATAAATTCATTATTCATCCCTTGCTAATCGTGCGCAGATAGTTAACCGCATGAAAAAAAACATACGCTCCAGAGGCTTTGTTAAGGCTTGATCTTCCTTCTTTTTAAATGATTTTTCCTTCCTTATTTTTATTTCTTTACACTTCTTCCTTCATTTAGGCTTGTGAGACTAAAAATATAAACTAAAATAAACATGACAAAACTATGACGCCCATTGTGTATTTTACATAAAATTAGTTAAAAAGCAATTGACTAACATTTTTCAGGAGCATTTTGACTTTGGAATAGTATGAATCGGTTGAGAAATGTGGAAGTAGTAACACTCTTAAAAAAGTAATAAAACATGATTTTTTTTTTTGATTTTTTTTAAAATATATATACAAAAATAGATGTACTGAAAAGTCCTGACTAAGTGGAATTTTTTGATTGTCATGACCTGTCACAGTAGGTCAGGGCTATTCCACTACATGATGAAGAGGGACGCAGTTTTCGTCAGAAAACACTGTCAATAAATTAATTATTCCACCCTTGCTAATCGTGCGCAGATAGTTAACCGCGTGAAAGAAACAGACGCTCCGGAAGCTTTGATGAGAATTGATGTTTCTTCTTTCCTTTTCCCTTCCTTTTGTTTGATTTCTTTACACTTCTTCCTTCAGTTAGGCTTGTAAGACTGAAAATATAATGTAAAATAAACATGACAAAACTACAACGTCCATTGTGTATTTTACGTAAAATTAGTTAAAAAGCAATTGACTAACATTTTTTAGGCGCATTTTTACTTTTGAATAGTATAAATCGGTTGAGAAATGTGGAAGTAGTAACACTCTTAATTAAGTAATAAATCATGAAAAAAAAAAAAAAAAATTAATATATATACACAAAAATAAATAAACTGAAAAGTCCTGGATAAGTGGAATGTTTTGATTGTCATGATCTGTCACAGTAGGTCAGGGCTATTCCACTACATGATGAAGAGGGCCGCAGTTTTCGTCAGAAAACACTGTCAATAATTTCATTATTCATCCCTTGCTAATCGTGCGCAGATAGTTAACCGCATGAAAACAAACATACGCTCCGGAAGCTTTATTTATTTTTGAATAATTTTCCCTTCCTTAGTATTTTTTTCCTTGCACTTCTTCCGTCATTTAGGCTTGTGAGACTGAAAATATAAACATAAAATGACAAAACCATGACGTCCATTGTGAATTTTACGTAAAATTAGTTAAAAAGCAATTAACTAACATTTTTCAGGAGCATTTTGACTTTGGAATAGTATGAATCGGTTGAGAAATGTGGAAGTAGTAACACTCTTAAAAAAGTAATAAATCATGAAAAAAAATGTTTTTTTTATATATATATATACAAAAATAGATATACTGAAAAGTCCTGACTAAGTGGAATGTTTTGATTGTCATGACCAAGAGGGCCGCAGTTTTCGTCAGAAAACACTGTCAATAAATACATTATTCCGCCCTTGCTAATTGTGCGCAGATAGTTAACCGCGTGAAAAAAAAAAACAGTCCAGAAGCTTTGTTAAGGCTTGATCTTCCTTCTTTTGAAATGGTTTTTCCTTCCTTAGTATTATTTATTTACACTTCTTCTGTCAATTAGGCTTGTGAGACTGAAAATAAAAACTAAAATAAACATGACAAAACTACGACGTCCATTGTGTATTTTACGTAAAATTAGTTAAAAAGCAATTAACTAACATTTTTCAGGAGCATTTTGACTTTTGAATAGTATGAATCGGTTGAGAAATGTGGAAGTAGTAAAACTCTCAATAAAGTAATAAATCATGAAAAAAATAGTTTTTTTTATATATATACAAAAATAGACAGCTGCCAGTTTTTTTTTTTTTACTGTAATATCTACTGTCGTTTTTACAGTGCAGTACTGTAAATGGAAAAAAACTGTACCACTGTGGTTTTTCCAGTATAATTCAGGCGACTGAGCAAGTAGTTTATTTACCGATAAATCTATGTTTTTAAAACATGCATTACTGTAAATTGAAAAACTCATTTTTACAGTAGAATTCAGGCGACTGCTAATTTTTTTTTTGGGGGGGGGGGGGGTTGTATCGATAAATCTGTTTTTTACAGTACATTACTGTAAATTGACTGTTATTTTTACATTCAAATTCAGGGTTTTTTTGTACTGTAAAATTGACTGTCATTTTTACAGTGCAGTACTGTAAATTTACTATTATTTTACATTAAAATGTAGGTGATCAGCTGCCAGTTTTTTTTTACCGTAAAATCGACTGTCGTTTTTACAGTGCAGTACTGTAAATTAAAAGATAGTTCCACTGTTATTTTTACATAAAAAATTCAGGTTTTATTTTACCGTAAAATCGACTTGTCGTTTTTACAGTGCAATACTATAAATTGAAAAAGGATACAACTGTTAAAAAAAAAAAAAAAAAAACTTGCCGACTCATTTGTAAGAAAGTCACCGTAAAATCGAGTGTTTTTACTGCCAATTGACCACTGGTATGTTACGGCAAAAAATTATGTCGCCAGAATTTTTACCGTCAAAATCTCCGGCTGGGTATTTCCCGTCGATGGCTATCCCGACATAAATTAAAATGTTGTTTTAAGGCGGCGGAGCCCATGAAAATGCAAATGCAAATGGAGGCCCTGTCAGGTGGAACCTGATGAGCTGACACAGCACACTGCTATGGGCGCAGCGGCACCATCAATCCTGCGTGGCTCGCACGGGCACAATGTGAGATGACACCACGAGAGGCGCAGGTCCTGCACCTGCACACTCCAATACACATCTCTGCGTCACCTGGACCATCTTGTCTACCTTGTCCACATTGTCCACCTGGACCATCTTGTCTACATTGTCCACATTGTCCACATTGTCCACATTGTCCACATTGTCTACATTGTCTTGTCCACCTTGTCTTGTTCACCTTGTCTACCTTGTCCACCTTGTCTTGTCCACCTTGTCTTGCCCACATTGTCCAACTTGTCCACCTTGTCCACCTTGTCTACCGTGTCCACCTTGTCCATCTGGTTTTCCCTGTCCACCCTGTCCACCTTGTCTACCCTGTCCACCTTGTCCACCTGGTCTACCCCGTCTACCTTGTCCACCTGGTCTACCCTGTCCACTCTGTCCACCTTGTCTACCCTGTCCACCTTGTCCACCTGGTCTACCTAGTCTACCTGGTCTACCCCGTCTACCTTGTTCACCTTGTCGGTGAACAACGGACGGCGTGGCGCAGTGGAAGAGTGGCCGTGCGCGACCCGAGGGTCCCTGGTTCAATCCCCACCTAGTACCAACCTCGTCATGTCCGTTGTGTCCTGAGCAAGACACTTCACCCTTGCTCCTGATGGGTGCTGGTTAGCGCCTTGCATGGCAGCTCCCTCCATCAGTGTGTGAATGTGTGTGTGAATGGGTAAATGTGGAAGTAGTGTCAAAGCGCTTTGAGTACCTTGAAGGTAGAAAAGCGCTATACAAGTACAACCCATTTATTTATTTATTTATTTTATTTGTCTTGTCCACCTTGTCTTGTTCACCTTGTCTACCTTGTCCACCTTGTCTTGTCCACCTTGTCTTGTCCACCTTGTCTTGCCCACATTGTCCAACTTGTCCACCTTATCCACCTTGTCTACCGTGTCCACCTTGTCCATCTGGTTTTCCCTGTCCACCCTGTCCACCCTGTCCACCTTGTCTACCCTGTCCACCTTGTCCACCTGGTCTACCCCGTCTACCTTGTCCACCTGGTCTACCCTGTCCACTCTGTCCACCTTGTCTACCCTGTCCACCTTGTCCACCTGGTCTACCTAGTCTACCTGGTCTACCCCGTCTACCTTGTTCACCTTGTCTTGTCCACCTTGTCTTGTTCACCTTGTCTACCTTGTCCACCTTGTCTTGTCCACCTTGTCTTGTCCACCTTGTCTTGCCCACATTGTCCAACTTGTCCACCTTGTCCACCTTGTCTACCGTGTCCACCTTGTCCATCTGGTTTTCCCTGTCCACCCTGTCCACCTTGTCTACCCTGTCCACCTTGTCCACCTGGTCTACCCCGTCTACCTTGTCCACCTGGTCTACCCTGTCCACTCTGTCCACCTTATCTACCCTGTCCACCTTGTCCACCTGGTCTACCTAGTCTACCTGGTCTACCCCGTCTACCTTGTTCACCTTGTCTTGTCCACCTTGTCTTGTTCACCTTGTCTACCTTGTCCACCTTGTCTTGTCCACCTTGTCTTGTCCACCTTGTCTTGCCCACATTGTCCAACTTGTCCACTTTGTCCACCTTGTCTACCGTGTCCACCTTGTCCATCTGGTTTTCCCTGTCCACCCTGTCCACCTTGTCTACCCTGTCCACCTTGTCCACCTGGTCTACCCCGTCTACCTTGTCCACCTGGTCTACCCTGTCCACTCTGTCCACCTTGTCTACCCTGTCCACCTTGTCCACCTGGTCTACCTAGTCTACCTGGTCTACAACGTCTACCTTGTCCACCTCGTCTTGTCCACCCTGTCCACCTTGTCCACTTTGTGCACCTTGTCTTGTTCACCTTGTCTACCTTGTCCACCCTGTCCACCTTGTCCACCTTGTCCACCCTGTCCACCTTGTCCACCTTGTCCACCTTGTCCACCTTGTCTACCTTGTCGACATTGTCCACCTTGTCCACCTTGTCCACCTTGTCTATCCTGCCCACCCGGCCCACCTTGTCCACCTTGTCCACAATGTCCACCTTGTCTACTTTGTCCACCTTATCTACCTTGTCCACCCTGTCCACCCTGTCCACCCTGTCCACTCTGTCCGCCTTGTACACCTTGTCTTGTCCACCTTGTCCACATTGTCCACCTTCTCCACGTTGTCCACCTTGTCTTGTCCACCTTGTCCACATTGTCTACCTTGTCCACCCTGTCCACCGTGTCCACATTGTCCACCCTGTCCACCTTGTCTACCATACCACCTTATCCACCTTGTACACCCTGTCCACCTTGTCCACCTTGCCTACCTTGTCCACCTTGTCTTGTCCACCTTATCCACCTTGTCCACCTTGTCCACCCTGTCCACCCTGTCCACCTTGTCTACCATACCACCTCATCCACCTTGTCCACCTTGTCTACCTTGTCCACCTTGTCTTGTCCACCTTATCCACCTTGTCCACCTTGTCCACCCTGTCCACCTTGTCCACCGTGTCTACCTTGTCCACCTTGTCTTGTCCACCCTGTCCACCTTGTTTACAGTGTCCACCTTGTCCACCCTGTCTATCCTGTCCACCCTGTCCACCTTGTCCATCCTGTCCACCTTGTCTACCTTGTCCACCCTGTCCACCTCATCCACCTCGTCTACCTCGTCCACCTCGTCCACCTTGTCCACCGTGTCCACATTGTCCACCCTGCCCACCCTGTCCACCCTGTCCACCTTGTCTACCATACCACCTTATCCACCTTGTACACCCTGTCCACCTTGTCCACCTTGTCTATCATACCACCGTATCCACCTTGTACACCCTGTCCACCTTGTCTTGTCCACCTTGTCCACCTTGTCTACCTTGTCCACCTTGTCTTGTCCACCTTAACCACCTTGTGCACCGTGTCTACCTTGTCCACCTTGTCTTGTCCACCCTGTCCACCTTGTTTACAGTGTCTACCTTGTCCACCCTGTCCATCCTGTCCATCCCGTCCACCTTGTCCACCCTGTCCACCTCATCCACCTCGTCTACCTCGTCCACCTTGTCTACCCTGTGCACCCTGTCCACCTTGTCCACCGTGTCCACCTTGTCCACTTTGTCTTGTCCACCCTGTCCACCTTGTTTACATTGTCCACCTTGTCCACCCCGTCCATCCTGTCCACCCTGTCCACCTTGTCCACCCTGTCCACCTTGTCCAACCTGTCCACCTTGTTTACATTGTCCACCTTGTCCACCCCGTCCATCCTGTCCACCCTGTCCACCTTGTCCACCCTGTCCACCTTGTCCACCCTGTCCAACTTGTTTACATTGTCCACCTTGTCCACCCCGTCCATCCTGTCCACCCTGTCCACCTTGTCCACCCTGTCCACCTTGTCCAACCTGTCCACCTTGTCCACCCTGTGTACCCTGTGCACCCTTATGACCTTGTCCACCCTGTCCACCTTGTCCACCTTGTCTACCCTGTCCACCTTGTCCAGCTTATCTTGTCCACCCTGTCCACCTTGTCCACCTTGTCTACCTTGTCCACCTTGTCTACCTTGTCCACCCTGTCCACCCTGTCCACCCTGTCCACCTTGTCCACCTTGTCTTGTCCACCTTGTCCACCTTGTCTTGTCCACCTTGTCTACCTTGTCCACCATGTCCAGCTTGTCTACCTTGTCTTTTCCACCCTGTCTACCTTGTCCAGCCTGTCCACTCAGTCCTTCAGTCTCGTCCAGTCCAACTTATTTCATCGTGTCTTCTAAATCCTGCTCAACTCAGACGCACACATCTGCATGTTCTTCATAATCCACTCAGTGCATTTATTTAAAAAGAAATAAAAATAAAATAAATTGCATGCCTTCCCACTTGCAGAGCATAAATGCGCAAAGAACACCTCACGTACCTGCGAGTGTCCTGCGTCCTCCGCGTCCGTCCACTCCCGGCAGGCGCACAATTCCACGCGTGAAATAATTCCACTCCCGGTCAGGTTTTTATGTCCCCCCCCTTTGGGTCCGTTTGAGTCCAGACGAAGGATCCACGGGGGGAACCCACCCGGTCCCACTCACGGTCCGCGGGCGGAGGGAACGCCGCTAAACCGGCGCGCTCATCCGGTCTCCACGCGCGCGCCCTTTTCCCCGCCTTTTAATCGGCCATCTGACCGGCGAATAGTCGGCGACAAAAGAACCTAAGAGGCGATTAAGCGAGAGTTTGGCAACATCTCCTTCCCCTTTGGTGCGCGCCTGTCCCGGCTGCACACTTCAATCCACGCGCGGCGCGATATCACCTCCTCGATGCAAGAAGAAGAAAAAAAAAAAGAAAAAAAAAAACCCGCACACAAGTGACTTTGTCTTGACCTGTCTGTCCGTCCGCGGCGTGGCGTGAGACAGATGGCTGCGTCCGATACGGAGTCGAAAAGATAATTCCAATTTTGTTTCAATTTTTTTTTATCCAGGCTGAAGATCGGACGCTCCCGCGCAGAAGAGCATCCTCGCTGTCGGCCGCGCCTGCGGTTACTTCCACGCGCACGCGCACAGTGCGGACGCGTGCGGCTTTTGTCCCGGGAGCCGATGCGCGCCCACCCAGCAGCTACGGTGTGCGCGTGCGCGGTATCTGAAACTCAGGACTTTTTTTTTTTTTTTTTTTTTTTTTTTTTAAGCACAATTTGTCATGATGAATAAAGCGTCACGTGACCTGGCCGAGTCCACTATAGTGCGTGGACGCTGGCATTAGTGATGATGCACGTGCTGCGAGAATGGCCGCAATTGTAATATTTGCCAGCAGGGGGTGGAGATGAGCTATTTTATTGTATTTTTGTCCTCTTTTTTTTAATGTTGTTTTCTTCTTTTCTGACTTATAAACGTCGTTGCCGTGTTGGATACCGGACGCTAAACAATGCCGAATGACGTCACGTCCGGTGCATGTACCAATTAATACAGCGTTTGTTCTCCATTTAGACTGCAGGCCAAAGTGGATCAAATCGTATTTTTCGAAATCAGATTTTTTTTTTCTTTAAACTGCAAAAGTAAAATGCGATTTTTAAACGCGCATGTTTGCATAATTCGATAAAATGAAAACAAAGGAAGTTGACCGGATGCCGTACATGAACAAGGACGTTGCTACTACTACTGCTACTACAAAATAAAATACAAGTCGCCGCGCCTTAAAAAAATTAATTTCGGGGAAAAACGGGAATTTTTTAAAATTATTGATACTCGCATAATTGTCCGAGATGATATGAATGGGTTGGTGTTAGAATTGGTTGAAAAATGTTGACGTATTAACAATTTTAATTGATAATGGGTATTTCGGAGTTCCTGGAATTTCGCAAAAACCAGGAATTTTTTAAAATATTGATACTAGTCCAATTGCCCTAGATGATGTTATTGGATTGGTGTAAGAATCGGTTGGAAAAATGTTGATGCAGTAACAGTTTGAACCTAGAATGGGTATTTCGGAATTCCTGGAATTTCGGGAAAACTGGGATTTTTTTAAAATATTGATACTAGCACAATTGTCCGAGATTAAACAAATGGGCTGGTGTTGGAATTGATTGAAAAAGGTTGACGTAGTAACAGTTTGAACTGATAATGGGTATTTCTGAATTCCTGGAATTTCGGTAAAAAATGTGAATGTTTGAAAATATTGATACTCGCACAATTGACCGAGATGATATGAATGGGTAGGTGTTGGGATTGGTTGAAAAATGCTGACGTAGTAGTAGTTTGAACTGAGAATGGGTATTTCGGAATTCCTGGAATTTCGCAAAAACTAGGAATTTTTGAAAATATTGATACTAGCCTAATAGCTCTAGATGATATTATTAGGTTGGTGTTAGAATCGGTTGAAAAATGTTGACGTAGTAACAGTTTGAACTGAGAATGGGTATTTCGGAATTCCTGGAATTTTCGGAAAACCAGGAATTTTGGAAAATATTGATACTAGCCCAATTGTCTTACGTGATATTATTGGATTGGTGTAAGAATCGGTTGAAAAATGTTGACGTAGTAACAGTTTGGACTGAGAATGGGTAGTTTGGAAGTCCTGGAATTTCGCGAAAACCAGGAATTTTTGAAAATATTGATACTAGCATAATTGTCTGAGATGATATGAATGGGTAGGTGTTGGAATAGGTTAAAAAATGTTGACCGTCTGAACAAAGAATGGGTATTTCGGAATTCCTGGAATTTCGGGAAAACCACGAAATGTTGAAAATATTGATACTAGCACAATTGTCTGAGATTATATGAATGGGCTGGTGTTGGAATCGGTTGAAAAACGTTGACCGTCTGAACTAAGAATGGGTATTTCGGAATTCCTGGAATTTCGGGAAACACCACGACATTTTCAAAATATTGATACTAGCACAATTGTCCAAGATTGTCCGAGATTAAAAATTATTGAAAAATGTAGACGTAGTAACAGTATGAACTGAGAATGGGTATTTCGGAATTCCTGGAATTTCGGGAAAAGGAAGTTTTGAAAATATTGATACTAGCACAATTGTCCGAGATGATATGAATGGGTTGGTGTTAGAATTGGTCGAAAAATGTTGACGTATTAACAGTTTGAATTGATAATGGGTATTTCGGAATTCCTGGAATTTCACGAAAACCAGGAATTTTTGAAAATATTGATACTAGCCCAGTAAAAAACGTGAATGTTTGAAAATATTGATACTCGCACAATTGACCGAGATGATATGAATGGGTAAGTGTTGTCATCGGTTGAAAAATGCTGACGTAGTAGCAGTTTGAACTGAGAATGGGTATTTCGGAATTCCTGGAATTTCGAAAAAACTAGGAATTTTTGAAAATATTGATACTAGCCTAATTGCCCTAGATGATATTATTAGGTTGGTGTTAGAATCGGTTGAAAAATGTTGACGTAGTAACAGTTTGAACTGAGAATGGGTATTTCGGAATTCCTGGAATTTCGCAAAAACTAGGAATTTTTGAAAATATTGATACTATCCTAATTGCCCGAGATGATATTATTAGACTGGTGTTAGAATCGGTTGAAAAATGTTGACGTAGTAACAGTTTGAACTGAGAATGGGTATTTCGGATTTCCTGGAATTACGGGAAAACCGGGATTTTTTGAAAATATTGATTTTAGCCCAATTCTCTTAGATTATATTATTGGATTGGTGTAAGAATCGGTTGAAAAATGTTGATGTAGTAACAGTTTGAACCTAGAATGGGTATTTCGGAATTCCTGGAATTTCGGGAAAACTGGGATTTTTTTTTAAAATATTGATACTAGCACAATTTTCCGAGATTAAACAAATGGGCTGGTGTTGGATTTGGTTGAAAAAGGTTGACGTAGTAACAGTTTGAACTGATAATGGGTATTTCTGAATTCCAGGAATTTCGGTAAAAAACGTGAATGTTTGAAAATATTGATACTCGCACAATTGACAGAGATGATATGAATGGGTAGGTGTTGGCATCGGTTGAAAAATGTTGACGTAGTAACAGTTTGAACTGATAATGGGTATTTCTGAATTCCAGGAATTTCGGTAAAAAACGTGAATGTTTGAAAATATTGATACTCGCACAATTGACGGAGATGATATGAATGAGTAGGTGTTGGCATCGGTTGAAAAATGCTGACGTAGTAACAGTTTGAACTGAGAATGGGTATTTCGGAATTCCTGGAATTTCGCAAAAACTAGGAATTTTGGAAAATATTGATACTAGCCTAATTGCCCGAGATGATATTATTAGGTTGGTGTTAGAATCGGTTGAAAAATGCTGACGTAGTAACAGTTTGAACCTAGAATGGGTATTTCGGAATTCCTGGAATTTCGGGAAAACTGGGATTTTTTAAAAATATTGATACTAGCCCAATTGTCCGAGATTATATTATTGGATTGGTGTAAGAATCGGTTGAAAAATGTTGATGTAGTAACAGTTTGGATTGAGAATGGGTAGTTTGGAAGCCCTGGAATTTGGGAAAACAGGGAATTTTTTGAAATATTGATACTAGCACAATTGTCCGAGATGATATTATTGGATTGGTGTAAGAATCGGTTGAAAAGATGTTGACGCAGTAACAGTTTGAACCTAGAATGGGTATTTCGGAATTACTGGAATTTCGGGAATACTGGGATTTAAAAAAAAAATATTGATACTAGCAAAATTGTCCGAGATTAAACAAATGGGCTGGTGTTGGAATTGGTTGAAAAAGGTTGACGTAGTAACAGTTTGAACTGAGAATGGGTATTTCAGAATCTCCTGGAATTTTGGGAAAACTGGGAATTTTTGAAAATATTGATACGAGCACTAATGTCCACGATAGGTGTTGGAATCATTTGAAAAATGCAAACATAGTAACAGTTTGAACTGAGAATGGGTATTTTGGAATTCCTGGAATTTCGGGAAAAATGGGACTTTTTAAAAATATTGATACTAGCACACTTGTCCTAATGGCTTTTAAGTAGAGTTTTATTTTATGTTAACAACTCACGCAATGTACGTAACATGTAGGCTAACAATTGCTTTTTTTCCCGGATATATATATGCACAGTATATATATTTATATGCACGTGTGTATATGTATATTAGAGATGCGCGGTTTGCGGACACAACCGCGGAGTCTGCGGATTATCCGCGGGTCGGGCTGTTGAAATAAAAAAAAAATTAGATTTTATCCGCGGGTCGGGTCGGGCGGTTGAAATTAAAAAAAAATTAGATTTTAAATAGATTCAGGCGGGTGGCAGTTAAACCAATTCGGAAATATATATACATAATTAAATGTTGTTACCCACATACGAAAAACGAGCAGGCACCTGCAGCATATGCCACAACAGAAGAAAAAAAAAAAAGAGATGGCAACGCCGGCAGCAAACGTGGTACGCGACAAACTAAAAAAGGGAATACTAAAGACCAGGGGAAAAAAAGGCCAGAAAAGTTCAGCGTGGACTCGTTTTTATGAGGTTGTAAATCAGGATGATAGTAATGCCGGCTACGTGATTTGCAAGAGCTGCGACGCTGTTTATGTCTACGACAGTCACAAAACCGGGACATCTAACATGGTGCATCACATTTGTGCAAAACCCCGAATCTCCACAAACACCCTGAGCATGAGCAGTTTCGTCCGCCGTGATCCCAGAAGAGTGCCACAGGATGTTAAAAAAAGATAGAACGCAGCTGCCTGCAGCAGTTGGAGTGGCGCGAGCGCGCTTGGAGGTGCGCTCAGCGCGGCTCCCAGATGATTGCGCACTGGTGTGCGTCTGGGCCGTGACAGCGTGGCACGCATTGAATGTCTCTGCGGCATTGGATCAGTCTCCTTTCTTTAACAGGCAAAAGCTTTATAACCTCACTAATGCCTTGCATCGTCTATATTAGATATATAACAACGGGCGGGTGGCAGATGGCGGGCGGGTGCGGTTTTGATTAAATGTTAGTTCGGGTGGATGGCGGATGGTTGACGACTTTTGTGATGCGGTTGCGGATTAAATAATTGCCTATCCGCGCATCTCTAATGTGTATATATATATATATATATATATATATATATATATATATATATATATATATATATATATATATATATTTATATATATACATACACGTGTGTATATGTATATATACATATAAATATATGTGTATATGTATATATACATATAAATATATGTGTGTATGTATATACTGTATGTATATATATATATATATATATATATATATACACATATATATATATATATATACATATATATATATATTTATATATATACATATGTATATGTATATGTATGTATACATATATATATATATATATATATATATATATATATATATATATATATATATATATATATATATATATACATATGTATATGTATGTATATATATATATATATGTATGTATATATATATATATATATAATTATATATATATATATATATATATATATATACATATATATAATTATATATATATTAACATATATATATATATATATATATATATATACATATATATATATATATATATATATATATATATATATATACATATATATATATATATATATATATATATATATATATATATATATATATATATATATATATATATATATATATATATATATATATATGACAAACAGCCTTTTATTTGCACTATTTACTTGTGATGCTTCCTCTACTCATGTCTTGTCGTCACCGTCTCGCCTCCACCAACCACAACCTTCAAAAATGGCATTCTCCTGCTTGCCTCGCCATGCAAACTACCCCACATCTTTCTATAATCGCATAATTGACGAGCGCCACGTCTTGAAAATCCAATCTGTCGAATCTGCGTCATTTTCTCTGGCGCTCACCGCTGCCATCGTGCACAAATCTGCTTCCATCGGCCATGCCTCATCAACGCCAAATGTCGCGTCTGTTGTTAAAAAAAGACCTTGAATGATTCTAATTGTGTGAGTGACGTCACGCCCGGTTGCCGACTCGCACACAGAGCACCGATTTTCAACGGCAACAAAGCAATTGACTCAAAAAAATGATCTAAAGTAAGGCTCCAGTTTTCTAAAACATGCGCTAGCTTGATGCTAATTTATATTGGTGTAGAGTTTGCCCTCTAGTGGGTTCCTCGGACCACCACACACTGCCACAACAGCCCGCTTTCAGGGTACAACACGGTTTTATTTTGATCAATGTTGAGAGCTGTTTGCTTTCCAGCAAAATGTATTTTTCTTTGTCTCTGGCTCCCACTTTATCTCCAACCCCGTGTCTCGGGCCGGCTGCTGCTAATAAGGGCGACAGGTGATTAGATAACAAGGTCCACCTGGGCAATCCACTCACCTGTCGCTGTCTTCAAGGCCGGTCCTTGCACACCCCGTTCCACGGCAGGCCCACAGGCCACGCCCCACCACCACAATTGGCTTTGCTATTGACATGCTACGGATTAGCATTAGCTATTTTACATGGCGATTTCAACACCTCCAAATTTGTTCATATGAACTCAAAATAAGATGCACGTTACAATCAAACAGCTGGTGCGTAATAAGCACAATACTTACACTATTAACACTTTGAAGGGCGCAACAAAAGACTAGTACTGACTTGCCAACACACCATAAACTACGCACTGCTGCCATCCAATGTCTTGGACTTGCAACTGTAATTGCAAAATATTGTCATACTTGCAAATGAGAAATATGTACATAAAACAAGATAACAATAACAGCAGTTATAATAGTCGGTTCTTTTTTAAAGGTTGATATTTTTCTACCAAAAACAACATTTACTAGCACACAAAAGTACCAAAAATTGGTACCGTTGAGTACCGGTCCCGAGAATTGGTACTGTATCGTTATAAGTGTGATTGGTACCCGTCCCGTCGTCACAATGTATCTGTGGAGGGAGATGTTGTCAGCACTGCCTGCAGGAGCAAAGGTCACCGCCACTGTCCATGGTGCTGAAGACAGAGCACCATCAGATGGGGGGGGGGGGGGCGTGGCAGTGCTGACGGCGAGACACAGCTGGCAGGTGATTCGATTTCGCAGGTGGTACGTGTTAATCTAATCATCTGTTGTCTTTAACAGTAAGCGGCCGGGAGCAGGAGGAGAGAGAGGATACGGACGTGACTGAAAAATCACGTTCTACTGGAGAGAAAAACTTGTGTTGAAACAATATCATTAAAACCTTGTCTGCGCCGTGTCTGACAGTGGGACCGCTAGGAAGCGACCTCCACAGTATCATAATTATAATCAACTGACGAGAAGAAAATACACTAATTTGTTCCATTAATTTGACTTTTCAAGTGAAAAGTATCGGTATTTACTTGGTATCGGATCAATAGCAAAATTCCTTGTATCACCCAGCCCTACTTAGCTATAGCCTTGCATGTTAACCTTTTGGGAATGACTTTACTAAAATACATGAAAAGATCAACAATGTCCGCTTATTTCAGTACATTTAGCTTGTATCAGAAATTTTAGATGCAAGCCGATACCTGTTTTTTGTTGTTGCCGATACCGGAACGATATCAACTCAGGACACCCCGATAATCTGTGTTGTGTTCTGCAGCTCCACGCTGTTTTTCTTCAGTCTCGCAGGGGGCGAAATTGCACTTTCGACAGTAAAGGTTGCCGACCCAAGCTGTACATGGACTACTCCAAAGTATTTTGACGTGGGGCGGTATCGTGAAAACATGTTTTGCGATACTGTAAATGTAACCTGTATTGGGTTATTATTCTTACTGTTATGTGTGACCATGTGTTTTGACTTTTATGCTAGTTGCATTTTTGTTTTTTCTGCACCATGACTAGGGAAGGTTGTTTGGATTGTGTTGTATAAGCAAATGCTGTGCCATTGTATCGAAGTTCTTTCAAGGGTCATTGATGGGATTTACTCACAATGTCCACACGATGGCAGCAATTATGTAGCATTCAGAGACCACCTGGTATTTTAGATTAATTTGGGAGCACTCCGCGGTGCGATTCTTTGTTGAACTCATGACGTCTCATTTGGACACCCCTGGTTTAATTAGTCCGAATCCCACAGGGGGAAAGTGTAGCCGCCCACCTTGGGGTCGTTAAATATAAATTCTGGCCTAAAAGACAGCTCTGTGGAACCCCCAGAGATGTTAAATAGTTTATTCAGAGATTAATCATCTGAATTCAATGTTTATTCTAGTAATGGGTAAAAAGTCCAGCACTCTACTCATTCATTTTCCCACTGATTTATTAATTATAATTTGCATAGTTTGTTCCCGCTTAAAAAAACTGTACAGACAATGTTAAGTGAAAGTTTAAATTACAAATAAAAACAGCTGTATAATATGCTTGAATTTAAAAACATACTGTATAGAAAAGCCTATAATGGCTCAAACTCCAACTCCAACTAGTGTGTCTCGGTCCAGCTGCTGCTAATAAGTATGGCAGGTGATTAGATGATCGCCCCAGCTGGGTAATCCAATCACCTGCCAGCTTTGCTTCGAGGCCGGTCCTTACGCGGCAGGCCCGCAGACCACACCCCCCTCCACAGGGCAATATATACAAAACCAGTGAAGTTGGCATGTTGTGTAAATTGTAAATAAAAACAAAATACAATGATTTGCAAATCCTTTTCAACTTATACTCAATTGAATAGACTGCAAAGACAAGATATTTAACGTTTGAACTGGAAAATGTTGTTATTTTTTGCAAATGCTAGCTCATTTGGAATTCGATGCCTGCAACATGTTGCAAAAAAGCTGGCACAAGTGGCAAAAAGACTGAGAAAGTTGAGGAATGCTCATCAAACACTTATTTGGCACAGGTGAACAGGCTAATTGGGAACAGGTGGGTGCCATGATTGGGTATAAAAGCAGCTTCCATGAAATGCTCAGTCATTCACAAACAAGGACGGGGCGAGGGTCACCACTTTGTGAACAAATGCGTGAGCAAATCGTCCAACGGTTTAAGAAAAACCTTTCTCAACAAGCTAATGCTTGGAATTTAGGGATTTCACCATCTACGGTCTGTAATATCATCAAAAAGTTCAGAGAATCTGGAGAAATCTCTGTAAGTAAGCGATGATATTACGGACCTTGGATCCCTCAGGTGGTACTGCATCAAAAGGCGACATCAGTGTGTAAAGGATATCACCACATGGTCTCAGGAACACCTCAGAAAACCACTGTCAGTAACTAAAGTTTGTCGCTACATCTGTAAGTGCAAGTTAAAACTCTACGATGCAAAGTGAAAACCATTGATCAACAACACCCAGAAAATCATTGTATCCTGTTTCTATTTAGGATTTTTACACAACGTGCCAACTTCGCTGGTGTTTGGGTTATGTATATCGAGAATCGTTTTGAATCGAGAATTGGTTATGAATTGACTCGTTAACTCCATGAATCGCCCAAAGCTTTTGCAGCCTTCGGAGAAAAAGGGCCTCCGACAGCCAATTCAGCACCAAGGACAGTTCCCCGGTGGGCTTCAGCAGCACAAGGCAGAAAAGCTTTATCCTCGGAGAAAAGCCAAAAGCTCTTCTCTACATGCTCGGATCTATCCCTCTGTAATTCCCTTGCCTCATCTCTTACACACACACACACACACACACACACACACACACACACACACACACACACACCCACACACACACACACACACACACACGTCCATGTTATTCCTCCTGCTCCACCTTTCCCCACATTATGACTCCCCCATAATTATCCCTCCCATCCTAAGTCGCCACGCACAGATTGCACGCATGTCGTTTCTCCACTCAGTCGCTTTATTTGGGTCTTGGCGTGAGACAGAAAGAGCTGACGGTAATATGGCAAGCACACTTCCTTGCAAGGACGTGGCGCCAGATATTTGCCCTGAAATGCACAAGAACCCTGAAAGAGCCCCCATGCACCCCTTTAAATCCACCATCATACACTTTTGGATGGAAGCACCTTTTTAAACCAATTGGTTTTTGGCATTTTGCAAATGGAATTAGGGCTGAAAACGGTGTCACAATATTCTGTAAATATGTTCTATTAGTAGATATTACAGTTGATCATTTTAATCATAGCATTGTTTTCTGTTTCCATAGCAGCACACTTCCGACTTCTGTCCACAAATGTGTGTTCCTACTTCCGGAAACAAACGGAAGTGTGTTTTCCAATTATGTCATGATTCGGTAACAAACAATGAAAACAAACATTTTTGGGACAAATTAGTATTCACTACCTTATCTTTTTGAAGCTGAATATACTGAGGATGAACTTCTGCTTGTAGAGGCGAGCACGAAGGAAGAGTGAAACGTCGGAGCAGAGAGAAGCCGAGAGAGCGAGGTGAAAAGCCACTCGGAGCTGCAAAATGTGGATTTCGACGCGACGACATAAATGGAGTGCTTACCAAAATTAACTGGGAAAAAAACAAAAACGTCCCTGGCCTGCTGGATCAAACAGAAAACTGTCCGTTGAGTGAGTCACACTTTATAATAATGATGATGTTATTACAACTACAGTACATACACTGTCTGGCTAGCTGTGTACAAACAGAACATGAAATAATACTTTACAGATACTGTAATATAATTGTTCATGTTTTTCACTCAGTACAGATTGGTGTAAAAACTCAAACACATTTCGTGCTGACGTAGAAGCTAGCTTATCTCTTTCCGTAGTTAACTACGCCGATGTGTTACTACGCCAGACAAATAGTTCCTCAGTGTGCGCTCTTACAATAACAATGTTGCTACAGTTTGGTTATTATAAAGACTACAGAACAATTGTTGACGTTTTTAAATACATTTTTAAAGTGGTTTAGAGGTAGAAGTGATTGCTACCATTAGCTGCATTCCTAGCTACCAAGAATGAGATGGTGTTAACATGTTAGAATGCAAACAAAAAAAACAAAAATATCTTCTTGTCTCTCAAACAATAGGCAAAATAAAAATAACAGTGCGGTTCCCCTTAAGGTTTAGTGGCCACATGCGTGGACAGCACCCTTCAGCTCTTATTTCCAAAATACTACTGAATTGGGGTCTTATGGCCACTTATGTGGACACGTATACTGCCATCTGGTGGTGTCAGAAGAGTAAAACATACAATGGAATTTGGGGGAAAAAAGTGTAAAAAAATAAGAATTAGCATTTGTCACTAAACATGAAGTAAACGTTTGTGTACTGTTGCGTTTTGGACCAGTTGTTCCTCCCAGGGAATTCAAGTCACAAGTCGCTCCCAAGCTCTTTACGACACTTAAAGCTGAGTTGAAAAACCACCAGAGACAGAATAGGTATTTTGTAATATATTTGCAAAGCTTTGCAGATATACATTCACAGAGACAGCATAGAACATTCGGATCGCCCCGCTAAGATGGTCTGTCTTCCCGACCCCAAAACCCTCTCCCCTCTTCCATCTCTCTAGTCAAAACACATGCACATTATCTCTCTAGTCAAAACACACTCCAAAGATCAAGGTTAACACACACAGTTTACTTGCAGAGAAACAGAAAGAGAATAAATGGAAAAACACGAGCTGTTTTCAAATATGACTATGAAATAGAAGAAGTAACACTTAAATTCGGATATATGTAAATATCTGCCTCCGACAGTACTTATGGACTATGTACATCATATCAAAAGATGATTCTTAGTTTGTATTCTAATTAGAGTCCAATAAGCCCAAATAGCAAAGATACATAAAAAAAAAAGCATGTAAACAAACAGCTTGGGCTTTAAGAGGTTATATAAGACAAATATCAATCAATCAATCAATGTTTATTTATATAGCCCTAAATCACAGGTGTCTCAAAGGGCTGCACAAGCCACAACGACATCCTCGGTATAGCCCACATAAGGGCAAGGAAAAACTCACCCCAGTGGGACGTCGATGTGAATGACTATGAGAAACCTTGGAGAGGACCGCATATGTGGGTAACTCCCCCCCTCTAGGGAGACCGAATGCAATGGATGTCGAGTGGGTCTAACATAATATTGTGAGAGTCCAGTCCATAGTGGATCCAGCATAACAGTAAGAGTCCAGTCCACAGTGGGGTCAGCAGGAAACCATCCCGAGCGGAGACGGGTCAGCAGCGCAGAGATGTTCCCAACCGATATACAGGCGAGCGGTCCACCCCGGGTCCCGACCCCGGACAGCCAGCACCCCATCCATGGCCACCGGATCTGTGTGTCTCCCCTTCCACAAGGGATAGGGGGGAGCAGAGGAGAAAAGAAAAGAAACGGCAGATCAACTGGTCTAAAAAAGGGGGGCTATTCAAAGGCTAGAGTATACAAATGAGTTTTGAGATGGGACTTGAATGTTTCTACTGAGGTAGCATCTCTAACTGTTACCGGGAGGGCATTCCATAGTACTGGAGCCCGAATAGAAAACGCTCTACAGCCCGCAGACTTTTTTTGGGCTCTGGGAATCACTAATAAGCCGGAGTTCTTTGAACGCAGATTTCTTGCCGGGACATATGGTACAATACAATCGACAAGATAGGCTGGAGTTATATACTCTAATTAGTGAATACTAAAAGTAGTACAATGGATACAAGTACATGATAAGACATGTATGGAGCACAAATTATGGGAATTTGTTACAAAATTCAGTCATTTCCCTTGCATGAGTTTACAATAAGTGGGCAATTATGACCGCGCCAGTAATTGGCATTGGAGCCAAGCAGCTGTGTGCGCGTCACAGCAGGGGGTCTTGTCAACGACATCACCTGTCACTCTCTCAACGCCTTGTGCAGTTCAGGATTAAGAAAAAAAACAAAAAAAAAACATTATTTCAAATGTAACCTTCCTCTGATTATAATCCCCTCAGGATATTGGATTGAGACATCCTTTATTAACAAAGGTAATATTTTTTTCTGAGGAAATAAGAAGAATTCATGTAGGAATTATTAAAAAAAAACAACTTTGATTGAGGTCATCCAATATTTATTTATTGCAAGCTGACCTGATTTATTTTGGCGGGCCGCGGCGTCCTCAGTCAGAATTGTAAACATGTGTTTGACGGTGTTAATAATTCAGACGTGACGCTCTGAGCGATGTTTTAAAAAGAGTGGGGGGGTCCCCTCTTAAAATAAACATG
This sequence comes from Nerophis lumbriciformis, assembly GCF_033978685.3. Taxonomy (NCBI): domain Eukaryota; kingdom Metazoa; phylum Chordata; class Actinopteri; order Syngnathiformes; family Syngnathidae; genus Nerophis; species Nerophis lumbriciformis. The sequence continues at coordinate 25,033,580 of NC_084577.2, read as the reverse complement.
GCAGGTTGTCACATGGCTAATGTGTTTCTCCCAGGGATGGAGAGGCGTCTCCATTCTGTATTCTGACCACTATGGGTTGTTTTTAGTGTGGGTCACTAAGCGTTGTTTTGGTGGGTGGAGGGATGGGGGGGGGGGGGGGGGGGGGGGCTATCATGCTAAAGTTTCTCTTGTTTTCAACAGTGCTGAGTCAGCAGTCTATTTCCAGCCACGGCTGCCTAAGAGGTCTAATGAAATAATCATGAACGTCACACAGATTTTTTTTTCCCATGAACCACGTGGTTGAGGGCGTGGTTAAGATATATATATATATATATATATATATATATATATATATATATATATATATATATATATATATATATATATATATGTATATATATAAGAAATACTTGACTTTCAGTGAATTCTAGCTATATATATATATATATATATATATATATATATATATATATATATATATATATATAAGAAATACTTGAATTTCAGTGTTCATTTATTTACACACATATACACACACATAACACTCATCTACTCATTGTTGAGTTAAGGGTTGAATTGGCCATCCTTGTTCTATTCTCTGTCACTATTTCAGAACACACACATTATACAAATATACATTATAAAATCAATAAGAAAACGGGAGCTCTAATTTGGGAGTCTGAATTAGGATCAGAAGTTCCTATATAAACATTGCGCACTCACGTCGCCTTTTTGTATTGATTACTGCAGCTGTGCACTGGATTCATTCACAAATACAAACTACAACTCACAAAACACTTTAGAGTTAGGCTCCACCATCAGAATGTGTACTTAAACGTATAAAGATCACATGGATATTATTCAGTGAGTTGATTCACCAAAACTAACCTGTTATACAGGAGGAAAAAGCACACAGGACATTTCAATTGTTCACAGACTGGTCGCGCTCATCAGAATGACAAGACACGTCCGGTCTGCAGGTGATAGCATTCAATTGGGAAGAAACGCCCTACTGCCCCCTACTGACCAATGTGAATACTGATAAATGTGTAATGACAGCTCCAAAAACGAATTCAAACCACAAAATAAAATAAATAAATCAACACAAAAATGTGACACATTATGGGTGGGTCACATATGCATGTACAGTAGATGGCAGTATTGTCCTGTTTAAAAGTGTCACAACATTGCTGTTTACGGCAATGTTGTGAACAGGCTGTCAACACGTCACTCAGGTCCGCATGGAGCTGGAGGGGGCGTGGCCTCCAGCTCCGCCTGAATTTCGGGAGATTTTCGGGAGAAATTTTGTCCCGGGAGGTTTTCGGGAGAGGCGCTGAATTTCGGGAGTCTCCCGGAAAATCCGGGAGGGTTGGCAATTAATTATTAATCACACCAAAAAATACAAATTCCAAAACCAGTGAAGTTAGCACGTTGTGTAAATGGTAAATAAAAACAATGATTTGCGAAATCCTTTACAACCTATATTCAATTGAATAGACTGCAAAGACAAGATACTTAACGTTCCAACTGGAAAAAGTTTTGCAAATATTAGCTCATTTGGAATTTGATGCGTGCAAACATGTTTAAAAAAAGCTGGCACAAGTGGCAAAAAAGACCGGGAAAGTTGAGGAATGCTCATCAAACACTTATTTGGAACATCCCACAGGTGAACAGGCTAATTAGGGAACAGGTGGGTGCCATGATTGGGTATGAAAGCAGCTTCCATGAAATGCTCAGTCATTCACAAACAAGGGTCCAACAGTTTAAGAACAACATTTCTCAACCAGCTATTGCAAGGAATTTAGGGATTACACCATCTACGGTCTGTAATATCATCAAAAGGTTCAGAGAATCTGGAGAAATCACTGCACATAAGCGATGATATTACAGACCTTCGATCCCTACTGCATCAAAAAGCGACATCAGTGTGTAAAGGATATCACCACATGGGCACTTCTGAAAACCACTGTCAGTAACTACAGTTGGTCGCTACATCTGTAAGTGCAAGTTAAAACTCTACTATGCAAAGCGAAAGCCATTTATCAACAACACCCAGAAACGCCGCCGACTTCGCTGGGTTCGACCTCATCTAAGATGGACTGATGCGAAGTGTAAAAGTGTTCTGTGGTCTGACGAGTCCACATTTTGAAATTGTTTTTGAAAACTGTGGACGTCGTGTCCTCCGGAACAAAGAGGAAAAGAACCATCCGGATTGTTCTAGGTGCAAAGTTGAAAAGCCAGCATGTGTGATGGTATGGGGGTGTATTTGTGCCCAAGACATGGGTAACTTACACATTTGTGAAGGCACCATTAATGCTGAAAGGTACATACAGGTTTTGGAGCAACATATGTTGCCTACTCAGTGGCTTAGTGGTTAGAGTGTCCGCCATGAGATCGGTAGGTTGTGAGTTCAAACCCCGACCAAAGACTAAAAATCGTGACCCATTACCTCCCTGCTTGGCACTCAGGATCAAAGGTTGGAATTGGGGGTTAAATCACCAAAAATTATTCCCGAGCGCAGCCACCGCTGCTGCTCACTGCTCCCCTCACCTTCCAGGAAGTGGACAAGTTGATGGGTCAAATGTAGAAGACAAATTTCACCACACCTTGTGTGTGTGTGTGTGACAATCATTGGTACTTTAACTTTAACTTACCATCAAAGCAACGTTATCGTGGACGCCCCTGCTTATTTCAGCAAGACAATGCCAAGCCACGTGTTACAACAGTGTGGCTTCATTGTAAAAGAGTGCGGGTACTAGACTGGCCTGCCTGTAGTCCAGACCTGTCTCCCATTGAAAATGTGTGGCGCATTATGAAGCCTAAAATACCACATTGGAGACCCCGGAAAAATAAAGTTTCTCAGTCCGAACATTAAATATCTTGTCTTTGCGGTCTATTCAGTTGAATATAAGTTCTGGGGGACTAATCCAGTCACAAAAAAAACAACACAGAACCCAAAACCAAATGAAAATAGGAAAAATAATCAGTAACAAAAGGTAGACATAGTAGGTTATAAGCTACCAGGAGCTAGCAGCTACACAACAGCTAAGCACACAATAGCACACAAGCTAATAATCATTAAACAATGTGTCAATACAAACAGGGATCAAATATGTCTAGTTGTATATTACTTACACATACAAAGTCTCCACGTGTATTTCATTTATATTAACTACATTTGATGTAAGGTCCGACCGGAACTCTCTAATAACTAAAGTTCCTTGGGTGAATAATGTAAACTCACTACACCGGTATGTTTTAGTGCTTTCATGGCGAGTTTACTGACAGATATAAGTAAGAACTTTACACTACTTTATATTAGAAATGGCAACAGCAGAAGATGAATGTCCCATAACAAGAAGATAGAGAAAAAGAAGAAACTTATCGACTACAATTTTTCAGGATTTATGCAGATCCCAAATACAGATCAGCAGGTACCAGAAGGTAAGAAAAGTTGTTTTTGCATAATTGTCAGAATAATTGTATTTAAGTTATCATAAAACTTTGTGTTTCAATGAGTTCCCGGTGAGCTGTCTTTAATCCTACCAAGCAAAAGGCTGGTAAAACTCCAACCGTGTAGGATGGGAAGCAACATGAAGGTGTTCTGTTTCTTTCATGTATTGTAATTTGTCTTGACCCAAGAACTACAAAGCGAAGAGGAAGCGGGACCTGACTCCCCCACAGGGACCTCTTCTTTGAACTGTTTTACGACCTTTTCTGTGAACTGTTTACGACCTTTTCTTTGAACTGTTCTGTAACCAAAGGAGGTGGCTGTTTACGACCCCCCGTCCTTTAGAAACTGCCGTTGCCATGTAATCGGGGAAAGTCCAAATAAAAGAGGAGGCGTACAATCTTTCGCCAGAGCGTAGTGGAGACTGCGCAAGAGTACAGCCCAGACGTCTCTCCTCAAATTGAGCCATGTTTAATTCTGTCTCTGCTTAATTCTTTGCTTCTTGTCTTGTTTAATAGATGTCATCAGTGTTTGAACCTGACAATAACATTGTGAAACAAAACGCCAGATAATATGTCTTACCTTATACACACACCATAATAATACTCCTATGTTGAAGCACAGTACAATCCATCAAGCGGTGTGGCTTCATAGCTTACCAAAGTCCTACTAAAATATTTTGATACATTTTTGAGCGCTGTGTGTAATGTTCTATATTTTCAACGGAACATATAAAATGTTGGTGTTGTTTACTTGAGTCATATTGCCATTATAGTGCAGTCTACACATGTCTCGTATGTTTGACTGCCATCTACTGTACCAAATAAAATGTTTTAAGGTCGGTAAGCAAAACCAGAATGATTCCGTACATTAAGTGCACCGGGTTATAAGGCGCACTGTCGAGTTTTGAGGGGGAAAAAATGATTTTAAGTGCCCCTTATAGTCCGGAAAATACAGTACATCTTTTTTTTTTACTCGCCCAGATGATCCTTCATTGGAGCCGGAGGAGAAAGTTGCAGAGAGATTGACGACATCACTCAGTCTAAACTAAAGTATGTGCAACGCTGGTGAAATGTTAGCTCTCCTCGCTACTTTAGCCACGCTTGTCATGACCAACGTTTACGTGGGATGTTGAAAGTGTGGCAAAAATAACTAAACTGTGACACCATGTTGCTGGGATGTTTTTTTTTCTTTCAAATAGCTCTCAAAATGAGACGAAACAAACATTTGTGAAGTCCTATTTAGAGTAACGGGTGAATATGGCACAAAACAAAAATGCTAACTAACTAAATATATTACCCTGAGGTGTGTACCTGCTCGCCTGATAATGTTAGCATGCATCAAGTATACCAACAAAATTAGCAAAAAATAAAATAAAAACAGGTAGCATATTAACGTTAGCATGCTAACAGGTACCATTCGTCAAGTAACAAAATATTTGACACTGCGTTAAGTTAAAGTTAAAGTACCAATGTGTGGAGCCAGCGGCAGGTGAGTAGATTGCCCAGCTGGGGAAGGTTATCTAATCACCTGTCGCCTTCATTAGCAGCAGCCGGCCAGAGACACATTGTTGGAGTTGGAGCCAGAGGGAGAGACAAGAAAAGCAGAGACACGCCGGACTGAAAAGTCCGAAATATATATTGCTGGAAAGCAAAACCATACTAGTGTATGTCAATAAAAAACTGGATTCAACCTGTCTACCCATCCCCTTGTTCACCCCCTGGGAGGTGAGGGGAGCAGTGGGTAGCAGCGGTGGCCGCGCCCAGGAATAATTTTTGGTGATTTAACCCCCAATTCCAACCTTTGATGCCGAGTGCCAAGTAGGGAGGTAAAGGGTCACATTTTTACAGTCTTTGGTATGACTCGGCCGGGGTTTGAACTGCCACGCCGTCCCCAATTGCATAGTTGCCAACCCTCCCGGATTTTCCGGGAGACTCCCGAAATTCAGCGCCTCTCCCGAAAATCTCCCGAAATTTAGGCGGAGCTGGAGGCCACGCCCCCTCCAGCTCCATGCGGACCTGAGTGGCGTGTTGACAGCCTGTTCACAACATTGCCGTAAACAGCAATGTTGTGACACTTTTAAACAGGACAATACTGCCATCTACTGTACATGCATATGTGACCCACCCATAATGTGTCACATTTTTGTGTTGATTTATTTATTTTATTTTGTGGTTTGAATTCGTTTTTGGAGCTGTCATTACACATTTATCAGTATTCACATTGGTCAGTAGGGGGCAGTAGGGCGTTTCTTCCCAATTGAATGCTATCACCTGCAGACCGGAAGTGTCTTGTCATTCTGATGAGCTCGACCAGTCTGTGAACAATTGAAACGTCCTGTGTGCTTTTTCCTCCTGTATAACAGGTTAGTTTTGGTGAATCAACTCACTGAATAATATCCATGTGATCTTTATAAGTTTAAGTACACATTCTGATGGTGGAGCCAAACTCTAAAGTGTTTGTGAGTTGTAGTTTGTATTTGTGAATGAATCCAGTGCACAGCTGCAGTAATCAATACAAAAAGGCGACGTGAGTGCGCAATGTTTATATAGGAACTTCTGATC
>NC_084577.2:25020086-25022586 GCF_033978685.3 Nerophis lumbriciformis | reverse complement strand
AGAGATGGAGACGCGTTTGTTCGGTCCTGTGCACAAAAAATAGCTTCTTTTTGGGAGATTTCTCACTCTTTGAATGGAACTTCAATTGTTTTCCTCCGGGACACGATTGAAAGGAAATTGAAGATGCTCTTGCGGAGGTGCTGCCATGTGGCTTCTGCATGACCTGTGGGAAGTTGTCCCCCCTTGTTATTGCAAGTACAAAACCCAAAAACCAGGGAAGTTGGCACGTTGTGTAAATGGTAAATAAAAACAGAATACAATGATTTGCAAATCCTTTTCAACTTATATTCAATTACATAGACAAGAAATGTAATGTTCGAACTGAGAAACTTATTTTTTTTTAAACTTAGAATTTAATAGCAGCAACACATTGCAAAAAAGTTGTCACAGGGGCATTTTTACCACTGTGTTACATGGCCTTTCCTTTTAACAACACTCAGTAAACGTTTGGGAACTGAGGAGACACATTTTTGAAGCTTTTCAGGTGGAATACTTTCCCATTCTTGCTTGATGTACAGCTTAAGTTGTTCAACAGTGTTTGTTGTGGTATTTTAGGCTTTAGGTCTTGCTGCAATAAGCAGGGGCGTCCATGGTAACGTTGCTTGGATGGTAACATATGTTGCTCCAAAACCTGTATGTACCTTTCAGCATTAATGGTGCTTTCACGGATGTGTAAGTTACCCATGTCTTGGGCACTTATACACCCCCATACCATCACACATGCTGGCTTTTCAACTTTGCGCCTATAACAATCCGGATGGTTCTTTTCCCCTTTGTTCCGGAGGACATGACGTCCACAGTTTTCAGGACTAGGACTATGGCGTGGTTTGTTCTCCCGTGGTGCAAATGAACATTTGGACCATACATGGCGTGAAGGTGAAGATATTATTTATTTTACACTAACAAAGGAACAAAAAGCGCGCTCAAGGCGGAAGTACAAACTTGACTAACGAAACAAAAAGACTTGCACGTGGGCAAAAAACGATGGACATGAACAAAAGTCGCTAACTGTGGCATGAATAGAAAAAACTTACTTGGACATGGCATGAAGTGCGCAGAGGTAAACAGAGTGAGAAGCAGAGAGTCAGGGGTGTGATGTCGCCAGGGAGACTTCCTGGCAACAATGGGTTTAAATAATAGTGACATGATTAAAGACAGGTGCGTGAGTCGTGAGGGCAGGTGAAAACTAATGGGTTGCTATGGTGACAAACAAGAGTGCACAATGAGTCCAAACGTGGAACAGGTGAAACTAATGGGTAACCATGGAAACAAGACAAGGGAGTGAAAAGCCAGAAACTAAAGAGTCCAATAACTAAACAAAACAAAACATGATTACACAGACATGACACACAGTTTCCAAAACCAATTTGAAATGTGGACTCGTCAGACCACAGAACACTTTTTCCACTTTGCATCAGTCCATCTTAGATGAGCTCGGGCCCAGCGAAGCCGGCGGCGTTTCTGGGTGTTGTTGATAAATGGCTTTTGGCTTTGCATAGTAGAGTTTTAACTTGCACTTACAGATGTAGCGACCAACTGTAGTTGCTGGCAGTGTGTTTCTGAAGTGTTCCTGAGCCCAGGTGGTGATATCCTTTACACACTGATGACGTATTTCTTGAGTTTCTAAATAATAATACAAAATGACTAAAGATTGTGTAATAGTAAAAAATATTGTTGTAATCATTTTAGTGTCGACTATATACGGCTCTTGTACTTGTTATCTGCCAGGTTCAAACACCGAACTATCTATTACACAAGACAAGAAGAAGGAATCAGGCAGAGACAGAGTTAAATTTTGCTCATGAGGAGAAACGTTTGGGGCTGTACACCCAGTTACAGTTTCACCCTATGCTCTAAGGTACAGTCCCACGTGCTCCTCTATTTATTTGGGAGTTCCCTAGTTACCATTACTGAGGCTGCTTCTGAAGGGAGGGGTAATGCAAGCAGCCCTAGTAGACACAATACATGATTATTCAGAATGGAAATGTGCCGACACTCGTGATTTCGCCCTGTCTCTGTTTTATCTGCGTTGAGGTACTCGATGTCCGTACTTGGCTGTCAGCAGGCCGGGTCTGGAAACTAACTGCTGATGCGAGTAAACTCGCATTGGAAGATTACAAGTTGTGTGCCTTTGCACAGATGGAAAAGTACAACTTCCGCACAATTGATAATAACTATAGCAACGGCCTTTAAGCATAGGAGTTGTGTGATAACTTATATATAATTATTCTAACATAATTACATAACATAGTTTAACATTAACGTTTTATTATTTGTATCCAGGATCATAGTTCCAGGATCATACATTGGTCATAATTAAAGTTGTCCTGTGTCCAGGGACGTATTTCTTGAGTTTCTAAATAATAATACAAAATGACTAAAGATTGTGTAATAGTAAAAATATTGTTGTAATCATTTTAGTGTCGACTATATACGGCTTTTGTACTTAGTATCTGTCAGGTTCAAACACGGAACTATCTATTACACAAGACAAGAAGAA
>NC_084577.2:25007586-25015086 GCF_033978685.3 Nerophis lumbriciformis | reverse complement strand
TACTGTGGCCACTCGGTGTTACTCACTCCACTTCAACTTAAAGACAGCATAGGTCAATTACAGACAGTTTATAATAGTTTAATGTTTTTTTTTTATGACCCAACATAGTTCTGTGTTTGACTAATTTCACCTTTTTGTCCACTTCCATACTACAAACAAATTCAAGTGTGTTTGATTGGTGCTGATATCATACCAGATCGATATTGATATCGGCCAATACACAAGGCTCCGATATTTTGTATCGGAGGTGAAAAAGTTGTTTCGGGACAACCTTAAGCACACACTTACACAATCACACATTTTGACTGCTATAACATAAAAAGACGAGAGAGACGGGAGGAAGAAAAAAAACGGCTCGTTTACGAAAGACCCATAACCAATGTATATGTAAAAAGGGTGTGGCTATTTTTTGACGTCGAATAATTCTTCTTGTATTACCTTTGACTGTGTAAGAAAGCAATCTATGGTTATCATCAATCATAATCTGTAGGAAAATGTAGCTTTTCAATGACAGGGTGAAATTCGTTGGTCAGACGTCACTGTTTATGGTTACCATGGATACACATCTTACGTCAAGGCCCTGGAAATTACTTTTTTTTTCATTCCCCCCTGAAAATATATGTGTGACATTTTACGCGATCGTGCCGAAACTTGGTGTATTTCATCAAGTCACGAGGAAAGGGTGAAATCATGCAGTTGATACAGTAGGTTTGAATAATAATGAGTCAACACCCTCAGAGAATTAATTAGGGCAGCAAATAAATACATTAAGTATGTCGGGGAAGAAGGTGTTACGCAACATGGTTATGTATGATATATACTGGGAAAAACATGGAGGAATAAACAAAATTATTTAATTAAAAAATATATATATATATAAGAAAAAATCAGGCTGTAATTATTTACATTTACTTTTTTTTTTATTATTAACACTTAATCAGTAATAATGGCAACATTAGGTACTGTGAAAATTGTAAAAAATAATATTAGATGCATAAAGATTTATTTAAATCCAAGCTTTAGAAAAATATATTATACAGTAAATAATATACATATTTATATATTATATTATATAATTATTACTTAATATTATGTTCGTATAGATATAATTATTCACGGTAAGCATTGTAAAAAACAAATCTTGGATTTATATCGATTTATTTCGATATAAACATTATATACATATTTTATATAATTTACATATTTACATATTATATAATTTTCTATTTGACAATGTAATCATACAAATATAAGTATCAATAATGATGGCAACATCAGGTCCTCGAAGCATTGTAAAAAAAAAATGTTTTAAATGTTTATTTACAGTATATAGATTTATATAAATCCAGGCAATATATTATATTTCATATTATATCATTATTAATTATATAATATCATTATTATATTGTATAAGTATGTAAATGTAATTTTTTACAGACGCACTATATATTTATTGTTACTATTTTCATTTTATTTTCTTCTTACAATGCTTAAAGGGACCTTAAAGGGCAGTAATGATGGCAACATCTAAGCATTAATTAAAAAAAATAAATAAATTGTTTTAAACTTATTATAGTACATCAGTATATTAAATATCATATTATATAATAATTATTATATTATATAACTATATACATGTAATTATTTACAGTCACACTACATTTTTATTGTCATTATTATTTATTTATGAATTTATTGTTACTATGCTTAAAGGGACCTGATGTTGCTCGGCAGTAATGATGACATTAGGTCCTCTAAGCATTGTTAAAAAAAAAAAAAAGTGGCCTAAATACTACATACCTAGTTTTACTATAACAATCTACAAGGTTAATACAGTTCGCTTATCTTTCCTACCCTCTGTTTATCTGCTTTCTTTTGTATTTCAAGTTATCATTACATACATGTATTGTTTAGGGTTGTAGGGTATACCGGTATTAGTACAGTACCGCGATACTAATGAATCATATTCGGTACTATACCGCATCAAAAAAGTACCGATCCACCCCCCGTCCCTTTTTTTTAACGGGCATGGCGGCGCGTCGTCGTCACGTCGTGTCATTGCTGGTTTTACGAGCAGAGGAGCATGTTCGGCAGCGCACAATCACGGAGTACTTACAAGCCGACACAGTTTGTAGACAGAAAAGGGAAAACGGACACATTTTGGCTTAAAAGCTAACGATAAAGGTGAAGTTATAACACTGAAACGCCCTCAGGAAGAGGTGCTTTAATACATGGCTAGTTATGTTAGCGGCTAACATCCATCTGCAGTGTTTTAGCTACTTCTAAATCACTAATATTGCCTCCATGGCGACAAATAAAGTAGGTTTCTTACAAGTATCATTATCACTGCAGGACGAGGAATAGCTAAACATGCTTCACTACACACGGTAGGAGGATACAACAGCTCACCGGCGTCACAATGTAAACAAACGCCGTGGGTGGATCTACACCTGACATCCACTGTAATGATACCAAGTACAGGAGCGTATCCAGTCGATACTACAATGACTACATCGATATTTTTTAGCATCACAAAATCTTTAAATTTATATTATGTTCATAAACTCAGTAAATACATCCCTGGACACACGAGGACTTAAATTATGACCAATGTATGATACTTGGTATCGGATTGATACCTGAATTTGTGGTATCACCCAAAACTAATGTAAAGTATCAAACAACAGAAGAATAAGTGATTATTACATTTTAACAGAAGTGTAGATAGAACATGTTAAAAGAGAAAGTAATTAGATATTAACAGTAAATGAACAAGTAGATTAATAATCCATTTTTACAGCTTGTCCTTAATAATGTTGACAAAATAATAGGTGTATAAATGACACAATATGTTACTGCATAGACTAATTAGGAGCCTTTGTTTGTTTACTTACTACTAAAAGACAAGTTGTCTAGTATGTTCACTATTTAATTTAAGGACAAACTTGCAATAATAAACATATGTTTAATGTACCGTAATATTTTTTGCTAAAACAAAGCCAGTAATGCATTTTTTTGTGGTCCCCTTTATTTAGAAAAATATCAAAAAGCATCAAAAATAAATTTTTGTACCTGTCATGTCTGTGTGATCATGTTTTTGTTTTGGTCATGTTTGAGCAACCATTAGTTTTCACCTGTCACGTCACGCACCTGTTTCACGTTTTGAGTCACGCACCTGTTTTCGTTAATCATGTCTATAGTATTTAAGTTCATTGTTTTCAGTTTGTCGTTCGGACGACATCCCCGCATTTATGCTCTTCATACCCCTGACTTTCTGCTTCTCACTCTGTTAACACTTCATGACATGTCCAAGTAAGTTTTCTTTATTCATGCCATAGTTTGCAAGTTTTCTTTAATTGTTCATAGTTTCTGCCCTTGTGCAAGTTTTGTGTTTATAGTCAAGTTTTGTACTTCCGCCCTTGTGCGCGCCTTTTGTTTACTTCCTTGTTTTGTAGTTATAGTGTTAAATAAAAAATTTACTTACATTCCCGTCTCGCCCGAGCCAACTTTCCGTTGCATCCCGGAAAAGCAAAAAACCCAGGACCAAGTCATGACAGTACCGGTACCAGTACCACAATATTGGTATCGGGACAACATTAGTATTGTTACAGTTGAAACAATTGTGTTGTTGATAATCGAGGTGATTATTGTTAATATTCATTATCAATAGAGATGTCCAATAATATCGGCCTGCCGATATTATCGGCCGATAAATGCTAAAAAATTAATATCGGAAATTATCGGTATCGGTTTCAAAAAGTTAAATTAATGACTTTTTAAAACACCGCTGTACGGAGCGGTACATAGCCGGTAACGTGGGGCATAATTGCCAACCCTCCCAATTTTCCAGGGAGTCTCCCGAATTTCAGTGCCCCTCCCGAGGCAATACTTGGTCAACAGCCATACAGGTCTCACTGAGGGTGGCCGTATAAACAACTTTAACACTGTTACAAATACGCGCCACACTGTGAACCCACACCAAACCAGAATGACAAACACATTTCGGGAGAACATCCGCATCGTAACACAACAGAACAAATACCCAGAATCCCTTGCAGCACTAACTCTTCCGGGACGCTACAATATACACCCCCCGCCGCGCTACCCCCCTTACCTCAACCCCGCCCACCTCAACCTCCTCATGCTCTCTCAGGGAGAGCATGTCCCAAATTCCAAGCTGCTGTTTTGAGGCATGTTAAGAAAAAATAACGCACTTTGTGACTTCAATAATAATTAAAGCTGCAAGCAGCGTTGGTCGGGCCCGCGTATTTGGCAGGTGCTAGTCCTAAGTGTCCCAATACTTTTGTCCAGTTTTAGTAGTACGTGTCCCAATACTTTTGTCTAGTGTACCTACCTTGTCTGCATTGTGTAGGCACGCTGGTGCTTCCTGCTTTTAAGCAGCCATCTTAAAAAAACAGCAGCGCAGCAGCATCAGCGCAGCGGTTCTTTGAAGGGTCATAAAATCAAAACCGGAGCAGTTAGAAAAACGCTGTTCTGTACTTTTATACACAAGGGTTCAATCTCTCTACTGTGTTAGTTTGAAGCCGAAACGACAAACGCGCTCAGAGGAGATAGTTTTTGAAGGAAGGTGACCGGTTTTTACAAAAAATTTGTTTTGAAGGGGGAATAGCAAACTTCCTGTTGATTTTTGCGGGGGGTTGTCAATCTATGAAATGTAGGTCTAAGTAAGACCTACATAGAAGTTTTTGTTTCATGTCTCTCCGACCTTCCCAGTGGGAGTTACAGGCAGTTTTGTCATTTTTTTCTTCCGAGGAGCAGTTTTTTCAGCGTTTTATTCAAAAATTGCGCTAGAGCGCAATTTTGAGATTTGGGGTTAGGTTTTTCTATTAGATCGCAATTTTTGCCAGTCCTGATGTGTGTGTTCAGTTCGGTGAGTTTTGAAGCTTGTTAAGGGGGTCAAATTACAGCTCAAAGAGGCGAAAGTGACTGTTTTTAGTACTTTTTTGTCTTGAAGGGGGAATTGCCAACTTCCTGTTGATTTCTGCCCAAGGATGTACAATTATGAAATCTAGGTCTAAGTCAGACCTACATAGGGAATTGTTTTTCATGTCTTTCCAACCTTCCTAGTGGGAGTTACAGGCAGTTTAGTTTTTTTTCCCCTAGGGGGCGCTAGAGCGCAATTTTGAGTTTTGGGGTGCGATTTTTTCATTAAAAGACAATTTTCGCAAGTCCTGATGTGTGGGTCAAATATGGTGAGTTTTGAAGCATGTTAAGTGGGTCAAATTAGTGCTCAAAGAGGCGGCCGGTATAATAATAATAAAACCTTACAAATTCAATAGGTCCTTATGTCCCATTTTGGGAGTCCTTATGCAATGGGCCATGCGGGCCCTAAATATGGCTGTGCCATGTTGGCATTTTTTTCCCATAACTTCAGTTGATTTATTTTGGAAAACCTTGTTACATTGTTTAATGCATCCAGCGGGGCATCACAACAAAATTTGACATAATAATGTGTTAATTCCACGACTGTATATATCGGTATCGGTTGATATCGGAATCGGTAATTAAGAGTTGGACAATATCCGAATATCGGATATCGGCAAAAAGGCCATTATCGGACATCTCTAATTGTTATTATTCATTATCAATAGTGCTATTGCTGTTTGTATTGCTCCTTTGTAGTGTAATAATGTCAATTATCATTTTTGTGGTATAAATACTAATAAACATCGGGTCCTCTTTAAGTATTGAAAAAATAATAATAATAATTAAATCCTGATTTATTATGTTTTTTTCCTGATGAAATGGAGCTCATCGGCTAAGAGTTTTACGTGTGAATAACAAGTGCGTGTAATAGAGATGCGCGGATAGGCAATTTATTTCATCCGCAACCGCGTCAGAAAGTCGTCAACCATCCGCCATCCACCCGATGTAACGTTTGATCAGAACTGCACCCGCCCGCCATCCGCCCGATCTAATATAGATGATGCAAGGCATTAGTGAGCCTGCCAACGACTCCGGTTTTCCCGTAATTCGTACGGTTTTCATCAACCTATTCCGGGTTTTTCATTAATTAAAAAAAAAAAAAAGGGTGAAAACTACGCGAATTGCACCTTGTGCAGACAAGATTTTTCGATCAGACACGGAGGAATTAGCGATGTAAAAGACCACGTTGGGACAAAAAAACACAAGTCTAATGCCGTTGCTAGCGATACAAGTGGAAAACTTTCAACGTTTTTATATTACTATAGAGTCCTTTTAACGAATGAGTTTGATGGTTTATCACAAACCTTAAATGAAATAAGTCCTTTGTTCTCCTGCACCATGGCCTTGCTTCGTGTTTGGTGCGCAAGCTTTATAACCTCACTGAGGTTATAAAGCTTTTGCCTGTTAAAGAAAGGAGACTGATCCAATGCAGCACAGACTTTCGCGTGCCACGCTGTCACGACCCAGACGCACACCAGTGCGCAATCATATGGGAGCCGCGCTGAGCGCACCTCCAAGCGCGTCTCGCTGCCGGCGACGGCCGGGTATATGGGCCCGACGCTCCAGCGCCATCCATTTTCAGGGCTAGTTGATTCGGCAGGTGGGTTGTTACACACTCCTTAGCGGGTTCCGACTTCCATGGCCACCGTCCTGCTCTCTATATCAACCAGGCTGAGCCCCACCCCTTTCGTGCGCGCACTGCGCGCGGAGTGACCCCTGTTACGCGCCCCCGGCAACAGGGGTGGCAGGCAGGTAAGCTGCGCGGGCGGAGCGCGCGGAGTGACCCCTGTTACGAGCCCCCGGCCACGGAGGTGGCGGGCAGGTAAGCTGCTTACCTGCTGCGCGTGACGCCGGCCGCGGTGAAGGCGGACGAGGCGGGGTGTCGGTGCGGTGGGCGCGGTGGTGACCCTGGACGTGCGTCGGGCCCTTCTCGCGGATCGCCTCAGCTACGGCTCCTGGTGGGGCCCTCTCGGGGGAAGGGGCCTCGGTCCCGGACCCCGGCGAGGCGTCCCTTCTCCGCTCCGTAAAAGTGTCCATCTCTTTTCTTTTTTTTTCTTCTGTTGTGGCATATGCTGCAGGTGCCTGCTCGTTTTTCGTATGTGGGTAACAACATTTAACTGTATATATATTTCCGAATTGGTTTAACTGCCACCCGCAAAAAAAAAAAAAAAAAAAAAAATATATATATATATATATATATATATCTAATTAATCCACCCGACCCGACCCGCGCGCGGATAAAATATTATTTTTTTTAATTTCATCCGCCCGATCCGCGGATAATCCGCGGACTCCGCGGTTGTGTCTGCAAACCGCGCATCTCTAGCGTGTAATCTGGAACTAATGCGGGAACTGGAGCTATATGGCCCCGGTTTAACGTAAATATGCGGGGTGTTTAACATATGTCATGATATTAATGCACAGCTGGATCAGATCGCTATCTTTTAAAGCGGATTCTGCCTTCCAGGCAGCGCTTAGCCCTTACGCCGCGGCGGCCAGCCCCTTAAGCGGCGCCTGCGACGGGACCGGCTCGCCCGGGCCTCCGAGTCTTTT
>NC_084577.2:24985086-25005086 GCF_033978685.3 Nerophis lumbriciformis | reverse complement strand
CCGTGCTGCCCATATATATATATATATATATATATATATATATATATATATATATATATATATATATATATATATATATATATATATATATATATATATATATGTGTATATATTAAAAAAATACGACTCCACTTCAACTTAAAGACAACAAAAGTCTAATTATTTAATAATAAATACGTGAGTGTTTTTCATACTTTCACTTAATCAAAGCGTTCCTTACATTCCACTCTACTAAATGATACAAGTGAGTAGGATTGGTGCAGTGAGGCAGACCGGAAGCATTAAGACATCAACGAGAGCGAATGGGCCGAAATAAAAGATGCGGATTGGCTGTGAGAGGATGACGTTGTTGAGGAATAAAAAGGTTGGGACGGAAGGACGCGAGGAGAAGAATGGAAGCAAAGAACGAGCGGATGGCGAAGGACACGAGGAGAGAGGAGAAAGAGGGCGAGGTCGGGATTGGGAAGAGGAAAAAAAAAAGTGTTGAGTCAGTGTGGTGATGAGAGGAGAAGAAAGGGGAAGGAGGAGACAGGATTAGAGGAGTGTTGGAAAGAGAAGAGAGGAGTGAGAGTGAAGCATGAGAGCAAAATATGATTTTCATCCAAAATGGAATAAATGAAATAATCCACCTTAAAATGTTCAAAGGAGTTGAAACTGGAAATTAAAACAAATATAAACACAAATGTGTCTAAAATACATTATCAACATTTTTGAACAGTGTGGATTCGTATTATTATTATTATTATTATTAATATTAGTCATATTATTGGTATTATTAGTAGTATTGGGAATTCATATGGTGCAATTCATCACGGTTTACCTGACACATGAAACGTGACAAATTGGGGCGGTGCACTATCCACTTTAGAGGATAGTGCCTGACCACCTGAGGGCACCACAGACTGTGGATGCTTTTAAAAAAGGCTGAAAAACCCTTCTTTTTAAATAAGCCTTTTTTTTAGATGTATGCATACAAGTTCTAGCTATTAGGCTGTTCTTCTTTTTATTTTTTTTTATTTTTATTATCTTTTTATTTATTTTATTTTTAAATACACTGTAGCACTTTGAGGTTGTTTACTCAATGTAAAGTGCTTTTTACAAATACAATCTATTATTATTATTATTATTATTAGTGTTGAATATATTAAAGTGTGTTTTGTGGTAATTGCAACTTCGACCACAGCATCAGTTGCTATGTAGAGTGGCACTTTCCACCGTTTCAAGCAGACTGCATTGACAAATGATTAACTTTCTCACTCACACGAGATCCACCCAGGAAAGGGGCCGTATGAATCATTTTTCCTACTGTATGACATCACATCTGTTTTTCTTAATTGACTCGATGGTTGAACAGCCTGAGCGTGGCATTAAAACAAGTGAGAGTGGGTGTAGAATTTTCGGGCGTTCCAGTCATTCAAATAGAGAGATAGGAAAGAGATTTCATAGAGTCACGAAAGAAGTGGTTCATAAAGGTAGTAAAGTCAGGAAAAAAACTAAAAATGTTTAAAAAAAATATAATTTATACAATTGGAACATGCGTGTGTCTGCAGTAATGACTTTGGAAAATGTTTGTTTGTTTTCTGTGATGTAATCGAGTTTATTCTCGAGTATATTAGTAGTGTTTGAGAGCAGGACTAAACGTAAAAAAGGACAAGAGATTGCATTAGTTTGTGTTCTTGTGTCGTTGCTATGCCTAAATATAAGTAGAAGAGCTGCCTGTGCAAATAAACTAACGTCATGTTAAGTCCTGGTAATAAATATTGTGATTGTTGCTCAAATACACCATTTTCATAACAAACTAAAAGGTTAGTTATAGAATCTTTGGTGATATTT
This sequence comes from Nerophis lumbriciformis, assembly GCF_033978685.3. Lineage (NCBI taxonomy): Eukaryota > Metazoa > Chordata > Actinopteri > Syngnathiformes > Syngnathidae > Nerophis > Nerophis lumbriciformis. The sequence goes on along the minus strand of NC_084577.2, from coordinate 25,003,253 downwards.
GTTAGCATCAAGAAAACATCCTTAATAGTGTTAATAAATACATCTCTGGTAGACTCAACAGTATATATTGAAGCCTACGGGGACTCTAGACCATGGCCTAAAACCAGCACATGTCTATAGATCACTTGATTGCAGCCCAGCTGTTATAAGAAGTAAATATGTCTCTATGAGCAGCATCTATGTCTCTCTTCTTCTTCTTTTTCTTCTTCTTCTGACTAAACCGTCCCATGCGTGATGTCTGTATGAGTGTTTTCATAGACGTGTTTGTACGTGCTATTGTGATGTAACCGAGCAAACGCTGTTAGCATTAGCTAATATGCTAACCCGTTTACGAGTGCCTGTGTTAGTATTATGAGGTGTAGTCAGCGCTGCCTGTAGGATCAAAAGTCACTGCCGCTGTCCAGGGTGCTGAGGACGAGCACCATCGGCTGTGTCTCGCCGTCAGCACATGCTGACGGCGAGACACAGCTGGCAGGTGATTAGATTTCACAGGTGGTACGTGTTAATCTAATCATCTGTTGTCTTTAACAGTAAGCGTCCGGGAGCAGATGTGAGGAGAGGATAGGGACGTGACTGAAAAGTCACGTTCTGGGGGGAGAAGAATTGTGTTAAACCAATTGAATGATTAAAACCTTTGTTAAAAACCGCACGCTTGGCTCTTGTGCCGTGTCTTCAGTGGAACTCCTAGGAAGCGACTTCCACAGGCATTTTTTATTTGTATTGTTTCGGTTTCGCAAATCCCTCAGTAAATTCACCAAAACGTCGCCGTAAAGTTATCGAGTCTGTTTCGCTTCTGTTTTGTTTGATCAACCGTTTTACTGCCGTGTTACAAACACTGTTTGGAAACAATTAAGGTATGTAAATAAACCATACTTGCCAACCTTGAGACCTCCGATTTCGGGAGGTGGGGGGTGGGGGGCGTGGTCGGGGTGGGGGCGTGGTTGGGGGCGGGGCTAAGAGGAGAGGAGTGTATATACAGCTAGAATTCACCAAGTCAAGTATTTCATATATATATATATATATATATATATATATATATATATATATATATATATATATATATATACACACACACATATATATATATATATATATATATATATATGTATATATATATATATATATATATAAGAAATACTTGACTTTCAGTGAATTCTAGCTATATATATATTTATTTTATATATATATATATATATATATATATATATATATATATATATATATATATATATATATATATATATATATATATATATATATATATATATATATATATCCATCCATTTTCTACCGCTTATTCCCTTTGGGGTCGCGGGGGGCGCTGGAGCCTATCTCAGCTACAATCGGGCGGAAGGCGGGGTACACCCTGGACAAGTTGCCACCTCATCGCAGGGCCAACACAGATAGACAGACAACATTCACACTCACATCCACACACTAGGGCCAATTTAGTGTTGCCAATCAACTTATCCCCAGGTGCATGTCTTTGGAGGTGGGGGGAAGCCGGAGTACCCGGAGGGAACCCACGCAGTCACGGGGAGAACATGCAAACTCCACACAGAAAGATCCCGAGCCCGGGATTGAACCCAAGACTACTCAGGACCTTCGTATTGTGAGGCAGATGCACTAACCCCTCTGCCACCGTGAAGCCCTATATATATATATATATATATATATATATATATATATATATATATATATATATATATATATATATATATATATATATATATATATATATATATATATATATAAAAGAAATACTTGAATTTCAGTGTTCATTTATTTACACATATACACACACATAACGCTCATCTACTCATTGTTGAGTTAAGGGTTGAATTGTCCATCCTTGTTCAATTCTCTGTCACTATTTTTCTAACCATGCTGAACACCCTTTCGCAGGTACCCAGAAAGGTTTCGAGTACCACTAAAAAAACTGAATCTCTGAAGACAGTATAAAAATCTGTGTTAAAGGTGTACAAATACTGTTTGTATAATAAGCATGTTATTTTTTTACAAATGAGGGTTAAGAGTTCAGTACTAAAAAAAAAAAGAAAAGAATGTGGCTTTAGTACAGTTTTTTAATTGAGCTGCTGCATTTTTTTTGGTTGGGTTGTTTATTTATTTTGAGTAACTTCTATACATTTCTAAAAGGGGAGGAATGTAATAGTGATCTATGTTTGTCTGTTGCCATCTCCTGGTGAATGTTGGCTATAGTGTACTGGGGTTACTTTTTGGTTGGCCAACGATTTACGTGGTGTTGCGCACCTGACGTCACTCAGGTCCGCGTGGACCTGGAGGGGGCGTGGCTTGCAGCTCCGCCTGAATTTCGGGAGATTTTCGGGAGAAAATTTGTCCCGGGAGGTTTTTGGGAGAGGCGCTGAATTTCGGGAGTCTCCCGGAAAATCCGGGAGGGTTGGCAAGTATGAAATAAACATTTACAAAATATTTCTGTGTAAATAACTACTTTTACAACGTATATATCTGCGACTTATAGTCCTACGCGGCTAATATATGGGAAAATTATTATTCTAAAATTTAGTGGGTGCGGCTAATATACTGGAAAATTTTACTGTAAAAAAAAAAAAAAAAGACCACAAAGTAAAAAGCAGAGAAGAAAGATAAGGTGCGTTGAAGTTTGAAACAATCCGACCTACAATTGGGTCAACTTTGAAGCAACAAAATGAAAGCGTCGCTGTTCTTCAAGAGATGTGTTGTTGTCGGGAGCAGACCACGGTCCCGTCGGGGATTTGAAGGAGAATGACTCGTCATTACAGTCAGAAAAACAAACACACATGATCAAAGTGTAGTGGAAGGACAAAACAATGCACTCAACTGGAGACGGTGGCGCTCCAGGTGCTATCAATCTTTGAAGAGTGCATTAGGGAAGGCAGAACAACAATGTGATGGAATGTGTTTGAGTCTAATGGCGACAATATTTGCTGACGATGAACGGTGAGGATGCACCTCGTGACACGTCTGTTCGTCTTTGTTGAAATATGCTGACATGCCAGGTGTTCAACTTGTTTTCATTGAGGGCCACATCGCAGTAAAGGCTGCCCTAAGAGGGCCACTTTTTTAAAATTAATTAGAATTATGCATGCGGGCAATGGAGGGAGGTGTAGTCAGCACTGCCTGTAGGAGCAAAAGTCACCGCCGCTGTCCAGGGTGCTGAGGACGAGCACCATCGGGCATGTGCTGACGGCGAGACACAGCTGGCAGGTGATTAGATTTCACAGGTGGTACGTGTAAATCTAATCATCTGTTGTCTTTAACAGTAAGCGGCCGGGAGCAGATGTTAGGAGAGGATACGGACGTGACTGAAAAGTCTGACTTGTAGTTAATCAAAATTCAAATTGATCTGATTTTGTCAAAATAAATATCATTTGACAGCGTTGATATCAATGTGTGCCAGTAATCACCTCATATTATTACACCATGTCCTGTGAACTCATTAATTATATTTTTTTCATGTACAAACTAATGTTATCTTTACGAACCTATGTTTGTAATACACTATATAATAATGTAATATTTGGCATGATTACCTAATAACGTTTAGAAGATACGCATTTTCTTCTGTCAAAGAACTTTTACGATACAACTAAAACTGGTAATACTTTCTAAACCGTCCCATGTGTGACGTCTGTAATGTAATCAAGCCCGCGTCGTTAGTGTCAGGTTCAAACACTGATGACATCTATTAAACAGACAAAGAAGCAAGGAATTAAATAGTTAAACAGCTCAATGAGGAGAAACATGTAGACCTGTACCCTTGTACAGTGTCCCACCACGCTCTGACGAAAGATTGTACGCCTCCTCTTTTATTTGGACTTTCCCTGATTACATGGCAACAACTGTTTCTAAGGGAAGGGGGGTCGTAAACAGCCGTCGCCTTTGGTTACATGGCATGATTACCTAATAACGTTTAGAAGATGCGCATTTTCTTCTGTCAAAGAAGTTTTACAATACAACTAAAACTGATAATACTTTCTAAACCGTCCCATGAGTGATGTCTGTAATGTAATCAAGCTCGCGTCGTTAGTGTCAGGTTCAAACACTGATGACATCTATTAAACAGACAAAGAAGCAAGCAATTAAACAGTTAAACAGCTCAATGAGGAGAAACGCGTAGACCTGTACCCTTGTACAGTGTCCCACCACGCTCTGACGAAAGATTGTACGCCTCCTCTTTTATTTGGACTTTCCCCGATTACATGGCAAAAGCTGTTTCTAAAGGGACGTGGGTCGTAAACAGCCGTCGCCTTTGGTTACAAAACAGTTCAAAGAAAAGGTGCCTGGAGGGGGGGGGTCAGGTCCTGCTTCCTCTCCGCTTTGTAGATCTCGGGTCAAGACAAAATCTTCCTGTGGATTACAATACATCAAAGAAACCCACACCTTCATGTCGCTTCCCATCCTACACAGTGGAGTTTTTACAAGCCTTTTGATTGATAAGATCAAAGACAGCTTTGGTTTGCTTGCCGGGAACTCATTGAAACACAAAGTTTTGTGATAACTTAGATACAATTATTCTGACAGTTAGCATTAGCAAAGATGCTAATATATGTTTACTATTAACTTCCAAAGGCATTCTTTTTGTATGGTTTCAGTTTCACAAATTCCTCAGTAAAATTCCCCAAAACGTCACCGTGGAGTTGCTAAGTCTGTTTAGCTGTTTAGTGACAAATTGCACCTGTAGAAATCATTTTTATGTCCAAAACTAAAGTTGTTAGCATTAGAGGGATCCTTTTAAGTATCAGATTTACTTCTTAATATCCACTATTGAGGTTGAAAGAAGTTTTACAATATAACTAAAACTGGTAATACTATCTAATATATCTGTAATGTAATCAAGCTAGCCTCGTTAGTGTCAGGTTCAAACACTGATGACATCTATTAAACAGACAAAGAAATAAGGAATTAAACAGAGACGGGATTAAATTTGTCTCAATGAGGTGAAACGTGTAGACCTGTACCCTTGTACAGTGTCCCACCACGCTCTGACGAAAGATTGTACGCCTCCTCTTTTATTTGGACTTTCCCTGATTACATAGTAACAGCTGTTTCTAAGGGACGTGGGTCGTAAACAGCCGTCGCCTTTGTTTACAAAACAGTTCAAAGAAAAGGTGCCTGGAGGGGGGGGGGGGGGTCAGGTCCTGCTTCCTCTCCGCTTTGTAGATCTCGAGTCAAGACAAAATCTTCCTGTGGATTACAATACATCAAAGAAACCCACACTTTCATGTCGCTTCCCATCCTACACAGTGGAGTTTTTACAAGCCTTTTGATTGATAAGATCAAAGACAACTTTTGTCTGCTAGCCGGGAACTCATTGAAACACAAAGTTTTGTGATAACTTAGATACAATTATTCTGACAGTTAGCATTAGCAAATATGCTAATATATGTTAACGATTAACTTCCAAAGGCATTCTTTTTGTATGGTTTCAGTTCCACAAATTCCTCAGTAAAATTCCCCAAAACATCACTGAGGAGTTGCTAAGTCTGTTTAGCTGTTTAGTGACAAATTTCACCTGTAGAAATAATTTTTTATGTCCAGAACTAAAGTTGTTAGCTTTAGAGGGATCCTTTTAAGTCTCACGTTTACTTCTTAATATCCACTATTGAGGTTGAAAGAAGTTTTACAATATAACTAAAACTGGTAATACTGTGAGGAACTCGCATGGCTGCCGTTTGTGTGACCCCAAGATGCAAGAACCAGGATGAGGATGAGCAGGTAAGATGATTTTAATAATAAAACAACAGAGAAATGTAGCAGTCTTGCATACAACAGTTCCAAACATAGTCTATCGTCGAGCACTGAGTAGTGCTCGAGTGAAAACATAAATAGGCATATGTTGATTGGCAGCAGGTGTGGACCGGCTGCCAATCACCGGCAGGTGAGGAGAAAACAGTGCTCAGCGGAACCAACAGGAAATATAACAAAATAAGAGCACTGACAGGAAGTAAATACAAAAACATTGAAACAAACCGAAATGAAGTGACAGATCGTCACAAATACTATCTAATATGTCTGTAATGTAATCAAGCTAGCGTCGTTAGTGTCAGGTTCAAACACTGATGACATCTATTTAACAGACAAAGAAGCAAGGAATTAAACAGAGACGGAATTCAATTTGGCTCAATGAGGGGAAACGTGTACACCTGTACCCTTGTACAGTCCCACCACGCTCTGACGAAAGATTGTACGCCTCCTCTTTTATTTGGACTTTCCCTGATTACATGGTAACAGCTGTTTCTAAGGGACGTGGGTCGTAAGCAGCCGTCGCCTTTGGTTACAAAACAGTTCAAAGAAAAGGTGCCTGGAGGGTGGAGTCAGGTCCTGCTTCCTCTCCGCTTTGTAGATCTCGGGTCAAGACAAAATCTTCCTGTGGATTACAATACATCAAAGAAACCCACACCTTCATGTCGCTTCCCATCCTACACAGTGGAGTTTTTACAAGCCTTTTGATTGGTAAGATCAAAGACAGCTTTCGTCTGCTCGCCGGGAACTCATTGAAACACAAAGTTTTGCGATAACTTAGATACAATTATTCTGACAGTTAGCATTAGCAAAGATGCTAATATATGTTTACGATTAACTTCCAAAGGCATTCTTTTTGTATGGTTTCAGATTCACAAATTCCTCAGTAAAATTCCCCAAAACGTCACCGTGGAGTTGCTAAGTCCTTTAGCTGTTTAGTGACAAATTTCACCTGTAGAAATCATTTTTATGTCCAGAACTAAAGTTGTTAGCATTAGAGGGATCCTTTTAAGTCTCACGTTTACTTCTTAATATCCACTATTGAGGTTGAAAGAAGTTTTACAATATAACTAAAACTGGTAATACTATCTAATATGTCTGTAATGTAATCAAGCTAGCGTCGTTAGTGTCAGGTTCAAACACTGATGACATCTATTTAACAGACAAAGAAGCAAGGAATTAACCAGAGACGGAATTAAATTTGGCTCAATGAGGAGAAACGCGTAGACCTGTACCCTTGTAAAGTCCCACCACGCTCTGACGAAAGATTGTACGCCTCCTCTTTTATTTGGACTTTCCCTGATTACATAGTAACAGCTGTTTCTAAGGGACGTGGGTCGTAAACAGCCGTCGCTTTTGGTTACAAAACAGTTCAAAGAAAAGGTGCCTGGAGGGGGGGGGGGGGGGGGGTCAGGTCCTGCTTCCTCTCCGCTTAGTAGACAAAATCTTCCTGTGGATTACAATACATCAAAGAAACCCACACCTTCATGTCGCTTCCCATCCTACACAGTGGAGTTTTTACAAGCCTTTTGATTGATAAGATCAAAGACAGCTTTTGTCTGCTCGCCGGGAACTCATTGAAACACAAAGTTTTGTGATAACTTAGATACAATTATTCTGACAGTTAGCATTAGCAAAGATGCTAATATATGTTTACGATTAACTTCCAAAGGCATTATTTTTGTATGGTTTCAGTTTCACAAATTCCTCAGTAAAATTCCCCAAAACGTCACCGTGGAGTTGCTAAGTCTGTTTAGCTGTTTAGTGACAAATTTCACCTGTAAAAATCATTTTTATGTCCAGAACTAAAGTTGTTAGCATTAGAAGGATCCTTTTAAGTCTCACGTTTACTTCTTAATATCGACAATTGAGGTTGAAAGAAGTTTTACATTATAACTAAAACTGGTAATACTATCTAATATGTCTGTAATGTAATCTAGCTAGCGTCGTTAGTGTCAGGTTCAAACACTGATGACATCTATTAAACAGACAAAGAAGCAAGGAATTAAACAGAGACGGGATTAAATTTGGCTCAATGAGGAGAAACGCGTAGACCTGTACCCTTTTACAGTCCCACCACGCTCTGACGAAAGATTGTATGCCTCCTCTTTTATTTGGACTTTCCCTGATTACATGGCAACAGCTGTTTCTAAGGGAAGGGGGGTCGTAAACAGCCGTCGCCTTTGGTTACAAAACAGTTCAAAGAAAAGGTGCCTGGAGGGGGGTCAGGTCCTGCTTCCTCTCCGCTTTGTAGATCTCGAGTCAAGACAAAATCTTCCTGTGGATTACAATACATCAAAGAAACCCACACCTTCATGTCGCTTCCCATCCTACACAGTGGAGTTTTTACAAGCCTTTTGATTGATAAGATCAAAGACAGCTTTTGTCTGCTCGCCGGGAACTCATTGAAACACAAAGTTTTGTGATAACTTAGATACAATTATTCTGACAGTTAGCATTAGCAAAGATGCTAATATATGTTTACGAGTGTCTGTGTGAGTATTAACTTCCAAAGGCATTCTTTTTGTATGGTTTCAGTTTCACAAATTCCTCAGTAAAATTCCCCAAAACGTCACCGTGGAGTTGCTAAGTCCTTTAGCTGTTTAGTGACAAATTTCACCTGTAGAAATAATTTTTATGTCCAGAACTAAAGTTGTTAGCATTAGAGGGATCCTTTTAAGTCTCACGTTTACTTCTTAATATCCACTATTGAGGCTGAAAGAAGTTTTACAATATAACTAAAACTGGTAATACTATCTAATATGTCTGTAATGTAATCAAGCTAGCGTCGTTAGTGTCAGGTTCAAACACTGATGACATCTATTAAACAGACAAAGAAGCAAGGAATTAAACAGAGACGGGATTAAATTTGGCTCAATGAGGTGAAACGCGTAGACCTGTACCCTTGCACAGTGTCCCACCACGCTCTGACGAAAGATTGTACGCCTCCTCTTTTATTTGGACTTTCCCTGATTACATGGTAACAACATTTTCTAAGGGAAGGGGGTCGTAAACAGCCGTCGCCTTTGTTTACAAAACAGTGGGGGGGAAGGGGGGTGTCAGGTCTTAGATACAATTATTCTGATAGTTAGCATTAGAGGGATCTTTTTAAGTATCCCGTTTACTTCTTAATATCCACTATTGATGTTGAAAGAAGTCTCCTTCAGCAGTCGCTACTTCACTCGTACTTCTATCCGAGCCCAACTTATAGTTTGAACGGTAAGTCGGTGTGGTTTGAAAGCGTGGCCTTTTTTCGTAAAATGGATTTACGGGCGCTTAGCTAAAGGATGTTGACAACTGAGGTGATCAGCTCCTCTCTCCTTTAGATCCTCTCCGCTGGCATGAAGTAGCGTCGTGATTTTTGCCGCTCTCTGCCCACACACACACACACACACACACACGCGCGCGCGCTTGATCGCGAGCTTGTGAGGCTGCCAGCGCTGCAGCCGTGCTTCCAGAGATTGAGGGCAAAGATGGAGAGCTCTGCTCCAAAACCGACAAAAGTACGAATGTGTGTTGTTTTCGCAGTTTATTGCTTGTGTCGCGATAATGAAGTCGTCCGTCTTGTCACGGCGCAATTTTCCTTGGTTTGTCCCTTCCACTGTTCGGACAAATTACTCATAAAAGCACTTAATTATAGTTGCTCGTTACTTTCCCCCCCAAAAATAACATAATTACTCATTGATTCATTAATATGGGAAGTGATTACAGTTAAAGTGCCACTGATAGTCACACACACACTAGGTGTGGTGAAATTACCTTCTGCATTTGACCCATACCCTTGTTCCACTCCCAGAGAGGTGGGGGGAGCAGTGAGCAGCAGTGGTGGCCGCGCTCAGGAATAATTTTGGTGATTTAACCCCCAATTCCAACCCTTTGATGCTGAGTGCCAAGCAGGGAGGTAAAGGGTCTAATTTTTATAGTCTCGGCCCGGGGTTTGAACTCACGACCTACCGATCTCAGGGCGGACACTCTAATTCAGGGGTGCTCACACTTTTTCTGCAGGCGAGCTACTTTTCAATTGATCAAGTCGTGGGGATCTACCTCATTCATACATATAATTGATATTTACTTATTTATGTAATATTGTCATGACTTGGTCCGGGGTGTGTGCTTTTCCAGGATGCAACGGAAAGTTGGCACGGGCGAGACGGGAATTAAGGTACATGATTTATTTATTAACTATAAATACAAAAAAAAGGATCAAACAAAAGGCGCGCACAGTGGCGGAGAATAAACTATGAACAATTAAACAAAACTTGCAAACTATGGCTTGAATAAAGAAAACTTACTTGGCATGGACAAAAAAGGAGCAGCGTGAACATGGACATGAAAAAATGGACAGAGCATAAATGTGGTGTGAGGTCGTCAGGACGAACAACAGAAAATGAATGAACTTAAATACTATGGACATGATTAGTGAAAGCAGGTGCGTGACTCAAAACGTGAAACAGGTGCGTGACGTGACAGGTGAAAACTAATGGTTGCTATGGTGACAAACAAGAGTGCACAATGAGTCCAAACGTGGAACAGGTGAAACTAATGGGGTAATCATGGAAACAAGACAAGGGAGTGAAAAGACAGAAACTAAAGAGTCCTATAGCTAAACAAAAACATGACTTAACACAAAACATGATTACACAGACATGACAAATATATGTTTTTGTTAACAAGTTAAAGGTGTTTAATGATAATGCAAGCATGTTTAACACATATAGTTAATATTGTTAATACATTAAAGGTGTTTAATGATAATACAAGTATGTTTAATACATATAGTTAATATTGTTAACAAGTTAAAGGTGTTTAAAGATAATGCAAGCATGTTTAACACATATAGTTAATATTGTTAACAAGTTAAAGGTGGTTAAAAATAATACAAGCATGTTTAACACAAATAGTTAATATTGTTAACAACTTAAAGGTGGTTAAAGATAAAACAAGCATGTTTAACACATATAGTTAATATTGTTAACAACTTAAAGGTGGTTAAAGATAAAACAAGCATGTTTAACACAAATAGTTAATATTGTTAACAACTTAAAGGTGGTTAAAGATAAAACAAGCATGTTTAACACATATAGTTAATATTGTTAACAACTTAAAGGTGGTTAAAGATAATACAAGCATGTTTAACACATATAGTTAATATTGTTAACAACTTAAAGGTGGTTAAAGATAAAACAAGCATGTTTAACACATATAGTTAATATTGTTAACAACTTAAAGGTGGTTAAAGATAATACAAGCATGTTTAACACATGTAGATTCCTTTCTTTCATGAAGACAAGAATATAAGTTGGTGTATTACCTGATTCTGATGACTTGCATTGATTGGAATCAGACAGTGGTGCTGATAACGTCCGCATTTTCGAATGGAGGAGAAAAAAATTCCACATGAAAGTGGTTGGTTTTTGGCATCTTATTTGTCCAGCTTCCGTACTCCTTTGTATACACTTTACAAGAAATACATTGTCGGCAAACTCCGTAGCTTGCTAGCTTGTGCACGCCAGCTTTCTGAGACTCTTATTTTGGTAGCGCAGGCAGGATGAAGCAGAGCTTTTATTGTGCAACTGTGCAGTCGGTCTTTGGAGTTTTGACAACAGGTACGGCGGCAGAGTCTGTTGAAATAAAGTGTTTCTCGCCTTCCAGTCGGTAATTTTAATGAGCTGGCAGCAGCCAGCGTCATCTCAGAAGACCCTCGGGTGCCGTGAATGTCAATCAAGTGACGAAAGTGACGTCATAGTGAAGATTTATGATCGCTCATTTGTAGGACTATTTTTTTTAATGCCTGGCTGGTGATCGACTGACACACCCTCCGAGATCGACCGGTAGATCGAGATCGACCGGTAGATCGCGATCGACGTAATGAGCACCCCTGCTCTAATTAAATTGTTGACTTAATTAAACTTACACAAATTAATGTGTATGTGGGCGGGGCATGGGCGGGGCATGTGCGGGACGGCGAGACACAGCTGGCAGGTGATTAGTTTTCACAGGTGGTACGTGTTAATCTAATCATCTGTTTGTCTCTAACAGTAAGCGGCCGGGAGCAGAGAGGAAGAGAGGATTGATTGGAAGTGGCGGCAACGTCACGACATATCGAAAAAGACTTTAAAAAATCTGTTAAAAAAAACATTAAAACTTTGTCAAAGCTGCACGCTTGGCTCTTGTGCCGTGTCTACAGTGGAGCTGCTACGAAGCGACTTCCACAGTGTATATGCTAAAAAAAATACAAATACCGTATTTTCCGCACTATAAGGCGCACCTAAAAACCACAAATTTTCTCAAAAGCTAACAGTGCGCCTTATAACCCGGTGCGCTTTATTACGATTCATTTTCATAAAGTTTCGATCTCGCAACTTCGGTAAACAGCCGCCATCTTTTTTCCCGGTAGAACAGGAAGCGCTTCTTCTTCTACGCAAGCAACCGCCAAGGTAAGCACCCGCCCCCATAGAACAGGAAGCGCTTCTTCTTCTACTGTAAGCTACCGCCCGCCCCCGGAAGAAGAAGAAAAAACGCGCGGATATCACCGTACGTTTCATTTCCTGTTTACATCTGTAAAGACCACAAAATGGCTCCTACTAAGCGAAAAGGATCCGGTTCATAAAAAGACGCAATCTCTCCATCCGCACACGGATTACTACCGTATTTCACAGCAACTGATATTCCTGTGAACCGCACTGTGGAACGGGAGCACGTACGGTGAATATTCGCACCACAGGGAATGAGAAGTCATCCTTCACTGTGGTTCTAGCTTGCCATGCTAACTTCCACCCATGGTGATATTCAAAAGGAAGACCTTGCCAAAAGAGACCTTTCCAGCCGGCGTCATCATAAAAGCTAACTCGAAGGGATGGATGGATGAAGAAAAGATGAGCGAGTGGTTAAGGGAAGTTTACGCGAAGAGGCCGGGTGGCTTTTTTCACACAGCTCCGAAGGCGAACACACCTTCACTAAGACGGGCAGACAGCGCCGGACGACATACGCCAACATTTGCCAGTGGATCGTAAATGCCTGGGCAGATATTTCGGTCACAACTGTGGTCCGAGCTTTCCGGAAGGCAGGATTCACAGAACTACTGGACAACAACAGCGACACTGACTCCGATGACTTCGAAGAGACGGAGCCGACCATTTTGGAACCCACGCTTGCGCAACTTTTCAATTCGGACACCGAAGACGAAGAATTCGAAGGATTTACGAATGAAGAATAACTTCAGAAGGTGAGCGCTATGTTTATTTTGTGTGTTGTGACATTAACGTTCGAGCAACATTATGTTGCTATTGCTCTACACCATTTTGAATTTTACTATGTTTGTGATTGCACATTTGCGTACATTTTGGGACAGAGTTGTTAGAACGCTGGTTTTCAATATATTATTAAAGTTTGACTGAACTATCTGACTGTTTTTTTGACATTCCCTTTAGCGCAGCGTAGGCGCGGCTTATAATCCGGGGCGGCTTATTGGTGGACAAAGTTATGAAATATGTAATTCATTGAAGGTGCGGCTAATAATCCGGTGCGCCTTATAGTGCGGAAAATACGGTATGTGGCATATGCAGTCGAGAGACGTTTCATGAAAGCGGAGTGTGTGTGTGCCCCTAAAAGTCGGCATGTTGTATATTTGTCGGTCGTGTGATACCAACAAGGAATCGTCGAACAAAAGGCTTTATTTGTTTCAGCCAGGGCAGCACGGTGGAACAGGGGATCAGTGCATGTGCCTCACAATACGAAGGTCCTGAGTAGTCCTGGGTTCAATTTCAATTATTTCTGTATGGAGTTTGCATGTTCTCCCCGTGACTGCATCGGTTCCCTCCGGGTACTCCGGCTTCCTCCCACCTCCAAAGACATGCACCTGGGGATAGGTTGATTGGCAACACTAAATTGGCCCTAGTGTGTGAATGTTGTCTGTCTATCTGTGTTGGCCCTGTGATGAGGTGGTGACTTGTCCAGGGTGTACCCCCCCCTTCCGCCCGAATGCAGTTGAGATAGGCTCCAGCACCCCCCGTGACCCCAAAAGGGACAAGCTGTAGAAAATGGATGGATGGATGGAATCCCCAATTCCAACCCTTGATGCTGAGTGCCAAGCAGGGAGGTAATGGGTTCCATTTTTATAGTCTTTGGTATGACTCGGCCTATATTGGTATGTCTCAGAGCGGACACTCTAACCATAAGGCCGCTGAACGGCTTAATTAAACTGTTAACTTAATTAAACTTAAACAAATTAATGTGTATATGCTAAAAAAATACAAATATGTGGCATATGCATTTGAGAGACGTTTCATGAAAGCGGAGTGTATGTGTGCCCCTAAAAGTCGGTGTAGATTCCTAATGGAGCCTTAGCTTGACGCTCCTCTACTTTCTCCTGCTCCGCTTGCTGTGGCAACAACAAACAAAACTCCAGACGCTCCTCTCCGTTTTGTATCGTTTACTTGTGAACTTAATCATTCAAAAACGTAAAACAATAATGATGTAGGAACAAATGAATGGAAAAATAAAGCGTGTGGCTCGATTCCACCATACCTGACTGCCATTACCCACAATACATTGTGGCCAAACCATATTACCACACAGATCCTATATGCAATTAAACAGTTACGTCATCAAATTCTTGAGACTAATGTAATAATTAAAAATAAAGTGTACTTTATAATTATTCTGAGCATGCAAATAAGGTAAATAGTCCCATTTTGGCTGAATAAACATAAAGCACCTTCCATAAAATGTACATTAACTTAAACAACATTTAGGCTCCTACAGTCGGCGTGTTGTATATTTGTCGGTCGTGTGATGCCAACGAGGAATCGTCGAACAAAAGTCTTTATTTGTTTCAGCCAGCCTCAGACTGGAACTGCAGTTTCCAGGGGAAAGAGTGTGGGCCTGATCACTCTTCTGCTGTTTTCTTGGACAACTGTCCTTAAATACCTTTTTTCACAAAGACAGTTACTCTTTGTTGTTCTAGCCTTGGGGCCGGCCAGTTTGGACAACACCCACTTTGTTTGTACAAGTGCAGACAACACCCGGGCGTTGTCACTTTGCTCAATGAAGTCAGGTGACCTCCAACCCCTGATTTCTACTCCTACCGTGGGCGGGGGTCTTTTACCAGATGTCATTATTGTGTTTACACTTCATCCTAAAATCCAACTGCTGCTATCCTTTAAGTTCCCCAATGTCCTGGGGGAAAAAGCCACCACTCTCTGGAGACCTTGTGACGGACATGTGCACTTTTGAAGCTATTTAAGGGCATATTTCCTTGGTAGAATAATCCTCTAAAGGATTCTGTGACCAAATACAAATACATGCTAGCTCACAATCATAAAAGAAAATGGTACACGTCGGCTAGCTTGCGCTCAGAGCAACATTTCAGCGTTTGCTAGCTTAGCACCAGAAATTTGCAGGCAGCTCCGTCGAATCCGTTCACTGGCTCGTGTTAGCGCTAGCTAATGAAGAATTTAAATGCGCTTCCATGGCTGTAGTCTCCTTGTCCAGTATTGCAAGATCGCAAGCTTCAATCGTTGAGTTGTTGTTCCTTATCCCCTCGTAGTAGTAGCGTGTGTAAAAGTAATTCATTATAGTTGCTCGTTACTTTCCCAAAAGTAACATAATTACTAATTGATTAATTAATATGGAAAGTAATTAATGTGTATATGCTAAAAAATTAAAAAAATATGTGGCATATGCAGTCGAGAGACGTTTCATGAGAGCGAAGTGTGTGTGTGCCTCTAATAGTCTGCGCCTGTTGCAAAAGTGACGCATGATGTTGTAGGATTGCAATTTTCAATCATTGATTTGTCCAAAGACATGCACCTGGGGATAAGTTGATTGGCAACACTAAATTGGCCCTAGTGTGTGGATGTGAGTGTGAATGTTGTCTGTCTATCTGTGTTGGCCCTGCGATGAGGTGGCGACTTGTCCAGGGTGTACCCCGCCTTCCGCCCGATTGTAGCTGAGATAGGCTCCAGCGCCCCCCGCGACCCCAAAGGGAATAAGCGGTAGAAAATGGATGGATTGCATTGAACTTGCTGTGCTTCTGACACAACCACGTCAAAAGTAGCGTCCTAAATTATTTTTTTTATTTTTTTTTAATTCAGTGACACTTCTTTGTATACTTGTGTTTCTTTTAGTCAGTTCGTGTGATTCTCTATCTGGGGGGTATTCTTAATTTATTTTTATTTTTATTTTTATTTTTTTATTATTTTTTATTATTATTATTATTTTTTATTTTATTTTTTTTTGTATTTTTTTTTTGTATTTTTATTTTTGTATTCAGTGACAATTCTTTGTATACTTGTGTTTCTTTTAGTCAGTTCGTGTGATTCTCTATCTGGGGGGTATTCTTAATTCATTTTTATTTTAATTTTAATTTTAATTCAAATTTTTATTTTTATTTTTATTTTTATTTTTTATTTTTATTTTTATTTTTATTTTTATTTTTATTTTATTTTTTAATTTTTTATTTGTATTTATTTTTTTATTTTGTGTGTTTTTTTGGGGGGGGGGGTCTGTTTTCTCACTACCTGTATTATGAGTTACCTATCAAATAAATAAATACATGTTATTTAAAATAACAATAATAATAAAATACATTTAAAAATAAATAAATAAATAAATAATAAAAAATAAATAAACAAATAATAACAAAAAATATATATATATATGTATATATATATATATATATATATATATATATATATATATATATATATATATAAATAGCGTTACATCAAACGCATCAACAACGGTGTAGCGTACGTAAAAGTAATTAATTAGATTACTTGGTATTACTAAAAGTAACAGTGGTAGTAATATGTAACAAGCTACTTTTACTTTGTTGTATTATTTTTGGTAAATTGAGACTGAACCAATCATTCCTGTCTCAGAACCGGCCAATGAGGCGTCAAGTTTGCAGTCACGTGACATAAATATTTCTGCACTTAATTTGAGTTTTTTTTACACTGAATTTTTCATTTTTTCAATTAAAACTTTTTTTTTAAAGTCACACATTTGATCACCAATTTTTATTCAATGTAAATTGTCAGCATAATTTGATAAAAAAAATAAAATAAAAAAAACTCAGTTCATTAAGAAAATACACTAACTGACAACCCCCCCAAAAAAAGACGACATGATGCAATATATTAATAGTTCCGGTGACAGTTTCTAGCAGTTCCTCAACCGTTACTCAATTTTCTGCACTTGAATCTAATGAAAAGCTTTCAAGACGTCTCTTTTAAATGGACATATGAGAGAAGTGGAGAGGTGCAGAAACCAAGCAGGAATAGAACAAAGAGTACACAAGACAGGTTGCTTAAAAGCTTTCTTCTCATGTGCGTCTGCTGATCAATCTTCCACCCTCTGATGGATATTACCCTCATAAACATTTGGAATGTTCTTTGAAAATCACCTATCTCCACATAAAAGCCATCCATCTCCTCCTCAGCAGGTTACTGCACATTAGTCATGGCTACAGGCAAAGATTGCTCCATAGTGACACTTTCATTCAAATGAAATGGTTATTGGCACATGTGCAACATAAAATGTTTAAAAGCACATATTAACCTCAGTTTAAAATAGTTCAGGACAAACCAAAATGTAGTATTCACTTTGAAGTGATCTACATTTTACACACTTTCTTGCGTTCCGCATAATATTATTTTAAAAATATACTCAGTTTAAATATATATCCTGAAGACAAACAGCGTAGCTATTTTTATTTTTATTTTCAGACATTTTCAGACAACGGAAATAAACTTCAACAAACATTGCATAGATTCACCGGTCACTGCATTAGGTACACTTTGTGTAGCGCACAATGCTATATATATCTATCTATCTATCTATCTATCTATATATATATATATATATATATATATATATATATATATATATATATATATATATATATATATATATATATATATATATATATATATATATATATATATCTATCTATCTATCTATCTATCTATATATATATATATATATATATATATATATATATATATATATATATATATAACACCCTTGACTTATAAATAAAACACGTTCTGTTGTATTTCTTTTTTGTATGAAAAGCGCTTTAGAAATAAAGTTTGATTTCATACGTGTGACATAACATAACTGCTGATAAATGCATATTTTTATATTTGTATATAAATGTGTGTGTATATATATATATATATTAGAGATGCGCGGATAGGCAATTATTTCATCCGCAACCGCGTCAGAAAGTCGTCAACCATCCGCCATCCACCCGATGTAACGTTTGATCAGGACTGCACCCGCCCGCCATCTGCCCGTTTATATACATCTAATATTAATAAAAAAATAAAAAAAAGGGTGAAAACTATGCGAATTGCACCTTGTGCAGACAAGATTTTTCGATCGGACACGGAGGAATT
>NC_084577.2:24927586-24967586 GCF_033978685.3 Nerophis lumbriciformis | reverse complement strand
TTCCCGATTCTGAAATATGCGGGGTCGTCACAAAAATGTGGATCTGAAATGTTCCTTTTGAAAATAGGAAAATAAATATCTGTGGAGGGGGGCGTGGTCTGCGGGCCTGCCGCGTAGCGGGGTGTGTGAGGACCGGCCTCGAAGTCAGCGGCAGGTGAGTAGATTGCCCAGCTGGGGCTTGTTATCTAATCACCTGTCGCCCTTATTAGCAGCAGCCGGTACGAGACACGTTGTTGGAGTTGGATCGAGAGAGAGATACGCCGAGAAAAAGATAAAAAAAACATGGTCTGTAAAGTCGCAGAAGAGTGTGCTGTCGTGGCGTGTGAGCGAATAAAACAATTGTCAAACCTGACTACCGGGCTTACCAGAAGATCTGTCGCGATCAGAGGAACCCACAGGAGGGCAACTTCCACAATATCGATGTATGAAATATTCAACTGCTCACCTAACCAGGTAAATCATCACAGACCTGGTTTCGATGCCCTAAAATTAGCATTAGCGATTTTACATGGCGATTTCAACACCTCTAAATTTGTTGCTGAAAACTACAACCAAGATACACGCTACAATCAAACAGCTGGTTATAGTACAAACACTTTGTAGGGCGCAACAAAAGACAACTTAATGGCAAAGACTACTCCCTGTCTAACTCATACACTACTGCCATCTGACATCTTACAATTGAAACAAGGTTTGTTTATTATTATAACAACATTTTAACACCGCCACTGCTGCCCCAAAGTGCTGCACATGTTAAACACAGAAACATTATAATAATAATCACAACAGGTACAGAACATTCTATATATATAAAACATAGCTAAACAGACCAATCCATAAAACCTACTCAGTGGCCTCGTGGTTAGAGTGTCCGCCCTGTACTATATAAATGGGACCCATTACCTCCCTGCTTGGCACTCAGCATCCAGGGTTGGAATTGGGGGTTAAATCACCAAAAATGATTCCTGGGCGCGGCCATCGCTGCTGCTCACTGCTCGCCTCACCTCCCAGGGGGTGCTCAAGGGTGATGGGTCAAGTGCAGAGAATAATTTCGCCACACCTAATGTGTGTGTGACAATCATGGGTACTTTAACTGATATATATATATATATATATATATATATATATATATATATATATATATATATATATATATATATATATATATATATATATATATATATATATACACATACATACATACATCCATGTATGTATGTATGTAGGTATGTATGTATATATATATATATATATATATATATATATATATATATATATATATATATATATATATATATATATATATATATACATATATATATATATATATATATATATATATGTATGTATATATATATATATATATATATATATATATATATATATAAATACATATATATATATATATATATATATATATATATATATATATATATATATATATATATATATATATGTATGTATGTATGTATTTATGTATGTATATATATATATATTTATATATATATATATATATATATATATATACACATATATATATGTTATGGTCGACTTCTTGGCCGTCGGGAAGGTAGACGCGAGAGACCCCCTGGTGTCTGTTGCCGTCACCTCCCCTAGTCTAACCATAACAGGTAACCATGTAATACTCCATATCAGTAGGTGGCAGCAGCTTTGCTTTGAAGAAGTCGGAACGCGTCGAGGATGGTTTGTGGAGATCCCAATATGCAGAGCACAGCGGTGAGGCACCGTGAAGGTAAAAAGGTACGAACCCCGTTTCCATATGAGTTGGGAAATTGTGTTAGATGTAAATATAAACGGAATACAATGATTTGCAAATCCTTTTCAACCCATATTCAATTGAATGCACTACAAAGACAACATATTTGATGTTCAAACTCATAAACTTTATTTTTTTTTTGCAAATAATAATTAACTTAGAATTTCATGGCTGCAACATGTGCCAAATTAGATGGGAAAGGGCATGTTCACCACTGTGTTACATGGCCTTTCTTTTTAACAACACTCGGTAAACGTTTGGGAACTGAGGAGACATATTTTTGAAGCTTCTCAGGTGGAATTCTTTCCCATTCTTGCTTGATGTACAGCTTAAGTTGTTCAACAGTCCGGAGGTCTCCGTTGTGCTATTTTAGGCTTCATAATGCGCCACACATTTTCAATGGGAGACAGGTCTGGACTACAGGCAGGCCAGTCTAGTACCCGCACTCTTTTACTATGAAGCCACATTGATGTAACACGTGGCTTGGCATTGTCTTGCTGAAATAAGCAGGGGCGTCCATGGTAACGTTGCTTGGATGGCAACATATGTTGCTCCAAAACCTGTATGTACCTTTCAGCATTAATGGTGCCTTCACAGATGTGTAAGTTACCCATGTCTTGGGCACTAATACACCCCCATACCATCACACATGCTGGCTTTTCAACTTTGCGCCTATAACAATCCAGATGGTTCTTTTCCTCTTTGGTCCGGAGGACACGACGTCCACAGTTTCCAAAAACAATTTGAAATGTGGACTCGTCAGACCACAGAACACTTTTCCACTTTGCATCAGTCCATCTTAGATGAGCTCAGGCACAGCGAAGCCGACAGCGTTTCTGGGTGTTGTTGATAAACGGTTTTCGCCTTGCATAGGAGAGTTTTAACTTGCACTTACAGATGTAGCGACCAACTGTAGTTACTGACAGTGGGTTTCTGAAGTGTTCCTGAGCCCATGTGGTGATATCCTTTACACACTGATGTCGCTTGTTGATGCAGTACAGCCTGAGGGATCGAAGGTCATGGGCTTAGCTGCTTACGTGCAGTGATTTCTCCAGATTCTCTGAACCCTTTGGTGATATTACGGAGCGTAGATGGTGAAATCCCTAAATTCCTTGCAATAGCTGGTTGAGAAAGGTTTTTCTTAAACGGTTCAACAATTTGCTCACACATTTGTTGACAAAGTGGTGACCCTCGCCCCATCCTTGTTTGTGAATGACTGAGCATTTCATGGAATCTACTTTTATACCCAATCATGGCACCCACCTGTTCCCAATTTGCCTGTTCACCTGTGGGATGTTCCAAATAAGTGTTTGATGAGCATTCCTCAACTTTATCAGTATTTATTGCCACCTTTCCCAACTTCTTTGTCACATGTTGCTGGCATCAAATTCTAAAGTTAATGATTATTTGCAAACAAAAATTTTTTATCAGTTTGAACATCAAATATGTTGTCTTTGTAGCATATTCAACTGAATATGGGTTGAAAATGATTTGCAAATCATTGTATTCCGTTTATATTTACATCTAACACAATTTCCCAACTCATATGGAAACAGGGTTTGTATGTTACGCTTAAACCAAAAATGAACAAAAGGCAAGTCCCGCTAGGAAAAGGCACTGAAGCATAGAGATGGCTATGCAAAACGAAAGTAAAAAACTGAACTGGCTACAAAGTAAACAAAAAACAGAATGCTGGACGACAGCAAAGACTTACAGTGTGTGTCCGTACATGACGTGACAATCAAGAATGTCCCTACAAAGAACAAACGGAAATAGTCTTGTTTGCCAATACAAAGCAGATCAGACAATAGCACTCAAAGGAACAGGAAAACATCAACAAAACAGGAAAAGCCACCAAAATAACAGTGCAAGACAGGAACTAAAGCACTACACACAGGAAAACAACAACAAACTTAAAAAAAAGACAACCTGGGGGAGTTTCATTTGTTAACGTTTCTGCTGGTGGTGTGCCTCCGTATTTTTTTTTTTTTTTATGAAAACAATGTGCCTTGGCTCAAAAAAGGTTGAAAAACACTTTACTATTTTATTTAATGACACAATTCTTCTTTGATTGCAAAAATAAACATGTGTTTAATGTATCATAAGATCTATTAAAATAAAGCCAATAAAGAAATGTTGTTGTATAGAGAAGTATCAAAAGTATCGAAATGCATTTTGATACCGGTACCGAAATATTGGTATCGGGACAACCCTCGTGCAAACAGTTGTGAGTCTTCTTAACTTCCATTTCCAGTTGTCACATTAAATCCACCGGCGGCGTTTGCCCTAACTTGCTCTCCAATTTCCAGCCTGCGAGTATGAAAGGACGAAAGGGATAATTCTGCACGCCGGGGCGATGGATTTATTGTTTATGTGCTGCGTGTTTGTGTTTGTGTTTGGTTCCAGCCCGAGACGCCTCTCTCCTCCCATAAAGTCAACTTGTTTATGCCGCGGACTCGTTAGTCTGGGGTCACGCACGACAGTTTTTACGCGCCGGTGCTCGCAGCAAACTTGTTCAAATGCGGTCGCGCGCGGTGGTGAAGTGGTCAGCGCTCAGCGCTCAGGTCTCGCAGCAACCAGGCCGCGGGTTTGATCCTCCTCCATCAACGCGGTGACGTACGGCCTCTGCGTGGGGCTTCCACCAGCCTGTGATCCACAGAAAAAACGTGCTTTGCCTTTTATGCTGTGATTGGTGAACACGCGTCTAATAAGCAGGGGCGTCCCTGATATCAATCGAATACCAGAATTAAGTATTGGATTGTCCTCCGATAAACACGCATGCTCTTCTATTTTTAGTCGAGTCCTTTACAAAAAAAGCAAACATGATCGGTTATAGGAGCCACTCGGAGTAAGCAGCTACACAACGGCTCAGCACATAATAGCACACAAGCTAGTGGAGCACATCTGTCAATGCCTCCCTGCTTGGCACTCAGCATTAAGGGTTGGAATTGGGGGTTAAATCACCAAAAATTATTCCCGGGCGCGGCCACCGCTGCTGCTCACTGCTCCCCTCACCTCCCAGGGGGTGAACAAAGGGTTGGGTCAAATGCAGAGGACAAAATACGCCAAACCGAGTGTGTGTGTGACAATCATTGGTACCTTAACCTTAACCTTAAACGAGTATCAAATGGTTATAGTCGCCTATATACTCACACATGCAATGTGTATTAGCAAGTATCCAGTAACAAACGTGTACGCATCAGTCAACTTCCTGCATCAGGAAATTAACTTATTGAACTACCACTCTAGTCCTAAAGCAAAAATGCGTCATGAGGAAAGTGTTTTTTCATACTAGTTGTGATTGATCAAAGCATTTATAACATTCCACACTACAAAGTAATAAAAGTATGATTTGAGCTGATATCAAATCAGGTTGATATCGATATCGGTATTGTGGAGGGGGGGCGTGGTCTGCAGGCCTGCCGCGGAGCGGGGTGTGGAAGGACCAGCCTCGAAGCACAGCTGGCAGGTGATTGGATTACCCAGCTGGGGCTGATCATCCAATCACCTGCCATGCTCATTAGCAGCAGCCGGCCCGAGACACGTCAGTCGGAGTTTGAGCCAGACGAGCCACACCTGCGCCCGAGACCACGCCGCTAGAGGAAGAGCAGCTGAAAAGTTGCGGAAAAATATTGTTACACCAGACTACCGGGCTCACGAGAAGATCTTTGGGGTCAGGAGAACCCACAAGAGGAGTGTCAAACGCTAGCGGGAAAGCTAAGAATAGAAACAGGAATCAGAAGCTAGGATTTACCAACGTAATGTTGCATGTGGCGAAAGGCAGGGGTACATAGCTCTCTGATTAGTGCCCGGTAGCAGGTGAGCGTCCCGAACACTAATCAGAGGCAGATGAAAATAATTAGCACCCATGGCAACCAAGAAACACAAACCCAGGGGTGCTGAAACAGAACTTAACAGTAAATGAACAAGTAGTACAGCTTGTCCTTGTTAGAATAATTATGTGTAAGTTATCACACAACTCTTATGCTTAAAGTCCGTTGCTATAGTTATTAGCTATTGTGCTCAAGCTGTACTTTTTCTGTCTGCGCAAGGACAAAACTTGTTGTCAGCTACGGCAAATATTTTGTTTGTCTTAGCCCCACTAACAGCCAAGGACTTCAAGGACCTCAACGGAGATAAGACGACAGCACGCAGACGAGGCAGAGACAAGGCAATCGCAAGGCCCCTCCCCAGCACATTCCGTCACGTATTGTGCGTACTGGAAGCTGCTTTGTATGAAATGTAACCAGGGACCTCCCGAATAAGGCTCCCCCAGCACATTCCGTCACGTATTGTGCGTACTGGAAGCCGCTTTGTATGAAATGTAACCAGGGACCTCCCGAATAAGCCCCCCCCCAGCACATTCCGTCACGTATTGTGCGTACTGGAAGCTGCTTTGTATGAAATGTAACCAGGGACCTCCCAAATAAGGCTCCCCCAGCACATTCCGTCACGTATTGTGCGTACTGGAAGCTGCTTTGTATGAAATGTAACCAGGGACCTCCCGAATAAGGCTCCCCCAGCACATTCTGTCATGTATTGTGTGTACTGGAAGCTGCTTTGTATGAAATGTAACCAGGGACCTACCGAATAAATAGAGGAGCACGTGGGACTGTTAGCTCAGAGCGTGGAGGGGGGGGGGGGGGGGATTGTAACTGAGCGTGCAGTACCAAACGTCTCTCCTCATTGAGCCGAATTGAACTCTGTCTCTGCATGATTCCTTGCTTCTTGTCTTGTTTAATAGATGTCATCAGTGTTTGAACCTGACAGTCCTTTATAATGTTGACAAAATAATAGGTGTATAAATGACACAATATGTTACTGCATACGTCCGCAGACTAATTAGGAGCCTTTGTTTGTTTACTTACTACTAAAAGACAAGTTTTCTAGTATGTTCACTATTTTATTTAAGGACAAAATTGTTCTTCGATTGCAATAATAAATATGTTTAATGTACCCTAAGATTTTTTGTTAAACCAAAGCCAATAATACAAAAATGTTTGTGGTCCCCTTTATTCAAAAAAGTATAAAAAAATATCTAAATACAAATATTGGTATGGGGACAACCCTAATCCCTACTAATGAGTTGTGCATAGAAAAAGAACAAAAATACCACTATTTGACAGGGTCATGTTTATTTGGAGTGTATTGTACAGTCAGCCAACAGGTGTTAATGCGTGCAGGTAGCAGGCAAGTTGCCCTTCAACTTGACAGTGATGGAAACCAGCCCTCGCTGTGTGTGTGCTGCTCATTCGCAGACTGCAGGCGTGCGCCGCGTACAAATCTCGGCGCCTTCTGCCAGCAGATGGTCAGAAAAAGTTGATGTTTTTGTAAGCGGACGAATAACGAGCAATCATCGTGCTCGAGTACACGGGATTTTGCAGGTTTTTTGTCTAATTGTCGCGGCCAAAAATGCCTGAATTTGATTTGCAACTTGTCAATTTATGAGTGTTGTCAATATTTAAAGTGTTCCTGGTGACCACACCTAAAAAATCACAGGGTTTTCGTTGAAATTAGATGACTAATACTGTGTTGATGTTTTACTTATTCATACTTGCCAACCTTGAGACCTCCGATTTCCGGAGGTGGGGGGTGGGGGTGGGGGTGGGCGTGGTTGGGGTGGGACGGGGGCGTGGTTGGGGGCGTGGCTAAAAGGGGAGGAGTATATTTACAGCTAGAATTCACCAAGTCAAGTATTTCATATATACATATATATATATATATATATATATATATATATATATATATATATATATATATATATATATATATATATATATATATATATATATATGTATATATATATATATATATATATATAAGAAATACTTGACGTTCAGTGAATTCTAGCTATATATATATAAGAAATACTTGACATTCAGTGAATTCTAGCTATATATATATATATATATATATATATATATATATATATATATATATATATATATATATATATGTATATATATATATATATATATATATATAAGAAATACTTGACGTTCAGTGAATTCTAGCTATATATATATAAGAAATACTTGACATTCAGTGAATTCTAGCTATATATATATATATATATATATATATATATATATATATATATATATTTATTTTATTATATACATATATATTTTATTACATATATATATATATATATATATATATATAAAATAAATCAACATATAGATCTGGAGTTTATCTAGAGATTTAAGCCCTAAAGGATGAAGAAAAATGTGTATATATACACACACACACACACATATATATATATATATATATATATATATATATATATATATATATATATATATATATATATATATATATATATATATATATATATATATATTTTTTTTATTTTTTTTTTATTTATTTTTTTCATCCTTTTGGGCTTAAATATCTAAATAAACTCCAGATCTATATGTTGATATAAAGTAAACATTGTTTTTATATTTTTTTTGTATGTTTTATGTCCTTTTTGCTAAAGAAACACTGTTTTTTTTTTATGGCAAAAACACAAAATAAGCAACATTTCCCCCCCAATATATATATATATATATATATATATATATATATATATATATATATATATATATATATATATATATATATATATATATATATATTTATATATATATTTTATTACATATATATATATATATATATATATATATGTAAAATAAATACTTGAATTTCAGTGTTCATTTATTTACACATATACACACACATAACACTCATCTACTCATTGTTGAGTTAAGGGTTGAATTGTCCATCCTTGTTCTATTCTCTGTCACTATTTTTCGATCCATGCTGAACACCCTCTCTGATGATGTATTGCTGTGTGGCACGCACAAAAGTGCTTTCATCAAATGCACTAGATGGCAGTATTGTCCTGTTTAAGAGTGTCACAACATTGCTGTTTACGGCAGACAAACTGCTTTACGGTATACAAAAAAGTGACTGCTGTTGTTGTGCGTTGTTGCCACGCTGGGAGGACGTTAATGAAACTGCCTAACAACAAACCCACATAAGAAACCAAGAACTCGCCCTCCATCATTCTATAGTTATAACGTGATTGGGCAGGTACGCTTTTTTATATTGTGGAGGACCTGAGTCCGCCTGAATTTCGGGAGATTTTCAGGACAAAATTTGTCCCGGGAGGTTTTCGGGAGAGGCGCTGAATTTCGGGAGTCTCCCAGAAAATCCAGGAGGGTTGGCAAGTATGCTTATTTTATACTACATACAAAACCCAAAACCAGTGAAGTTGGCACATTGGGTAAATGGTAAATAAAAACAGAATACCTTTTTCAACTTATATTCAATTGAATAGACTGCAAAGACAAGATATTTAACGTTGGAACTGGTAGACACTGTTTATTTTTTGTGTATTGTGTAAATGGTAATGTGGAGGGGGGCGTGGCCTGCGGGCCTGCCGCGGAACGGGGTGCGCCAGGACCGGCCTCGAAGACAGCGACAGGTGAGTGGATGGCCCAGGTGGACCTTGTTGTCTAATCACCTGTCGCCTTCATTAGCAGCAGCCGGCAGGAGACACACTGTTGGAGTTGGAGTGGAAGCGAGAGAGAGCGAGAAAACTCGAGATGCAGAAACACTTTGCTGGAAAGCAAGAACACCTGCAGTATTTTCATGAAAATAAAACAGTGTTGTAACCCTGATCCGGGCTCTGAGGAACCCACTGGAGGGCAACCTCCACAGGTTAATAAAAACAGAATACAATGATTTGCAAATCCTTTTTCAACTTATATTCAATTGAATAGACTGAAAAGACAAGATATTTAACGTTGGAACTGGTAAACGTTATTTTTCGCAAATATTAGCTTATTTAGAATTTGATGCCTGCAACGTGTTTTAAAAAAGCTGGCACAAGTGGCAAAAAAGACTGACAAAGTTGAGGAATGCTCATCAAACACTTGTTTGGAACATCCCACAGGTGAACGGGCTAATTGGGAACAGGTGGGTGCCATGATTGGGTATAAAAGTAGCTTCCATGAAATGCTCAGTCATTCACAAACAAGGATGGGGCGAGGGTCACCACTTTGTCAACAAACGTGTGAGCAAATTATCGAACAGTTTAAGAACAACATTTCTCAACCAGCTATTGCAAGGAATTTAGGGATTTCACCATCTTTGGTCCGTAATATCATCAAAAGGTTCAGAGAATCAGGAGAAATCACGCCAAGGCCGAAAACCAGCATTGAATGCCCGTGATCTTCAATCCCTACTGTATCAAAAAGCGACATCAGTGTGTAAAGGATATCACCACATGGGCTCAGGAACACTTCAGAAAACCACTGTCAGTAAGTACAGTTGGTCGCTACATCTGTAAGTGCAAGTTAAAACTCTACAATGCAAAGCCAAAGCCATTTATCAACAACACCCGGAAACGCCGCCGGCTTTGCTGGGCCCCAGCTCATCTAAGATGTTTGGATGATGGACTGATGCAAAGTGGAAAAGTGGTCTGTGGTCTGACGAGTCCACATTTCAAATTGTTATTGGAAACTGTGCACGTCGTGTCCTCGGGAACAAAGAGGAAAAGAACCATCCGGATTGTTCTAGGCGCAAAGTTGAAAAGCCAGCATGTGTGTGATGGTATGGGGGTGTATTAGTGCCCAAGACATGGGTAACTTACACATCTGTGAAGGCACCATTAATGCTGAAAGGTACATACAGGTTTTGGAGCAACATATGTTGCCATCCAAGCAACATTATCATGGACGCCCCTGCTTATTTCAGCAAGACAATGTCAAGCTACGTGTTACAACAGCGTGGCTTCATAGTAAAATATTGCGGGTACTAGACTGGCCTGCCTGTAGTCCAGACCTGTCTCCCATTGAAAATGTGTGGCGCATTATGAAGCCTAAAATACCAAAATGGAGTACATCAAGCAAGAATGGGAAAGAATTCCACTTCAAAAATGTGTCTCCTCAGTTCCCAAACGTTTACTGAGTGTTGTTAAAAGGAAAGGCCATGTAACACAGTGGTAAAAATGCTCCTATGACAACTTTTTTGCAATGTGTTGCTGCCATCAAATTCTAAGTGAATGATTATTTGCACAAAAAAAATATATATGTTTCTCATTTCGAACGTTAATTATGTTGTCTTTGCAGTCTATTAAATTGAATATAAGTTGAAAAGGATTTGCAAATCATTGTATTCTGTTTTTAGTTACCATTTACACAACGTGCTTTGCTATTGACATGCTAGTGGTTAGCATTAGTAAATTCACATGGCGATTTCAACAACTTTAAATGTGTTAATGAAAACTGCAACTAAGATGCACGTTACAATCAAACAGCTGGTGCGTAATAAGTACTATACTTACATGAATGACACTTTTTGGGGCGCAACAAACTTGACTTGCAACCTGAACATTATAATAAAACTAGATAAAAACACTGGACAGTGGTTGTCATAATTAGCTCATTTTTAAATGTTGCAATAAAAAAGTTTTTGGATTACCAAATTATCGAAAACATTTATTTCATCAAAACACACAAAAGTATCGGAAAATTGGTACCTTTTGAGTGGAACACTAAATTAGGCAAGGCTCCACATTTCCGATGCTAATATACATTGGCTTTGCTATTGACATGCTAGTGGTTAGCATTAGTAAATTCACATGGCGATTTCAACACCTTTAAATTTGTTAATGAAAACTACAACTAAGAGACACGCTACAATCAAACAGCTGGTGCGTAATAAGTACTATCAGGGGCGCCGAAAAGGGGGGGTAAAGGAGACGGATTCTCGGGGCCCATGATGGAGGGGGGCCCAGAGAGGCCCCTAATGATGATGGAATTATAATACAGAAAAAATAATGACACTGTGTTGGGGGCCCTGTAAAGATTCTTTTCATGGGGCCCAAAATCCCTAGCGGCGCCCCTGAGTACTATACTTACATGAATGACACTTTTTGGGGCGCAACAAAACAAAAAAAAACGCCATAAGCTGTACACGACTGCCATGTTTGACTTGCAACCTGAACATTATAATAAAACTAGATAAAAACACTGGACAGTGGTTGTCATAATTAGCTCATTTTTAAATGTTGCAATAAAAAAGTTTTTGGAATACCAAATTATCAAAAACATTTATTTCATCAAAACACACAAAAGTATCGGAAAATTGGTACCTTTTGAGTGGAACACTAAATTAGGCAAGGCTCCACATTTCCGATGCTAATATACATTGGCTTTGCTATTGACATGCTAGTGGTTAGCATTAGTAAATTCACATGGCGATTTCAACACCTTTAAATTTGTTAATGAAAACTACGACTAAGAGACACGTTACAATCAAACAGCTGGTGCGTAATAAGTACTATACTTACATGATTGACACTTTGTGGGGCGCAACAAAACAAAAAAACGCCATAAGATGTACACGACTGCCATCTTTGACCTGCAACCTGAACATTATTATAAAACTAGATACAAACACTGGACAGTGGTTGTCAAAATGTGCTAATTTTTAAATGTTGCAATAAAAAAATTTTTATTTGATTACCAAATTATCAAAAACAATTATTTTATCAAAACACACAAAAGTATCGGAAATTTGAGTAGACCAGTACCCGTCCCTAGTAAAAGCATAAACTCAGATTGATCGTTACTAATTATAGTAATAAATAATTATAATTACCGGAAGATTATCATCACACTTCAACATCTCTAATGCTGCCTCTTTGCTAATGCAACCCGCTTGGTCTTGTCCCTGCTTTTCTGTTCTGCCCGGGGTCATCTGGATAAATAACTGCTAAATAAATATTTAAATACATGTAAGCTAAGGAAATACATGTTGATATGCTACATTACCCAGAAGGCTTAGCGCCGTAGACCGGAAATTGTGACGTTTGATTAATTAAGAATAAGTTGCAATATTTGGTTGAATTTGCGTGATTTTTGGCAAGATAGCGTCACCGCAAATTCCCGGACGGACTGATTATTGAAGGAGTCGCAGATGAAGCGCGACGTAAAATAAAAAATAAAAATAAAAATGTTAAATTGTTATCATCAAAAACAATTATTGTTAATCCTCCACACGACACCTCCGCTCCGGACAGGCTAACCTCCTCCAACCTCCGAGGACAAAGCTACGAACAATGGGAGACCGGGCTTTCTGCTCCACCGCTCCCAGTCTGTGGAACGTTCTCCCTGACCACCTGAGGGCACCACAGACTGTGGATGCTTTTTAAAAAAGGCTTAAAAACCCTTCTTTTTAAAAAAGCCTTTTTTTTAATAGATATATGCATACTAATTTTAGCTATTTAGCTATTCTAGTTTTTATTTTTATTTATTTTTTATTATCTTTTTATTTTTTTTAATACACTGTAGCACTTTGAGGTTGTTTACTCAATGTAAAGTGCTTTTTACAAATAAAATCTATTATTATTATTATTATTATTATTATTATCATCGCAAGGAATTGGGTGAAGCTGCAAAATTTGGA
This sequence comes from Nerophis lumbriciformis, assembly GCF_033978685.3. NCBI lineage: Eukaryota > Metazoa > Chordata > Actinopteri > Syngnathiformes > Syngnathidae > Nerophis > Nerophis lumbriciformis. The sequence goes on along the minus strand of NC_084577.2, from coordinate 24,954,346 downwards.
CCATTACTTCATTATAAAAAAGGTATTCCTCGATGGTTCAAATGCCGTACGATGTAGCTGAGCTGGAGAATACCCTCATGCGATTTCCTAAAATATCATGTTGACGCCAAAATTAAACTGCATGTGAAATTTCATTAGGCTAATATGATGTGCTCCCGGTCTCACCGGATCCTGCCGGAGTCACATGTTAAGCAGCAGGATGTAATTAAGGCTGCCGCACTCAAGCATTGCGTGATTACAAAGTGGCTCGGAGACGGTCGCACATCAGCGGCATTCAACTCATATTGGGGCCATCTACTGGTGAAGTATATCAGGTGCGGCCCGCGGCTATTTTTTTTTCTTATGAATTCTAAAAATACAGTTGCAAAAAAAAACTAAACATTACAACATTGGAATAAAAGAGTAAACAGGGTGAAATGTATTGCGAAAAAGTTGCAATTTTGACTACAAAAACACAAACCTTCCATGCAGGGTATTTGATTTTAAAGTAAGTCCATTTTATTTATAAAGCGCTTTTCACGGATAAAATCACACAACTGCTGTACAAAACATGTCATGAATTATTGACCTATTTGAGGCTCCGGTTGCTTAACATCAAATATTCCACTTGGAACATTTTTTTTTGGGGGGGGGGGGGGGGGGGGGTTGCTTATTTTGTGTTTTTGCCATTAAAAAAAAAACAATGTTTATTTAGCAAAAAGGACATAAAACATAAAAATAAAAATAGAAATACAAAAACAATTTTTACTTTATATCAACATATAGATCTGGAGTTTATCTAGAGATTTAAGCCCTAAAGGATGAAAAAAACGTGTATATATACACACACACATATATATATATATATATATATATATATATATTTTTTTTTTTTTTCATCCTTTTGTGTTTAAATATCTAAATAAACTCCAGATCTATATGTTGATACAAAGTACACATTGTTTTTGTATTTTTATTTTTTTTAATGTTTTATGTCCTTTTTGCTAAAGAAACACTGTTTTTATATATATATATATATATATATATATATATATATATATATATATATATATATATATATATATGTATGTATGTATGTGTATATATATGTATATATATATATATATATACATGTGTATATATACATATATATAATATATATGTATTATATATGTATTTATTTATATATATATATATATATATATATATATATATGTATGTGTGTATATATGTATATATATATATATATATATGTAAGTATGTGTGTATGTATGTATATGTATATATATATATATATATATATATATATATATATATATATACATGTACATGTATATGTATATATATATATATATGTATGTATATATATATATATACATATATACACACATACATATATATATATATATATATATATATATATGTATGTGTGTATATATGTATATATATATATATATATATATATGTATGTATATATATGTATATATATATATATATATATATATATATATATATACATATATACACACATACATACATACATATATATATATATATATATATATATATATATATATATATATATATACAGTTTATACTGTATATATTATATACATATATATATATATGTATATATATATGTATGTGTGTATATATGTATATATATATACATATATATATATATATATATATGTATGTATATATATATATATATATATGTATGTATGTGTGTATGTATGTATATGTATATATATATATACATGTACATGTATATGTATATATATATATATATATATTTATATGTATGTATATGTATATATATATGTATATAATATATACAGTATATACTGTATACATATATATATATATATATATATATATATATATATAGTAATGGTTTTTAAAATGAAAAATCTCAAAATGGCCCCCACATGCTTTTATTTTTTTTTATTTTTTTTACTACATGGCCCTCAGTGGCAAAAGTTTGGACACCCCTGCAATAGATTGTTGCGATACAGGCGCCGACCAAAAGTGTCGCAGACGATCTCGCCAGACCCGAGACTTAACCGTGCGTGCGCGGCGATAATTAGCTGACATTTAGCTGAAACTTTTACAGCTGAGTTATTTTAGCTGTGTCACTTTTCACGCCCTTCACTGTGACTTCCCCACATTTTCCTCACACATCCGGGAGAAACATTAAAAAGCGGAAGACTCCCTACCTCACCCACATTCCTCCTCTCCCCTCCATGTCCGCTTTTTGTGGCTTTTTGAGGAAGACAAGTTTTCGCTGTCTAATTTTGGCTCCGACTGTCCGTCCCTTCTGTCGTCTCGCTCATCAGTATTTCACAGCTTATTTCTCGCTCGGCCTTAATCTGTCTCCGTCACTGCAGTATTTCATTGCTGTTTTAGCAGCCGTCTGACCTTTCTCACTGGTGATTACTTTATAATGAGGCCGCCACGACTTCCCCCCCCGTCTACGTTTTTACGTTTCGTGTTCCCACCCGCGATATCTGTAGCGGCGACCCCTCGCTTTGCTGTTCATGCCCGTTTATTCATTATTTCTATTGGAGTAAACAAACTATTCATTCATGCATTCTCTTTCCACCCATGAGGGAGCTGGAGCCTACCCTAGGCTGACCATATTGTGAAATCCCCAAAAGAGGACACATATATCCGGGTGAAAATGTGCCAATGATACTTGAACTTGCTTTATAAATAATATATTTATTTAAATAAAGCCTTTTTCTCCTCTGTTGACAGCAGTGTTGGCGCTAGGAATTTTCAAAATGGGGTCCCAGGGACCCCATCAAGTCATAAAAATGGGGTCCCACAATACATTTTTGGGGTCCCACTTTTTTGTAAGCGTTTTGAAAACAAACGTATGCATTATCATGTTATATCTCACGTTCTATATTGTGTTTTGGAAAAAATAATAAAAAAAAGAAAACAAAACAGCTCGTGTTTTCCATTTCTTCTCTTGATGCTCTGCCAGCAAGTATACTGTGTGTGTTAACCTTGAGTTCTTTGGAATGTGTTTTGACTAGCATTTGTTTTGTCTACAGAGATGGGACGAGAGAGAGGGTGGTGGGATCGGGAAGACAGACCATTTTGGGAGGCGCAATAGAATGTTCTAGGGTTGGACTGGTCTCAATCAATGTATATTGGCAAAGCTTTGAGAATATACAACAAAATACCTATTCTGTCTCTGGTGGTTTTTCAACTCAGCTTTAAGTGTCGGAAAGAACTTGGGAGCGAATTGTGACTTGAATTCCCTGGGAGGAACAACTGGTCCAAAACGCAACAGTTTACATATGTAAATATATTCAGTTATAAGCATTCATTCACTTTCTTCTTTCCTTCATGGATCTCAACTTTACCGATGCTGGTAGTTTTTTCTATGTTTTTATTTAATAAGTTGTAAGTGTATTTATTTCTGTATAAAAGTGTAAAAAAGTGTTTTGCATGGGTCATGAAATGATGACGCGTGGACATCGGGGGCGGTGCCACTGGATTGGCAGACCGGGGTGGTGGTTCCTCTCTTTAAGAAGGGGAACCGGAGGGTGTGTTCTAACTATCGTGGGATCACACTCCTCAGCCTTCCCGGTAAGGTCTATTCAGGTGTACTGGAGAGGAGGCTACGCCGGATAGTCGAACCTCGGATTCAGGAGGAACAGTGTGGTTTTCGTCCTGGTCGTGGAACTGTGGACCAGCTCTATACTCTCCGCAGGGTCCTTGAGGGTGCATGGGAGTTTGCCCAACCAGTCTACATGTGTTTTGTGGACTTGGAGAAGGCATTCGACCGTGTCCCTCGGGAAGTCCTGTGGGGAGTGCTCAGAGAGTACGTGGTATCGGACTGTCTGATTGTGGCAGTCCGCTCCCTGTATGATCAGTGCCAGAGCTTGGTCCGCATTGCCGGTAGTAAGTCGGACACGTTTCCAGTGAGGGTTGGACTCCGCCAAGGCTGCCCTTTGTCACCGATTCTGTTCATAACTTTTATGGACAGAATTTCTAGGCGCAGTCAAGGCGTTGAGGGGATCTGGTTTGGTGGCTGCAGGATTAGGTCTCTGCTTTTTGCAGATGATGTGGTCCTGATGGCTTCATCTGGCCAGGATCTTCAGCTCTCACTGGATCGGTTCGCAGCTGAGTGTGAAGCGACTGGGATGAGAATCAGCACCTCCAAGTCCGAGTCCATGGTTCTCGCCCGGAAAAGGGTGGAGTGCCATCTCCGGGTTGGGGAGGAGATCTTGCCCCAAGTGGAGGAGTTCAAGTACCTCGGAGTCTTGTTCACGAGTGAGGGAAGAGTGGATCGTGAGATCGACAGGCGGATCGGTGCGGCGTCTTCAGTAATGCGGACGCTGTATCGATCCGTTGTGGTGAAGAAGGAGCTGAGCCGGAAGGCAAAGCTCTCAATTTACCGGTCGATCTACGTTCCCATCCTCACCTATGGTCATGAGCTTTGGGTTATGACCGAAAGGACAAGATCACGGGTACAAGCGGCCGAAATGAGTTTCCTCCGCCGAGTGGCGAGGCTCTCCCTTAGAGATAGGGTGAGAAGCTCTGCCATCCGGGAGGAGCTCAAAGTAAAGCCGCTGCTCCTCCACATCGAGAGGAGCCAGATGAGGTGGTTCGGGCATCTGGTCAGGATGCCACCCGAACGCCTCCCTAGGGAGGTGTTTAGGGCACGTCTGACCGGTAGGAGGCCGCGGGGAAGACCCAGGACACGTTGGGAAGACTATGTCTCCCGGCTGGCCTGGGAACGCCTCGGGGTCCCCCGGGAGGAGCTGGATGAAGTGGCTGGGGAGAGGGAAGTCTGGGCTTCCCTGCTTAGGCTGCTGCCCCCGCGACCCGACCTCGGATAAGCGGAAGAAGATGGATGGATGGATGGATGGATGGATGGATGAAATGATGATAATGGTGTGCCAGGGTATACATACATGTTATATTTAACGCTTAAATCAACTTCACATCTATTCCTCATTTCAAAAATGTTTTATTTTTTTTTATGTTGTTTTTTTGTTTGTTTGTTTTCCGCCCTTTTATGGCAAACACACAAAATATGCAAAATCTTCCACCAAAAATATTTTTCAAAGTGGAATATTTGATGTGAAGTAATCAGAACCTTGGATAGGTCAATAATTCATAATAATATTGATTTTGATTCAATATTATGTTTTGAGCAATGACAGTTTGAAAGAAAAAAAAACAGCTTTGTTTTATTAGTCAACATTGCAACTTTTTCTAAATTACATTTCCCCTTTAAGCTTTTTTATTTCACTTTTCTTATGTTTTTGTTTATTCTAATAGCATTTTTAGAATGTGCCGTGGACCTTTAAAACGTTAGCTGTGGGCCGCAAATGTTAAAAAAAAAATTTTTTTATATATGCAAGGGATTCTGGGTATTTGTTCTGTTGTGTTTATGTTGTGTTACGGTGCGGATGTTCTCCCGAAATGTGTTTGTCATTCTTGTTTGCTGTGGGTTCACATGAGGCGCATATTTGTAACAGTTTTAAAGTTGTTTATACGGCCACCCTTAGTGTGACCTGTATGGCTGTTGATCAAGTATGCATTGCATTCACTTGCGTGTGTGAGGTGCCGCAATTATGATGTGACTGGGCCGGCACGCAAAGGCAGTACCTTAAAGGCACGCTCCCAATATTGTTGTGTGGGTGGAAATCAGAAGAAATTCGAGAGAATGGTTGCCCCGGGAGATTATCGGGAGGGGTACCGAAATTTGGGGGTCTCACGGGAAAATCGGCAAGTATGTCAATCAATCCACTCCCTCACGAATGCTGCTATGTGCGCACACTATCACAATTTGTTTTGTCTGTAACCCCTTCTTAACCCTGGACGTACATTGAAAATACACGCAACCCTGACTCAAAATGCCGGACATTTGAGGCATTTAAGAAACCCCGCCCGGACAGCCCGGACAGCACCGCAAAAGAGGACTTGTCCGGGGAAAAGAGGACGTATGGTCAGTCTAGCCTATCCCACCTGAGTCCGGGTGGGAGGCGGCCTTTTTTGTGCTATTTGTGGCATTAAACAAGCCTTTGTGGTCCCAATTCAAAATTACAATGACTTTTTGGTAATGATTAAAAAAGTAAATAAAATACAATATATAGGCCAAAACTTTGACAAAACAAATGTTATTCAGACATTATATATGTGGAGAAAAAGTTCGGCTACAATATAAACTTACATAATGTGGCTGTTTTAGAAATACTACTGTAAATCTCTCACAATGACTGCGTTCAAAGCGATGCTAAATTAGCAAAAATCTTAATAGAATTTTGAATGATCCCAGCCGTAATGCTGCTTATAGGATTTAATAAATAAAAGTGAATAGAAGTTTAGCAGAGACAAAATATTATTGTATCCATGAGGCAATTAAGTCCAGCAAAGTGTTCGTTATTTTGTCGTGTGGCATGTTAGAAATGTTTTGATCAAGAGTACAATGGTAGGTGTGTTGGGAAATTACTTTAAAAAAAAGTAACTAAGTATAGTTACTAGTCAAAAAGTAATTGAATTAGTAAAGGGATAACTCTATAATAAATGTGATTAATTACTAGGGAAAGTTATTGCGTTACTTGAAAGAAAAAACAACTTCAAACATTGAACGACGTTTCATGAAAGCAGAGTGTGTGCCTTTAAAGCATTTTAGCTGTGTTGAATATTTTCACTGGATTGCGCTCGTTTAAAAAGAGATTGAATGTGCTTGTCCACAAACGAGGTATTGCAGAATTCAAAGCTTGTCACTTCAATCATTGATATGTTATTCGTCATTCCCTCGTAGTAGTAGTGTGTGTTGTTTGCTGTGTGATGTTGCCTCTTGCTATGTGATATCAAGTGCATTTTAGCGTAGTGCTGGATGTTGCTTTCATTAGTGAAAATGTATTCCTCGCATTGAACTTTATGTGCTTCTGACATCGGTAACATACTTAAAAGTAATTTGATTACTCGTTACTAGCGAAAGCAACAACAATAATCATGCTTGTACTTGAACTAGCAATGAACAATTTGGTTTTAATTCTTGAAGTGGAGTGGGGACTGTTTTTTGACAACACCCATATGGCCGCGATAAGTATGTCAGGCTCATGACCTAGTAAGTTGAATGATGCGGACACGTTTGTTACTGGATGTTTCCTAATGCGCTTCTTCCGCCTCGGAGACCTCGTATGTGTATGCACTATGCAACGAGGGTGAACGAAATTGTCCAACGGTTTAAGAACAACATTTCTCAACGAGCTAATGCGAGGAATTTAGGGATTTCACCATCTACGATTCGTAATATCATCAAAAAGTTCAGAGAATCTGGAGAAAAATCCCTGCACGTAAGCGGCAATGCTCGTGACCTTGGATCCCTCAGGCGATACCGCATCAAAAACATCGGTGTGTAAAGGATATCACCACACAGGCTCAGGGACACTTCAGAAAACAACTGTCAGTAACTACAGTTGGTCGCGACATCTGGAAGTGAAAGTCAAAACTCTACTATGCAAAGCCAAAGCCATTTGTCAACAACACCCGGAAGCGCCGCCGGCTTCGCGAGGCCCGAGCTCATCTAAGATGGACTGATGCAAAGTGGAAAAGTGCTCCGTGGTCTGACGAGTCCACATTTCAAAATTGTTTTTGGAAACTGTGGACGTCGTTACCGTTTACACAAGGTGCCAGCTTCACTAGTTTTGGGATTTGTAGAACTAGCACAAAAAAAGTCTAAATTTTTCGATCGAGAATCGATTCTGACTCGAATTGAATCGAATCGAAAGATTCACAGCCTGGATGCTGACTTCCTTAGTGAGTATGTGTATGGACTATGCAACTAGGGGGAACATTGCAATCAAACAAGCACACTACTTACAGTATAAACACTTTGTAAGGTGCAACAAACGATAAAACATTCCACTTAGTGGCAAAGGCTACTCCCTGACTACGGCGCCAGATCCTAAGACAGGCTGAGAAGTGTATTTTTATTGATTTTTGGTTAGTTTGGCCACCCATGCAACTAGTTTGTCGCTACATCTGTAAGTGAAAGTAAAAACTCTACTATGCAAAGCCATTTGTCAACAACACCCGGAAGCTAGGCCCGAGCTCATCTAAAATGGACTGATGCAAAATGGAAAAGTGTTGCGTGGTCGGACGAGTCCACATTTCAAAATTGTTTTTGGAAACTGTGGACGTCGTTACCGTTTACACAAGTTGCCAGCTTCACTAGTTTTGGGTTTTGTAAAACTAGCACAAAAAAAGTCTACATTTTTCGATCGAGAATCGATTCTGACTCGAATTGAATCAAATCGAAAGATTCACAGCCTCGATGCTGACGTCCTTAGTTAGAATTTTGTATGCACTATGCAACTAGGGTGAACGTTGCAATCAAACAAGCACACTACTTACAGTATAAACACTTTGTAGGGCGCAACAAACGATAAAGCATTCCACTTAATGGCAAAGGCTACTCCCTGACTACGGCGCCAGATCCTAAGACAGGCTGAGAAGTGTATTTTTATTGATTTTTGGTTAGTTTGGCCACCCATGCAACTAGTTTGTCGCTACATCTGTAAGTGAAAGTAAAAACTCTACTATGCAAAGCCATTTGTCAACAACACCCGGAAGCTAGGCCCGAGCTCATCTAAGATGGACTGATGCAAAGTGGAAAAGTGTTCCGTGGTCGGACGAGACCACATTTCAAAATTGTTTTTGGAAACTGTGGACGTCGTTACCGTTCACACAAGTTGCCAGCTTCACTAGTTTTGGGTTTTGTAGAACTAGCACAAAAAAAGTCACATTTTTCGATCGAGAATCGATTCTGACTCGAATTGAATCGAATCGAAAGATTCACAGCCTCGATGCTGACGTCCTTAGTGAGAATTTGTATGCACTATGCAACTAGGGGGAACATTGCAATCAAACAAGCACACTACTTACGGTATACACACTTTGTAGGGCGCAACAAACGATAAAACATTCCACTTAATGGCAAAGGCTACTCCCTGACACCTCAGATAGGCGGAGAAGTGTATTTTTATGGATTTTTGGTTAGTTTGGCCACCAATGCAACTAGTTTGTCGCTACATCTGTAAGTGAAAGTAAAAACTCTACTATGCAAAGCCAAAGCCATTTGTCAACAACACCCGGAAGCTAGGCCCGAGCTCATCTAAGATGGACTGATGCAAAGTGGAAAAGTGTTCCGTGGTCGGACGAGTCCACATTTCAAAATTGTTTTTGGAAACTGTGGACGTCGTTACCGTTTACACAAGGTGCCAGCTTCACTGCTTTCGGGTTTTGTAGAACTGGCACACAATTTTTCGATCGAGAATCGATTCTGAATCGAATCGAATGATTCACAGCCTCGTAAAACCCCGATGCTGACTTCCTTAGTGAGTATGTGTATGCACTATGCAACTAGGGGGAATGTTGCAATCAAACAAGCACACTACTTACAGTATAAACACTTTGTAGGGCGCAACAAACGATAAAAAAATTCCACTTAATGGCAAAGGCTACTCCCTGACACCTCAGATAGGCGGAGAAATGCATTTTTATTGATTTTTGGCTAGTTTGGCCACCCATGCAACTAGTTTGTCGCTACATCTGTAAGTGAAAGTAAAAACTCTACTATGCAAAGCCATTTGTCAACAACACCCGGAAGCTAGGCCCGAGCTCATCTAAGATGGACTGATGCAAAGTGGAAAAGTGTTCCGTGGTCGGACAAGTCCACATTTCAAAATTGTTTTTGGAAACTGTGGACATCGTTACCGTTAACACAAGGTGCCAGCTTCACTAGTTTTGGGTTTTGTAGAACTGGTACACAATTTCTCGACCGAGAATCGATTCTGAATCGAATGATTCACAGCCTCGTAAAACCCCGATGCAGACTTCCTTAGTGAGTATGTGTATGCACTATGCAACGAGGGTGAGCGTTGCAATCAAACAAGCACACTACTTACAGTATAAACACTTTGTAGGGCGCAACAAACGATAAAGCATTCCACTTAATGGCAAAGGCTACTCCCTGACACCTCAGATAGGCGGAAAAGTGTATTTTTATTGATTTGTACGCTTTGATCTGAATTCCCTGAAGAATATAACCATAGTGGAGCGCCGGAAACTTCCTTTTAAGGCCGATTGATGTCTTGTCACGGAAACTAAGGGTGGTGATGAAGTTTGAAGTTCACTTCAACACAATTGCAAATCGGAGTAACGCTTGTGTACGAGCGGGCGTTGTGTTCCGCCGGTGATTAGGAGACCGTGCGTGCTCATTCACTGCCTGATTGTTCTCTGTGGCGCACAATCAGGCACGCCATTAGTTCCTCCACACGAGGGAAGGAAAGACACGGAGCGGAGAGAAAGAGGATGCGAGACAAACAAAGTCGAAGAACGTTTATAATGTCGGAGGCGAGCACACTGAATAACACAATATGGAACACATTGGGAGGGATCGATCGATCAGTATCGGACCATTTTTGTGGCAAAGTATGTGATGACCGTTGCCGATTAATGCCTTTTAAATCTGATCACTATTTATTTTTTGTACCCTTCGCTAACAAGCGACATGAAGGGTTCGGTTTCTTTGATGTATTGTAATCCACAGAAAGATTTTGTCTTGACCCGAGATCTACAAAGCGGAGAGGAAGCAGGGCCTGACTCCCCTCCAGGCACCTTTTCTTTGAACTGTTTTACGACCTTTTCTATGAACTGTTTGTAATCAAAGGCGATGGCTGTTTACGACCCCCCTCCCTTGGAAACAGCTGTTGCCATGTAATCAGGGAAAGTCCAAATAAAAGAGGAGGCGATAAAGAGCGTGGTGGAACTGTACAAAGAGTACAGTCCAGATGTTTCTCCTTAATTGAGCCAAATTGAATTCTGTCTCTGTTTAATTCCTAAGGCTGAAGCTTAGAGGTGACAGAGCTTTCGCCGCTGCTGCTCCCAAGCTATGGAACGACCTACCTCTGAGTGTTAGACAGGCCTCCTCTCTTCCTGTTTTTAAATCTCTCTTAAAAACATACTTTTATTCCATATCTTTTAACACTGAGTGATATCCATCCTGCTATGGCGCCCCATATTTTATGTTTTTATGTTCTATTTATTTTAGGTTTTTTGGGGGGGTTTTTATCGTGCTCTGTTTGTGTTGTGTTGTGTTTGCTCGGTTCTCGTATTATCTTTTAACCTGCCCATTGTACAGCACTTTGGCTGCCCCTGTGGTAAATTTTAAATGTGCTTTATAAATAAAGTTGATTTGATTTGATTTGATGTGATTCCTTGCTTCTTGTCTTGTTTAATAGATGTCATCAGTGTTTGAACCTGACATATACGACTTATTTTTAACAATTTTATGAGTTTTATGAGACATTTTAGTCTTTGTTTTTTAAAACCTATTCCTCAAAAAAAAAAAACTTTGAGATTTTTTTGCTCGGAGTCAAAAGAGTGAGAAGAGAAAGTAAAGATGAAGAAATTGTAGCTAAAAGAGGAAAAGTCACCTGGACAGTATGGCACTTTTGGGGATTTTTTTTCAAAGGGACCGTAGTCAGACCAAGGTGGTCTGTAAATGATGCAAGGCGCTCGTCCTCACCAAGACCGCTAACACCACACAACCTTGCTCACCCTTTAGAGCACAGCTGTAACTTCCTGGCACTAAACTTGCGGAAAATGGTTCTTCTCAGGTTTCTCTTTGTTTACATTTTCACACTTTTTTGTTAGACTTTATCAAGGCAGAAAGGAAATGCAAACACAATTGTAAAATCACATGGAACGCTTAACAATAAGTTGTTAAAGGTTCAAAAATGAGGAATATATAAGAAATGCACGTAAACCTTAGGCTTAAGTCGGCTTTAATAGGAAAATATGTACTAAAAACCCATACAATTATATATATTTATGTGTTGTCCCCTTAGCTAACAAGCTGGCAGATGATTGTGTGTCTCCATACACAGTGTGCAGCCGCTCCACTAAGTTAGTAATTGTCAGAATAATTGTATCTCGCCCTGCGAGAGGACAAAAGCTGTCTTTGATCCTACCAAGCAAAAGGCTTGTAAAACTCCACTTTGTAGGAATGGAAGCGACGTGAAGGCGTTGGTTTCTTTGATGTATTTGTAATCCACAGAAAGATTTTGTCTTGACCCGAGATATAGAAAGCGGAGAGAAAGCAGGACCTGCCCAAGCTCCAGGCACCTCTTCTTTGAACTGTTTTACGACCTTTTTCTTTGAACTGTTCTGTGACCGAGGGCAACGGCTGTTTACGACCCCCCTTCCTTAGAAACAGTCAATAAAGTACTATCTATCTAGTACTATCTAATCAGGGAAAGTCTAAATAAAAGAGGAGGTGTACAAGAGTACAGTCCAGACGTTTCTCCTCATTGAGCCAAATTTAATTCTGTCTGTGTTTAATTCCTTGCTTCTTGTCTTGTTTAATAGATGTCATCAGTGTTTGAACCTGACAGTAATAATCACCCCCTATTACGGCAAAAAAAACACGCATTTCTTGGCAGTTGTGGCCCGATACAACTTTTTCCGAGCCTTCAATATTGGCCGATACCGGTATTAATCTGATAGGATTTCAGCACGAATCATAGTACAGGTAAGCGGCAATGCCTGTGACCTTGGATCCCTTAGGCGGTACTGCATCAAAAACATCAGTGTGTAAAGGATATCACCACATGGGCTCAGGAACACTTCAGAAAACCACTGTCAGTAACTACAGTTTGTCGCTACATATGTAAGTGAAATTAAAAACTCTACTATGCAAAGCCAAAGCCATTTGAGAACAACACCCGGAAGCGCCACCGGCTTCGCTTGGCCCGAGATCATCTAAGATGGACTGATGCAAAGTGGAAAAGTGTTCTGTGGTTTGACGAGTCCACATTTCAAAATTGTTTTTGGAAACTGTGGACGTCGTTACCGTTTACACAAGGTGCCAGCTTTACTGGTTTTGGGTTTTGTAGAACTGGCACACAAAAAGTCTTGATTTTTCCCATCAAGACTCGATTCTGAATCGCATTGAATTGAATCGAAAGATTCACAGCCTCGTAAAAAAAACGATGCTGACTTCCTTAGTGAGTGTGTGTATGCACTATGCAACGAGGGTGAACGTTGCAATCAAACAAGCACACTACTTACAGTATAAACACTTTGTAGGGCGCAGCAAACGATAAAACCTTCCACTTAATGGCAAAGGCTACTCCCTGACTACACAGGCTGAGAAGTGTATTTTTAATTGATTTTTGGTTAGTTTGGCCACCCATCCGACACAAAAACATTCGTATTTGTACACTTTGATCTCAATTCCCTGAAGAATATAACCATAGTGGAGCGCCGGAAACTTCCTTTTAAGGCCGATTGATGTCGGTCACGGAAACTAAGGGGGGGTGATTGTTGAAATTGCTTTTGGAAACTGTGGACGTCAGAAAAATTGTATGTAAATTATCAAAAAAACTTTCCGTTCTGAGTTCCCAATGAACAGACAAGAGGCTGTTTTTGTTGCACCAAGCAAAGGCTTGGAAAATTCCATTGTGCACGATGGGAGGAGAGGGGAGAGGGGTTATCTATTGTCACCCAAGACCTGTTGAAGCCAGGCCCAGCCCAGGCCCGAGGCGTCTTTTTCTTTTGTGTTAATGTGACCAAAAACAAGGACTGTTTACATACTCCCCATTCCTTTGGAAGCAGATGTTGTTGTGTAAACAAGGAGTGTCCAAATAAAGGAGGAGACGTAAACCTTATTTCGTCAGAGCGTGGTGGAAGACTGTACAGGGAGTACAGTCGCCGCGTTTCTCCTCAATTGAGCCAAATTGAATTCTGCCTCTGTTTGATTCCTTGCTTCTTGTCTTGTTTCATAAAATGTCAAAAGTGTTTGAACCTGACAGACGTCGTTACCGTTTACACAAGGTGCCAGCTTCACTGGTTTTGGGTTTTGTAGAACCGGCACGCAAAAAGTCTCGATTTTTCCATCAAGACTCGATTCGGGATCGAATTGAATCGAATCGAAAGATTCACAGCCTGGTACAACCCCGATGCTGACTTCCTTAGTATGAAGTGAAGTGCGGGGAAAAAACAGGTTCATCCTAATAACGTCTTCTCACGCCCGACACAAAGACTTCTCACGGCGTGCTCCGACATATTGGCTGTGCTTCAGAGTAAGTTCCAGTGCAATAAAAGTGTAATGCCCATGGGCACGGCTAACGAGTTGAAAGGCGGACAGACTGTTAAGTTCTTAGTCCAAATTTTTTTTTTAACCCTGACGCAAGCCGGAGATCTCGCCGGTAGTGCCTGACCCCGGGTGTGCTCTTACGCAAGAGAGGCCAATCACTTACGGCGTGTAAAAACGGCCTGCGCCACGACGGAGATGGATCCGGGGGTAGGCGCGTATCGAACGAGACGCCTGGGCAAGACTGGGAATGAAGACCCGATGATTTGAAGAGAGGGATGACGGATTAGACGGAGAACAGGCGAAGGCGGGGAGAGACGGCGGGGGGGGGTAACAATCAGCTCTTCTGACTGCCGTCGTCGCGCAGTCAGGACCGGAATAATCAAACACACGCAGAGGCACCTGCCTGCGCGACAGGGAGCCACAAGACCGAGGGACACGTCCCCTCAATGTTTCCTAGCAACAGGGAAATACTGTAAATGTTGCATGGCTCATTTATTTGCAGAATGACCTTAAAAGTCTTATATAAGTGTTATAATGAAGGCAAAACATGATGTAAGTGTCTACATTAGCTATATTAGCCTACTATCAAAATGACTATAAAAGTCCTATATAAGTGTTATAAAGAAGACAACACATGATGTAAGTGTCTATATTAGCTATATTATCCTACTATCAAAATTACTTTAAAAGTCTTATATAAGTGTTATAATGAAGGCAACACATGACGTAAGTGTCTATATTTGCCAACTATCAAAATGACTTTAAAAATCTTATAAAGGTGTTTTAATGAAGGCAACACATGATGTACGTTTCAATATTAGCTATATTAGCCTACTATCAAAATGACTTTAAAAGTTTTATATATGTGTTTTAATGAAGGCAACACAGGACGTAAGTGTCTATATTAGTAATATTAGCCTACTATCAAAATGACTATAAAAGTCATATGTAAGTGTTATAATGAAGGCAACGCATGATGCAAGTGTCTATATTAACTATATTAGCCTACTATGAAAATGACTTTAAAAGTCTTATATAAGTGTTGTAATGAAGGCAACACATGATGTAAGTGTCTATATTTGCTATTTTAGCCTACTGTCAAAATTACTTTAAAAGCCTTATATAGGTGTTATAATGAAGGCAACACATGCTGTAAGTGTCTATATTAGCTATATTAGCCTACTATCAAAATGACTATAAAAGTCTTATATAAGTGTTATGATTAAGGCAACACATGATGTAAGTGTCTATATTAGCTATGTTAGCCTACTATCAAAATGACTTTAAAAGTCTTATATAAGTGTTATAATGAAGGCAACACATGATGTAAGTGTCTACATTAGCTATATTAGCCTACTATCAAAATTACTTTAAAAGTCTTATATAAGTGTTGTAATGAAGGCAACACAGGATGTAAGTGTCTATATTAGCTAGATTAGCCTACTATCAAAATGACTTTAAAAGCCTTATATAGGTGTTATAATGAAGGCAACACATGATGTAAGTGTCTATATTAGCTATAGTAGCCTACTATCAAAATTACTTTAAAAATCTTATATGGGTGTTATAATGAAGACAGCACATGATGTAAGTTTCTAAATTAGCTATAGTAGCCTACTATCAAAATTACTTTAAAAATCTTATATGGGTGTTATAATGAAGACAGCACATGATGTAAGTGTCTATATTAGCTATATTAGCCTACTATCAAAATGACTTTAAAAGTCTTATATAACACTTACACATGATGTAAGTGTCTATATTAGCTATATTAGCCTACTATCAAAATGACTTTAAAAGTATTATATAAGTGTTATAATGAAGGCAACACGTAATGTAAGTGTCTATATTAGCCTACTATCAAAATGACTTTAAAAGTCTTATATAAGTGTTATAATGAAGACAACACATGATGTAAGTGTTTATATGAGCTTAAATAGCCTACTATCAAAATTACTATAAAAGTCTTATATAAGTGTTATAATGAAGGCAACACAGGAGGTAAGTTTCTATATTAGCTATGATAGCCTACTATCAAAATGACTTTAAAAGTCGTATATAAGTGTTTTAATAAAGGCAACACATGCTGTAAGTGCCTATATTAGCTATAGTAGCCTACTATCAAAATGACTTTAAAAATGTTATATGGGTGTTATAATGAAGACAACATATGATGTAAGTTTCTAAATTAGCTATATTAGCCTACTATCAAAATTACTTTAAACGTTTTATATAGGTGTTTTAATGAAGGCAACACATGATGTAAGTGTCTATATTAGCTATATTCGCCTACTATCAAAATTACTATAAAAGTCATATATAAGTGTTATAATGAAGGCAACACATGATGCAAGTGTCTATATTAACTATATTAGCCTACTATCAAGTGAACACTTACATCTATAATATAGATGTAAGTGTCTATATTAGCTATATTAGCCTACTATAAAAATGATTTTAAAAGTTTTATATAAGTGTTTTAATGAAGGCAACACATGATGTAAGTGTCTATATTAGCTATATTAGCCTACTATCAAAATGACTTTAAAAATCCTATATGGGTGTTATAATGAAGACAACACATGATGTAAGTTTCGAAATTAGCTATATTAGCCTACTATCAAAATTACTTTAAACGTTTTATATAGGTGTTTTAATGAAGGCAACACATGATGTAAGTGTCTATATTAGCTATATTAGCCTACTATCAAAATTACTATAAAAGTCATATATAAGTGTTATAATGAAGGCAATGCATGATGCAAGTGTCTATATTAACTATATTAGCCTACTATCAAGTGAACACTTACATCTATAACATAGATGTAAGTGTCTATGTTAGCTATATTAGCCTACCATGAAAATGATTTTAAAAGTTTTATATAAGTGTTATAATGAAGGCAACACAGGATGTAAGTGTCTATATTAGCTATATTAGCCTACTATCAACATTATTTTAAAAGTCTTACATAGGTGTTATAATGAAGACAACACATGGTATAAGTGTCGATATTAGCTATATTAGCCCACTGTCAAAATGACTTAAAGTATTACATAAAAGTTATAATGAAAGCAACACATGATGTAAGTGTCTATATTAGCTATAGTAGCCTACTATCAGAATTACTTTCAAAGTCTTATATAAGTGTTATAATGAAGACAACACATGATATAAGTGGTTATATTAGCCTACTATCAAAATGACTTTAAAAGTCTTGTATAAGTGTTATAATGAAGACAACACATGATGTAAGTGTCTATATTAGCTATATTAGCCTACTATCAGAATTACTTTAAAGGTCTTATATAAGTGTTATAATGAAGACAACACATGATATAAGTGGTTATATTAGCCTAATATCAAAACGACTTTAAAAGTATTGTATAAGATTTATAATGGAGACAACACATGACGTAAGTGTCTATTTTAGCTATATTAGCCTACTAACAGAATTACTTTAAAGGTCTTATATAAGTGTTAAAATGAAGAAACACATGATATAAGTGGTTATATTAGCCTAATATCAAAATAACTTTAAAAGTATTGTATAAGATTTATAATGGAGACAACACATGATGTAAGTGTCTATATAAACTATATTAGCCTACTATCAAAGAGACTTTAAAACTCTTATAATGAAGGCAACACATGAAGTATGTGCCTATATTAGCTGTATTAACATATTATCAAAATGACTTTAAAAGTCTTATAAAAGTGTTATAATGAAGGTAACACATGATGTAAGTGTCTATATTAGCTATATTAGCCTACTATCAGAATTACTTTAAAGGTCTTATATAAGTGTTAAAATGAAGACAACACATGATATAAGTGGTTATATTAGCCTAATATCAAAATGACTTTAAAAGTATTGTATAAGATTTATAATGGAGACAACACATGATGTAAGTGTCTATATAAACTATATTAGCCTACTATCAGAATTACTTTAAAAGTCTTATATAAGTGTTAAAATGAAGACAACACATGATGTAAGTGGTTATATTAGCCTAATATCAAAATGACTTTAAAAGTATTGTATAAGATTTATAATGGATACAACACATGATGTAAGTGTCTATATAAACTATATTAGCCTACTATCAAAAAGACTTTAAAAGTCTTATAATGAAGGCAACACATGAAGTACGTGTCTATATTAGCTGTATTAACCTATTATCAAAATGACTTTAAAAGTCTTATAAAAGTGTTATAATGAGGGCAACACATGATGTAAGTGTCTATTTTAGCTAAAATGGTGAGTTCAAGGACCGCCGAAATTAGTAGGACAAAACGATCGCTCGCTAAATAGTCAGTGAAGCATGAACACAAACACATTAAACAGTGGGTTTAGTAACAATTAGAAAACATATATAAACAAACAAAAAATTTTCATACATTGTTCAAAAAGCTCCAGGGAGCCACTAGGGCCGCCGATCCAAAGCACCATTTTATAGTTTCTCACACTAATTAGGACAAAGTCACGATTACAGCAGCATGCTGGGCTTTCTCATCAAGCCATCCCATCGTCCATGGAATGTTCTAGTAACCATGCAGCTACACCGCGACTTGGGCAACAAGGTGTTAAAGACCATTCATTGACACAAATATATTGACAGTAGAAGGTCTACGATTTTGGTATTGTTGAGTCTGGTGAAGGTACGCAGCGCTCCTGGCTCCATCATGAATATATTTATATACTTAAAGACTTCACGTCAATTAAAAAGCCATTTAACCTGCTGTGAGACACAACTTGAAGTTTGTTTACAAAGTATCCAAACCCCCGCTGGTCATTAGACATTCTACAAGCTATTTGTCAAGCCAGCAAGAAAACCTGCTGCTAGAAACCTTAGCAGGAATTAATGGATGGATGGAGGGGATGGATGTGTGCAGATGGATTACTGGAAGGATGGATGGATGGATGTATGGATGAAGGGAAGGAGGATGGATGGATTTCGGGAGAAATGATGGATGAAGGAAAGGATGGACGGAGTTATAGATGGATGGAGTTGTGGGGGATGGATGGAAGAATGAATGATGGAGGGATGTAAGGAGGAAATGATGGATAAAAGGATGCATAGATGAGTATATGGAGGGATAATTGATGGACGGGTGGATGGATGATGTAAAAATGGAGGGATAGATGAATAGTAGATGGATGATGGATGGCTGGATAAATGAATGAAGGCCTGGATGGAGGATTGGATGGATACATGTGTGGAGGGATGCATGGAGGAAAAGATGGATAGATAGATAGATGGATGTAGGGATGGGTTGTTGGAGGGATGGATGATGGACAGATGTTGGGTGAGATGATGGATGAAGAAAGAGATGAATAAAGGGATGATGGATAAATGATGGGTGGAAGATGGAAGGAAGAATTGATGAAAGGATGGATGGATGATGGAGGGTTGGATGGATGGAGGTGTGGAAGAAAGGATGGATGGATAAATGAATGGAGGGAGGGATGGATGGATGTAAGGAGGAAAGGATGGAGAGATGGGTATATGGAGGGATACATTGTTGGAGGGATGGATGGATGGATGGATGGATGGATGGATGGATGGATGGATAGATGGATGGATGGATGGATGGATGGATGGATGGATGGATGGATGGATGGATGGATGATGTAAAAATTGAGGGATGGATAATTAGGTGGATGGATGGATAATGGATGGCTGGATAAATGAAAGAAGGCCTGGGTGGAGGAATGGATGGATGATGGAGGACTTTATGGATGAAGGAAGAGCTGGATGGAGGAATGGATGGATGGAGGTTTGGATGGATGGATGGAGGTGTGGAGGAAAGGATGGATAGATAAATGAATGGATGGAGGGATGGATGGATGTAAGGAGGAAAGGATGGATAGATGGGTATATGGAGGGATACATTGTTGGATGGATGGATGGATGGATGGATGGATGGATGGATGGATGGATGGATGGATGGATGGATGGATGGATGGATGGATGGATGGATGGATGGATGGATGATGTAAAAATTGAGGGATGAATAAATAGGTGGATGGATGGATAATGGATGGCTGGATAAATGAAAGAAGGCCTGGGTGGAGGAATGGATGGATGATGGAGGACTGTATGGATGAAGGAAGAGCTGGATGGAGGAATGGATGGATGGAGGTTTGAATGGATGGATGGAGGTGTGGAGGAAAGGATGGATAGATAAATGAATGGAGGGAGGGATGGATGGATGTAAGGAGGAAAGGATGGATAGGTATATGGAGGGATACATTGTTGGAGGGATGGATGGATGGATGGATGGATGGATGGATGGATGGATGAAGGGAAGGAGGATGGATGGATTTCGGGAGAAATGATGGATGAAGGAAAGGATGGACGGAGTTATAGATGGATGGAGTTGTGGGGATGGATGGAAGAATGAATGATGGAGGGATGTAAGGAGGAAATGATGGATAAAAGGATGCATAGATGAGTATATGGAGGGATAATTGATGGACGGATGGATGGATGGATGATGTAAAAATGGAGGGATAGATGAATAGTAGATGGATGATGGATGGCTGGATAAGACGTGCACACTGTGGCCACACCAGCAGCACACCTGTCCCAAACCTGACTAAATAACAAGTTCAATTTCCATCCATCCATCCATTTTCTACAGCTTGTCCCTTTCGGGGTCGCGGGAGGTGCTGGAGCCGATCTCAGCTGCATTCGGGTGGAAGGCGGGGTACACCCTGGACAAGTCCCCACCTCATTGCAGGGCAAACACAGATAGACAGACAACATTCTCTTATTATTATTATAATCAAATGACAGCAGTCATTTCCATGAGGTTATTTTCTAATATAAGTGCTTAGGCCCACTTATAATGACAATAACAAAAAATATTGTTTTTCATGAACTGTGTACTTGTATTGTTTGTCTGGGTGGAGATCCTGCTTTGGAAATAATTTGTACCCCTTTCAGACATTGCATTTAGTTCCCATTAAAACATTCACATGTTGCACAATGAGATGTAAGCAGGGGATCATGTGTACATTCCTGCAACTTCCTGTTTGTAAAAAATATATTTTTATTAGTATTTATTTAATATACTAACAGCATTTCATGATTAATATTTATAAATTAAGATTCCTAATAAATGACACTAGAATAAGCACACATTTGATTGGTAAATCATAGTGAAACGACCTGGAATTGTTACGGCTCAGGCTCCTGCCAACGCCGCTCATCCGTCTGTGCGCACCTCGGGACACGCCCACGGGTGCGCACATCCAGGGACGCGCCGCACGCGTCCCCGCCCTGCAGCAGCCACCAGCTGCAATCACTCACCGGCAATCTACACTCCTGGGTCTGATGAGGGCAAGCTCAATAAAGGACCAGTGGACCCAAGGATCGGCGCGGGAACTTAGTTTTCTCATGGTGTACCGTAAGGCTTATGATCTCTCTCTCTGCGTGTTTTCCCTCGTGTCTGACATCCTTGTTTGTTCTCCCGTGTCCCCGCAGTACCCTCCGTCGCCTGGAAAGTGAGCTGTGCGTTTCACTTTTCCCTGGATCTCCCTCTGGACTCTTGACTACCTCCTTCGTTTCTCGACCTCTCGCTCGCCCCTGGATTCCGACGCCTCTCTCTCGCCCCGGATCATCTGCCTGCCTCTTGGACCCCTTTTGCCTTGCCCTCTTTGGACTTGTCTGCTCCCTCATCCAACAGAACGGTAATACACAACAGCTAACTACACACATAGTCTAACACCACTCACTCTAGGGTTTTGTCACACACTCCATTTCATTAGTTTAGTTTATATTAGTATTGTTTGTTATTATTATATATATTGAATATACAATATATATATATAATAAATAATTGTACATACTTCCCCCTGGTGTCTGTTTGCCGTCACCTCCCCTTTAGTCTATACACAACAGGAATGACACTTTATGTGTGGTGTTGGAGTTGTCCGACTTTTTGTGTGGCTATAAACGCATCACTGGCTAAGTGCCATATGTGCATGTGTTGGCGCATGTGAGAAAGAGCGAGGGGCTGCTGTTGATATAACAAAGTTGCTTTTGGTCTGGTTTGTACTGCAGAAAATGACCTATTTTGCTAGTGTCGGAGGCAGATATTTACATATATCCGAATTTAAGTTGTACTTCTTTCATTTCTTAGTCATATTTGAAAACAGCTCGTGTTTTCCATTTCTTCTCTTGATGCTCTGTCAGCAAGTAAACTGTGTGTGTTAACCTTGAGTTCTTTGGAACGTATTATGACTAAGGAGACGTTGTGCTTGTATTATGGCTAGGGAGGGGGAAGGAAAGAGGGGGTTTTGGCATTGGGAGGACAGACCATTTTGGGAGGCGCAATAGAATGTTCTAGGGTTAGACTGGTCTCAAAATGTATATTGGCAAAGCTTTGCAAATATACAACAAAATACCTATTCTGTCTCTGGTGGTTTTTCAACTCAGCTTTAAGTGTCGTAAAGAGCTTGGGAGCGAATTGTGACTTGAATTCCCTGGGAGGAACAACTGGACCAGAACACAACACTAGATATCATTTTTTTTTACTAATGTTTTGGTGATGTGTTTATGGCCGACAATAAAGAGTTTTGCTCAGCAAAGTGATGGATGGAATCCATGTCCTCAAAGCGTCTCGACAGACGTTACAATATTTGAACAATGATGACGAAAACTGTTTTCTCTGTCGTGTCCGTGTGTCGAAAATTGTTATGCGCTTATTTTTAGGGCCCGCATGGCCCATTGCATAAGGACTCCCTTTGGGAGTCCTTATGCAATGGGACATAAGGACCTATTGAATTTGTAAGGTTTTATTCTTTATTCTTTATTCTTCCGCCGCCACATTAAACTGTAATTTGACCCACTTAACATGCTTCAAAACTCACCATATTTGACCCACACATCAGGACCTGCGAAAATTGCATTTAAAAAAAAAACCGAACCACAAAACTCAAAATTGCGCTCTAGCGCCATCTAGGAAAAAAAAAACTAGACTGCCTGTAACTCCCACTAGGAAGGTCGGAGAGACATGAAACAAAAACCTCTATGTAGGTCTGACTTAGACCTACATTTCATAATAGTACATTCTCGGGCTAAAATCAACAGGAAAATGGCAATTCCCCCTTCAAGACAAAAAAGTACTAAAAACAGTCACTTTTGCCTGTAATTTGACCCCCTTAACATGCTTCAAAACTCACCAAACTGAACGCACACATCAGGACTGGCAAAAATTGTGATCTAATAAAAAAACCTAACCCCAAATCTCAAAATTGTGCTCTAGCGCAATTTTTTAATA
Organism: Nerophis lumbriciformis; assembly: GCF_033978685.3. Taxonomy (NCBI): domain Eukaryota; kingdom Metazoa; phylum Chordata; class Actinopteri; order Syngnathiformes; family Syngnathidae; genus Nerophis; species Nerophis lumbriciformis. The sequence continues at coordinate 24,930,941 of NC_084577.2, read as the reverse complement.
AAACGCACAAAAACTGCTCCTCGGATGAAAAAACTGACAAAACTGCCTGTAACTCCCACTGGGAAGGTCGGAGAGACATGAAACAAAAACCTCTATGTAGGTCTCACTTAGACCTACATTTCATAAATTAACAACCTCCAGCAAAAATCAACAGGAAGTTTGCTATTCCCCCTTCAAAACAAATGTTTTGTAAAAACCGGTCACCTTCCTTCAAAAACTATCTCCTCTGAGCGCGTTTGTCATTTCGGCTTCAAACTAACACAGGAGAGAGATTAAACCCTTGTGTATAAAATAACAGAACAGCGTTTTAATACCTGCTCCGGTTTTGATTTTATGACCCTTCAAAGACCCGCTGCGCTGACGCTGCTGCGCTGCTGTTTTTTTAAGATGGCTGCTTAAAAGCAGGAAGCACCAGCGTACCTACACAATGCAGACAAGGTAGGTACACTAGACAAAAGTATTGGGACACTTATGACTACCACCGGACAAAAGTATTGGGACACTTAGGCCGAAAACTGGACAAAAGTATTGGGACACTTATGCCGAAAACTGGACAAAAGTATTGGGACAATTGGGACTACAACTTGCCAAAAGTATTGGGACACTTAGGACTACAACTTGCCAAAAGTATTGGGACACTTGGGACTAAAACTGGACAAAAGTATTGGGACACTTAGGACTAGCACCTGCCAAATACGCGGGCCCGACCAACGCTGCTTGCAGCTTTAATTTTTATTTGATTTTGTGCGTGGCATAGATTTGCCGTGCGCAGAGGACGCTTGAGCAGTGCGCAATTGCACAGGCGTGCACCTCAGAGGGAACGTTGATTGCAGACAGTTGATGAAGACAGCACATGATGTAAGTTTCTAAATTAGCTATATTAGCCTACTATCAAAATGACTTTAAAAGTTTTAAATAGGTGTTTTAATGAAGGCAACACATGATGTAAGTGTCTATATTAGCTATATTAGCTAATATAGACGCTGCTTGCAGCTTTAATTTTTATTTGATTTTGTGCGTCGCATAGATTTGCCGTGCGCAGAGGACGCTTGAGCAGTGCGCAATTGCACAGGCGTGCACCTCAGAGGGAACGTTGATTGCAATACTTTCACAAAACTACACAATATCTTGTCCTTTAAGATGACCTATTTTAAGAAAAATAATTCAACAATAATTACAGTGGATGTCAAATATTAAAAAAGTATTTTTAATATTTTGAACTGTAGTAAGAAAACAATACAACAATTTCACTCTCTTTTACATATCAAAATAGTTATTCGGTGCTTTGATCAAAATAGAACCGCAAATTAGGACTGTTTCCCTTCATATTTACTGTATGACGTCTATTTACCTTGTTGACACGCACTGTCTTTACAGCAATAAACACCACTGCTTGTGTTCTCCATTCAAGAGCACAAAAGCTGTTTTTCGGCGTCTGACATTTACCTGCCGAGGTGCGGGGACATAATTAGTTGTTTTGCACAGCGTGGCTTTCTCATTTATTCTCACCGCTGTAAAACGCCGGGACGCATGTTCTTTCCGGCAGTCAAAGACATTGTTCGAAGTTTGTTTGCTGTAATTGTTTGTGTAGATATTGTGCACCATCAAACCCCTGAGGGTCAAATTAATCTCCTCCAAAAGTCAACACAGGCCATAACAAGCAGCCAGGTGGAGGAGAACTGGAGAAGACATCAGACATAACACATTCGAACTACCTGTTATAAAAATAAGCATTGGGGTAAAAATATAACGACTGAAGCGACACACCTGTTTCTAAGTGTTGTTCTCATCACCTGCGGGTGATTAGCGGGTGTTTCTCACCAGCTGCCAATGATTGTCAGGGGAGTTTAGAACCCAGTCCCACGGTTTAGTCTGTGGCAGGCGAGCTGGAGGCGACGTCTGCGGGGAGCCCAGTGGAAGAGGAACTGGAGGTAGTGTCGGGGGCAGACCCACTGGAGGTGAGGCTGGAGATGGTATCTGCCCCAATGCCACTTCCAGTTCCTTCTTCAGTGGACCTGCCACAGATGCAACATTTAGTTCAGGTTCCAGTGGCTCTGCCGCCGACGCCACTTCCACTTTCTCCTCTAGTGGGTCCTCCGTCGACACCATTTCCAGTTCCTTCTCCAATGGGTCCACCAGTGGAAGAGGAACTGGAGGTAGCGTTGGCGGAAGACCCACTGGAGGTAAGGCTGGAGATGGTATCTGCCCCAATGCCACTTCCAGTTCCTTATCCAAATGGTCCAAAGCAGACGCTAAGTCCAGTTCCTTCTCCAGTGAGTCCGCCACAGACGCAACATTTAGCTCAATCTCCAGTTGGTCTGCCGCCGACACCACTTCCAATTCCTTCTCCAGTAGGTCCACCGCCGGTGCCACTTCCAGTTCCTTCGCCAGTAGGTTCGACACCACTTCCAATACCTCCTTCAGTGGGTGTGCCGCTGACACCATTTCCAGTTCCTTCTTCAGTGGACCTGCCACAGATGCAACATTTAGTTCAGCTTCCAGTGGCTCTGCCGCCGACGCCACTTCCACTTTCTCCTCTAGTGGGTCCTCCGTCGACACCATTTCCAGTTCCTTCTCCAATGGGTCCACCAGTGGAAGAGGAACTGGAGGTAGTGTTTGCGGAAGACCCACTGGAGGTAAGGCTGGAGATGGTATCTGCCCCAATGCCACTTCCAGGTCCTTATCCAAATGGTCCAAAGCAGACGCTAAGTCCAGTTCCTTCTCCAGTGAGTCCGCCACAGACGCAACATTTAGCTCAATCTCCAGTTGGTCTGCCGCAGACACCACTTCCAATTCCTTCTCCAGTAGGTCCACCGCCGGCGCCACTTCCAGTTCCTTCGCCAGTAGGTTCGACGCCACTTCCAATACCTCCTTCAGTGGACCTGCCACAGATGCAACATTTAGTTCAGGTTCCAGTGGCTCTGCCGCCGACGCCACTTCCACTTTCTCTTCTAGTGGGTCCTCCGTCGACACCATTTCCAGTTCCTTCTCCAATGGGTCCACCAGTGGAAGAGGAACTGGAGGTAGTGTTGGCGGAAGACCTACTGGAGGTGAGGCTAGAGATGGTATCTGCCCCAATGCCACTTCCAGGTCCTTATCCAAATGGTCCAAAGCAGACGCTAAGTCCAGTTCCTTCTCCAGTGAGTCCGCCACAGACGCAACATTTAGCTCAATCTCCAGTTGGTCTGCCGCCGACACCACTTCCAATTCCTTCTCCAGTAGGTCCACCGCCGGCGCCACTTCCAGTTCCTTCGCCAGTAGGTTCGACGCCACTTCCAATACCTCCTTCAGTGGACCTGCCACAGATGCAACATTTAGTTCAGGTTCCAGTGGCTCTGCCGCCGACGCCACTTCC
>NC_084577.2:24877586-24922586 GCF_033978685.3 Nerophis lumbriciformis | reverse complement strand
CTTTAGCTTGGTAGCTTTCATAGCTCATTTTGCAGGTAAAACCTCAGAGTAAAACATTTTGTTATTCGATGCATGATAACTGTTAGCATGTTAAAATGCTAATGTTAGCATGCTAGCTTGTGAGCTAGTTTTGGCGGTATATGCCTCAGTCAAATATTTATTTTTTTCAGTCATGGTAAATGTTGGCATGCTAACTTTAGCTTGTTAGCTTTTATAGGTAAAACCTCAGAGTAAAATATTTTGTTATTCGATGCACGAAAACTGCTAGCATGTTAATATGCTAATGTTAGCATGCTAGCTTTTGGGCTAGTTTTGGAGATATATGCCTCAGAGTCAAATATTTTGTTATTCGATGCACAAAAACTGTTAGCATATTAATATGCTAATGTTAGCATGCTAGTTTTTGAGCTAGTTTTGGAAATATAAGCCTCAGAGCCAAATATTTTAGATTTTTCTCTCATGGTAAATGTTAGCATGCTAACTTTAGCTTGGTAGCTTTCATAGCTCATTTTGCAGGTAAAACCTCAGAGTAAAACATTTTGTTATTCGATGCATGATAACTGTTAGCATGTTAAAATGCTAATGTTAGCATGCTAGCTTGTGAGCTAGTTTTGGCGGTGTATGCCTCAGTCAAATATTTAGTTTTTTCAGTCATGGTAAATGTTGGCATGCTAACTTTAGCTTGTTAGCTTTTATAGGTAAAACCTCAGAGTAAAATATTTTGTTATTCGATGCACGAAAACTGCTAGCATGTAAATATGCTAATGTTAGCATGCTAGCTTTTGGGCTAGTTTTGGCGGTATATGCCTCAGAGTCAAATATTTTGTTTTTTCACTCAGAGTAAATGTTAGCATGCTAACTTTAGCTTGGTAGCTTTCATAGCTCATTTTGCAGGTAAAACCTCAGAGTAAAACATGTTGTTATTCGATGCATGATAACTGTTAGCATGTTAAAATGCTAATGTTAGCATGCTATCTTTTGAGCTAGTTTTGGAAATATAAGCCTCAGAGCCAAATATTTTAGATTTTTCTCTCATGGTAAATGTAGCATGCTAACTATAGCTTGTTAGCTTTTATAGCTCAAATTGCAGATAAAACCTCAGAGTAAAATATTTTGTTATTTCGATGCGCGATAACTGTTAGCATGTTAATATGCTAATGTTAGCATGCTAGCTTTTGAGCTAGTTTTGGAAATATAAGCCTCAGAACCAAATATTTTAGATTTTTATCTCATGGTAAATGTAGCATGCTAACTATAGCGTGTTAGCTTTTATAGCTCAAATTGCAGATAAAACCTCAGAGTAAAATATTTTGTTATTCGATGCACGAAAACTGTTAGCATGTTAATATGCTAATGTTAGCATGCTAGCTTTTGAGCTAGTTTTGGAAATATAAGCCTCAGAGCCAAATATTTTAGATTTTTCTCTCATGGTAAATGTAGCATGCTAACTATAGCTTGTTAGCTTTTATAGCTCAAATTGCAGATAAAACCTCAGAGTAAAATATTTTGTTATTCGATGCGCGATAACTGTTAGCATGTTAGTATGCTAATGTTAGCATGCTAGCTTTTGAGCTAGTTTTGGAAGTATACGCCTCAGAGTCAAATATTTTGTTTTTTCACTCACAGTAAATGTTAGCATGCTAACTTTAGCTTGTTAGCTTTTATAGGTAAAATCTCAGTAAAATATGTTGTTATTCGATGCATGATAACGGTCAGCATGTTAATATCCTAATGTTAGCATACTAGCTTTTGAGCTAGTTTCGGAAATATAAGCCTCAGAGCCAAATATTTTTGATTTTTCTCTCATGGTAAACGTTAGCATGCTAACTGTAGCTTGTTAGCTTTTATAGCTCAAATTGCAGATAAAACCTCGGAGTAAAATATTTTGTTATTCGATACACGATAACTGTTAGCATGTTAGTATGCTAATGTTAGCATGCTAGCTTTTGAGCTAGTTTTGGAGGTATACGCCTCAGAGTCAAATATTTTGTTTTTTTACTCACAGTAAATGTTAGCATGCTAACTTTAGCTTGGTAGCTTTCATAGCTCATTTTGCAGGTAAAACCTCAGAGTAAAACATTTTGTTATTCGATGCATGATAACTGTTAGCATGTTAAAATGTTAATGTTAGCATGCTAGCTTGTGAGCTAGTTTTGGCGGTATATGCCTCTGTCAAATATTTAGTTTTTTCAGTCATGGTAAATGTTGGCATGCTAACTTTAGCTTGTTAGCTTTTATAGGTAAAACCTCAGAGTAAAATATTGTGTTATTCGATGCACAAAAACTGTTAGCATGTTTATATGCTAATGCTAGCATGCTAACTTTTGAGCTAGTTTTGGAAATATAAGCCTCAGAGCCAAATATTTTAGATTTTTCTCTCATGGTAAATGCTAGCATGCTAACTTTAGCTTGTTAGCTTTTATTGCTCAATTTGCAGAAAAAACCTTGGAGTAAAATATTTTGTTATTCGATGCACGATAACTGTTAGCATGTTAGTATGCTAATGTTAGCATGCTAGCTATTGAGCTAGTTTTGGAGGTATACGCTTCAGGGTCAAATATTTTGTTTTTTCACTCACAGTAAATGTTAGCATGCTAACTTTAGCTTGGTAGCTTTTATAGCTCATTTTGCAGGTAAAACCTCTTGAGTAAAACATTTTGTTATTCGATGCATGATAACTGTTAGCATGTTAAAATGCTAATGTTAGCATGCCAGCTTGTGAGCTAGTTTTGGCGGTATATGCCTCAGTCAAATATTTAGTTTTTTCAGTCATGGTAAATGCTAGCATGCTAACTTTAGCTTGTTAGCTTTTATAGGTAAAACCTCAGAGTAAAATATTTCGTTATTCGATGCATGAAAACTGCTAGCATGTTAATATGCTAATGTTAGCATGCTAGCTTTTGGGCTAGTTTTGGCGGTATACGCCTCAGAGTCAAATATTTAGATTTTTCTCTCATGGTAAATGTTAGCATGCTAACTTCAGCTTGTTAGCTTTTATAGGTAAAATCTCAGTAAAATATTTTGTTATTCGATGCATGATAACGGTCAGCATGTTAATATCCTAATGTTAGCATGCTAGCTTTTGAGCTAGTTTCGGAAATATAAGCCTCAGAGCCAAATATTTGGATTTTTCTCTCTTGGTAAACGTTAGCATGCTAACTGTAGCTTGTTAGCTTTTATAGCTCATTTTGCAGATACAACCTCAGAGTAAAATATTTTGTTATTCGATGCATGATAACTGTTAGCATGTTAATATGCTAATGTTAGCATGCTAGCTTTTGAGCTAGTTTTGGAGGTATATATTTTGTTTTTTCACTCATGGTAAATGTTAGCATGCTAACTTTAGCTTGTTAGCTTTTATAGGTAAAATCTCAGTAAAATATTTTGTTATTCGATGCATGATAACTGTTAGCATGTTAATATGCTAATGTTAGCATGCTAGCTTTTGAACTAGTTTTGGAGGTATATATTTTGTTTTTTTCACTCATGGTAAATGTTAGCATGCTAACTTTAGCTTGTTAGCTTTGATAGGTAAAATCTCAGTAAAATATTTGGTTATTCGATGCATGATAACGGTCAGCATGTTAATATCTTAATGTTAGCATGCTTGCTTTTGAGCTAGTTTCGGAAATATAAGCCTCAGAGCCAAATATTTAGATTTTTCTCTCTTGGTAAACGTTAGCATGCTAACTGTAGCTTGTTTGCTTTTATAGCTCATTTTGCAGGTAAAACCTCAGAGTAAAATATTTTGTTATTCGATGCATGATAATTGTTAGCATGTTAATATGCTAATGTTAGCATGCTAGCTTTTGGGCTAGTTTTGGAGATATACGCCTCAGAGTCAAATGTTTTTGTTTTTTCACTCACGGTAAATGTTAGCATGGTAACTTTAGCTTGTTAGCTTTTATAGGTAAAACCTCAGAGTAAAATATTGTGTTATTCGATGCATGATAACAGTCAGCATGTTAATATCCTAATGTTAGCATACTAGCTTTTGAGCTAGTTTCGGAAATATAAGCCTCAGAGCCAAATATTTTGATTTTTCTCTCATGGTAAACGTTAGCATGCTAACTGTAGCTTGTTAGCTTTTATAGCTCATTTTGCAGATACAACCTCAGAATAAAATATTTTGTTATTCGATGCATGATAACTGTTAGCATGTTAATATGCTAGTGTTAGCATGCTAGCTTTTGAGCTAGTCTTGGAGGTATATATTTTGTTTTTTCACTCATGGTAAATGTTAGCATGCTAACTTTAGCTTGTTAGCTTTTATAGGTAAAATCTCAGTAAAATATTTTGTTATTCGATGCATGATAACGGTCAGCATGTTAATATCCTAATGTTAGCATGCTAGCTTTTGAGCTAGTTTCGGAAATGTAAGCCTCAGAGCCAAATATTTTGATTTTTCTCTCTTTGTAAACGTTAGCATGCTAACTGTAGCTTGTTAGCTTTTATAGCTCATTTTGCAGATACAACCTCAGAGTAAAATATTTTGTTATTCGATGCATGATAACTGTTAGCATGTTAATATGCTAATGTTAGCATGCTAGCTTTTGAGCTAGTTTTGGAGGTATATATTTTGTTTTTTCACTCATGGTAAATGTTAGCATGCTAACTTTAGCTTGTTAGCTTTTATAGGTAAAATCTCAGTAAAATGTTTTGTTATTCGGTGCATGATAACGGTCAGCATGTTAATATCCTAATGTTAGCATACTAGCTTTTGAGCTAGTTTCGGAAATATAAGCCTCAGAGCCAAATATTTTGATTTTTCTCTGTTGGTAAACATTAGCATGCTAACTGTAGCTTGTTAGCTTTTATAGCTCATTTTGCAGGTACAACCTCAGAGTAAAATATTTTGTTATTTGATGCATGATAACTGTTAGCATGTTAATATGCTAATGTTAGCATGCTAGCTTTTGAGCTAGTTTTGGCGGTATACGCCTCATAGTCAAATATTTAGATTTTTCTCTCATGGTAAATGTTAGCATGCTATTTTTAGCTTGTTAGCTTTTATAGGTAAAATCTCAGTAAAATATTTGGTTATTCGATGCATGATAACGGTCAGCATGTTAATATCCTAATGTTAGCATGCTAGCTTTTGAGTTAGTTTCGGAAATATAAGCCTCAGAGCCAAATATTTTGATTTTTCTCTCTTGGTAAACATTAGCATGCTAACTGTAGCTTGTTAGCTTTTATAGCTCATTTTGCAGGTACAAACTCAGAGTAAAATATTTTGTTATTCGATGCATGATAACTGTTAGCATGTTAAAATGCTAATTTTAGCATGCTAGCTTTTGAGCTAGTTTTGGAGGTATAAATTTTGTTTTTTCACTCATGGTAAATGTTAGCATGCTAACTTTAGCTTGCTAGCTTTTATAGGTAAAATCTCAGGAAAATATTTTGTTATTCGATGCATGATAACGGTCAGCATGTTAATATCCTAATGTTAGCATGCTAGCTTTTGAGCTAGTTTTGGCGGTATACGCCTCAGAGTCAAATATTTAGATTTTTCTCTCATGGTAAATGTTAGCATGCTAACTTTAGCTTGTTAGCTTTTATAGGTAAAATCTCAGTAAAATATTCTGTTATTCGAGGCATGATAACGGTCAGCATGTTAATATCCTAATGTTAGCATGCTAGCTTTTGAGCTAGTTTCGGAAATATAAGCCTCAGAGCCAAATATTTAGATTTTTCTCCCTTGGTAAACGTTAGCATGCTAACTGTAGCTTGTTAGCTTTTATAGCTCATTTTGCAGATACAACCTCAGAGTAAAATATTTTGTTATCTGATGCATGATATCTGTTAGCATGTTAATATGCTAATGTTAGCATGCTAGCTTTTGAGCTAGTTTTGGAGGCATATATTTTGTTTTTTCACTCATGGTAAATGTTAACATGCTAACTTTAGCTTGTTAGCTTTTATAGGTAAAATCTCAGTAAAATATTTTGTTATTCGATGCATGATAACGGTCAGCATGTTAATATCCTAATGTTAGCATGCTAGCTTTTGAGGTAGTTTCGGAAATGTAAGCCTCAGCCAAATATTTAGATTTTTCTCTCTTGGTAAACGTTAGCATGCTAACTGTAGCTTGTTAGCTTTTATAGCTTATTTTGCAGATACAACCTCAGAGTAAAATATTTTGTTATTCGATGCATGATAACTGTTAGCATGTTAATATCCTAATGTTAGCATGTTAGCTTTTGAGCTAGTTTTGGTGGTAAACGCCTCAGAGTCAAATGTTTAGATTTTTCTCTCATGGTAAATGTTAGCATGCTAACTTTAGCTTGTTAGCTTTTATAGGTAAAATCTCAGTAAAATATTGTGTTATTCGATGCATGATAACGGTCAGCATGTTAATATTCTAATGTTAGCATGCTAGCTTTTGAGCTAGTTTCGGAAATATAAGCCTCAGAGCCAAATATTTTGATTTTTCTCTCTTGGTAAACGTTAGCATGCTAACTGTAGCTTGTTAGCTTTTATAGCTCATTTTGAAGGTAAAACCTCAGACTAAAATATTTTGTTATTCGATGCATGATAACTGTTAGCATGTTAATATGCTAATGTTAGCATGCTAGCTTTTGAGCTAGTTTTGGCGGTATACGCCTCAGAGTCAAATATTTAGATTTTTCTCTCATGGTAAATGTTAGCATGCTAACTTTAGCTTGTTAGCTTTTATAGAAAAAATCTCAGTAAAATATTCTGTTATTCGATGCATGATAACGGTCAGCATGTTAATATCCTAATGTTAGCATGCTAGCTTTTGAGCTAGTTTCGGAAATATAAGCCTCAGAGCCAAATATTTTGATTTTTCTCCCTTGGTAAACGTTAGCATGCTAACTGTAGCTTGTTAGCTTTCATAGCTCATTTTGCAGATACAACCTCAGAGTAAAATATTTTGTTATTCAATACATGATAACTGTTAGCATGTTAATATGCTAATGTTAGCATGCTAGCTTTTGAGCTAGTTTTGGAGGTATATATTTTGTTTTTTCACTCATGGTAAATGTTAGCATGCTAACTTTAGCTTGTTAGCTTTTATAGGTAAAATCTCAGTAAAATATTTTGTTATTCGATGCATGATAATGGTCAGCATGTTAATATCCTAATGTTAGCATGCTAGCTTTTGAGCTAGTTTCGGAAATGTAAGCCTCAGAGACAAATATTTTTTATTTTTCTCTCATGGTAAATGTTAGCATGCTAACTTTATCTTTTTAGCTTTTATAGGTCTTTCTGCAGATAAAACTTCAGAGTAAAATATTTTGTTATTTGATGCACGATAAATGTTAGCATGTTAATATCCTAATGTTAGCATGCTAGCTTTTGAGCTAGTTTTGGCGGTATATGCCTCAGTCAAATATTTAGTTTTTTCAGTCATGGCAAATGTTGGCATGCTAACTTTAGCTTGTTAGCTTTTATAGGTAAAACCTCAGAATAAAATATTTTGTTATTCGATGCACAAAAACTGTTAGCATGTTAATATGCTAATGTTAGCATGCTAGCTTGTGAGCTAGTTTTGGCGGTATATGCCTCAGTCAAATATTTAGTTTTTTCAGTCATGGTAAATGTTGGCATGCTAACTTTTAGCTTGTTAGCTTTTATAGGTAAAACCTCAGAGTAAAATATTGTGTTATTCGATGCACGAAAACTATTAGCATGTTAATATGCTAATGTTAGCATGCTAGCTTTTGAGCTAGTTTTGGCGGTATACGCCTCAGAGTCAAATATTTAGATTTTTCTCTCATGGTAAATGTTAGCATGCTAACTTTAGCTTGTTAGCTTTTATAGGTAAAATCTCAGTAAAATATTGTGTTATTCGATGCATGATAACGGTCAGCATGTTAATATCCTAATGTTAGCATGCTAGCTTTTGAGCTAGTTTTGGAAATGTAAGCCTCAGAGCCAAATATTTTGATTTTTCTCTCTTGGTAAACGTTAGCATGCTAACTGTAGCTTGTTAGCTTTTATAGCTCATTTTGCAGGTAAAACCTCTGGGTAAAATATTTTGTTATTCGATGCATGATAACTGTTAGCATGTTAATATGCTAATGTCAGCATGCTAGCTTTTGAGCTAGTTTTGGAGGTATATATTTTGTTTTTTCACTCATGGTAAATGTTAGCATGCTAGCTTGATAGCTTTTTTAGCTCATTTTGCAGAAAGACGCTACCTGGCCGGCCTGCTAACTGTTAGCGCTTTAGTTTTCTTCCAGCTTTTTAGCATTCTCATGCACTTTCAGCCAGAATGGATTTTTGTTCAGTTATTAAGTGTGCCGTGCGCTCCCTGTGAGATGACAATACAGCCTTTGTTTACATGTTGGCTAACAATGTCACAGTTGGGCGGCCATGTGGCATTTGGCTCTTTAGGGAAGGCGAGCAACATTCAAAGGAAACAAAACCAAATGTTGTTCTTTTATTTGTGGCTTTTAAATTACATCAGTAAAAAAATGAATGATATGTGGGAAAATAACAAGCTGAGGAACAAACAACTTTTTGTCAAAAGAAAAGAAAAGAAAAGACAGAAAGTGAAACTACAAATAATAATAATATGGATATGATGTTGGTATAATTTACTGTTTGTTATATTACCCCAAAAGGGACAAGCGGTAAAAAATGGATGGATGGATATATCATTCTCACAATATTCAGTTTTTTTCTCAAAATCAAACGACACCGCCCCTCTCTCTTCTCTCACTCCAAAGGCAAATACAAAAATCTGAAAGTTTTCTTTTGTCTCTCTTTCTCTCTTCCTTCTTCTATTAGCAGCGTAGACTTGCTTTTCAGTAAACTGTTGTTAGCACAACACAAGGACTGAGGGCACTCATTTGTATTGTATTGGTTTTATGGTCAAAGGTTAATCTCCAAATTGGATCATTTCGTGATTGATGCTGTATTGCTGCCTTTCTTTCCTAAGGTTTGACCATAAGCGTTCTTGTTTTTGCTACGAACACTATCAGATAAATTCAGGGTTTTTTTCTCAAAATCAAACTCTTCTCTCTTCTCTCACTCCCAATGCAAATATAAAGATCTGGAAGTTGTCTTTTGTCTCTCTTTCTCTCTTCCTTCTTCTATTAGCAGCGTAGACTTGCTTCTCAGTAAACTGTCGTTAGCACAACACAAGGACTGAGGGCACTCATTTGTATTGTATTGGTTTTATGGTCAAAGGTTAATCTCCAAATTGGATCATTTTGCGATTGATGCTGTATTGCTGCCTTTCTTTCTTAAGGTTTGACCATAAGTGTTCCTGTTTTTTGCTACGAACACTATCAGATAAATTCTTTTTTTTTTTCTCAAAATCAAACTCTTCTCTCTTCTCTCACTCCCAATGCAAATATAAAGATCTGGAAGTTTTCTTTTGTCTCTCTTTCTCTCTTCCTTCTTCTATTAGCAGCGTAGACTTGCTTCTCAGTAAACTGTCGTTAGCACAACACAAGGACTGAGGTCACTCATTTGTATTGTATTGGTTTTATGGTCAAAGGTTTATCGCCAAATTGGATTATTTTGTGATTGATGCTGTATTGCTGCCTTTCTTTCCTAAGGTTTGACCAAAGTGTTCCTGTTTTTTGCTACGAACACTATCAGATACATTCAGTTGTTTTTTTCTCAAAATCAAACTCTTCTCTCTTCTCTCACTCCCAATGCAAATATAAAGATCTGGAATTTTTCTTTTGTCTCTCTTTATCTCTTCCTTCTTCTATTAGCAGCGTAGACTTGCTTCTCAGTAAACTGTCGTTAGCACAACACAAGGACTGAGGGCACTCATTTGTATTGTATTGGTTTTATGGTCAAAGGTTAATCTCCAAATTGGATCATTTCGTGATTGATGCTGTATTGCTGCCTTTCTTTCTTAAGGTTTGACCAAAGTGTTCTTGTTTTTGCTACGAACACTATCAGATAAATTCAGTTGTTTTTTTCTCAAAATCAAACTCTTCTCTCTGCTCTCACTCCCAAATATAAAGATCTGGAAGTTTTCTTTTGTCTCTCTTTCTCTCTTCCTTCTTCTGTCAGCAGCGTAGACTTGCTTCTCGGTAACCTGTCGTTATTTGAGATCTCAAACAAATCTTTAAAAGACCTCAGCTTCCTCTGGAGATTTCTTTATTGAAAAATGCCAAAACGCCACCATCCTTTCATGTCAAATTGTTGTTCAACTTCAGGCTTTTTCTCACTTCCTGTTCGACACATGGCGTACTCGTCCTTCACCTTACATGTCCGCCAAATAGCTGTCTCCAAATGGGTTTCTTTTGTGATTGATGCTGTATTGCTGCCTTTCCTTGACCAAAGGATTCCTGTTTTTGCTACTAACACAATCAGATAAATTCAGTTTTTTCTCAAAATCTAACCATTTTGCCCTTCTCTTTTCTCTCACTTCCAATGCAAATATAAAGATCTGGAAGTTTTCTTTTGTCTCTCTTTCTCTCTTCCTTCTTCTGTTAGCAGCGTAGACTTGCTTCTCGGTAACCTGTCGTTACTTGAGATCTCAAACAAATCTTTGATTTTTTTATTGAGTACTAAAAATGCCAAAATGCCACCGTTGTCGTTCAACTTCAGGCTTCTTCTCACTTCCTGTCGTCCTTCATTTCAAACAAATCTTTAAAAGACTTCAGCTTTTTCTGGACATTTCTTTATTGGGTTGTAAAAATGCCAAAACACCACCATCCTTTCATGTCAAATTGTTGTTCAACTTCAGGCTTTTTCTCACTTCGTCCTTCACCTTACATATAGCTGTCTCCAAATGGGTTTCTTTTGTGATTGATGCTGTATTGCTGCCTTTCCTTGACCAAAGCATTCCTGCTTTTGCTACTAACACAATCAGATAAATTAATTATTTTCTCAAAATCTAACCATTTTGCCCCTCTCTCTTCTCTCACTCCCAATGCAAATATAAAGATCTGGAAGTTTTCTTTTGTCTCTCTTTCTCTCTTCCTTCTTCTGTTAGCAGCGTAGACTTGCTTCTCAGTAACCTGTCGTTATTTGAGATCTCAAACAAATCTTTAAAATACCTCAGCTTTTTCTGGACAGTTCTGTATTTCTTTATTCCTTCACCTTACATATAGCTGTCTCCAAATGGGTTTCTTTTGTGATTGATGCTGTACTGCTGCCTTTCCTTGACCAAAACATTCCTGTTTTTGCTACTAACACAATCAGATAAATTCTTTTTTTTCTCAAAATCTTACCATTTTGCCCCTCTCTCTTCTCTCACTCCCAATGCAAATATAAAGATCTGGAAGTTTTCTTTTGTCTCTCTTTCTCTCTTCCTTCTTCTGTTAGCAGCGTAGACTTGCTTCTCAGTAACCTGTCGTTATTTGAGATCTCAAACAAATCTTTAAAATACCTCAGCTTTTTCTGGACAGTTCTGTATTTCTTTATTCCTTCACCTTACATATAGCTGTCTCCAAATGGGTTTATTTTGTGATTGATGCTGTATTGCTGCCTTTCCTTGACCAAAGGATTCCTGTTTTTGCTACTAACACAATCAGATAAATTCAGTTTTTTCTCAAAATCTAACCATTTTGCCCCTCTCTCTTCTCTCACTTCCAATGCAAATATAAAGATCTGGAAGTTTTCTTTTGTCTCTCTTTCTCTCTTCCTTCTTCTATTAGCAGCGTAGACTTGCTTCTCAGTAACTTGTCGTTAGCACAACACAAGGACTGAGGGCACTCATTTGTATTGTATTGGTTTTATGGTCAAAGGTTAATCGCCAAATTGGATCATTTCGTGATTGATGCTGTATTGCTGCCTTTCTTTCTTAAGGTTTGACCAAAGTGTTCCTGTTTTTGCTACGGACACAATCAGATAAATTCAGGGTTTTTTTTCTCAAAATCAAACTCTTCTCTCTTCTCTCACTCCCAATGCAAATAGAAAGATCTGGAAGTTTTCTTTTGTCTCTCTTTCTCTCTTCCTTCTTCTGTTAGCAGCGTAGACTTGCTTCTCGGTAACCTGTCATTATTTGAGATCTCAAACAAATCTTTAAAAGACCTCAGCTTTTTCTGGACATTTCTTTATTGAAAAATGCCAAAACGCCACCATCCTTTCATGTCAAATTGTTGTTCAACTTCAGACTTTTTCTCACTTCCTGTTCGACACATGGCGTACTCGTCCTTCACCTTACATGTCCGCCAAATAGCTGTCTCCAAATGGGTTTATTTTGTGATTGATGCTGTATTGCTGCCTTTCCTTGACCAAAGGATTCCTGTTTTTGCTACTAACACAATCAGATAAATTCTTTTTTTTCTCAAAATCTAACCATTTTGCCCTTCTCTCTTCTCTCACTCCCAATGCAAATATAAAGATCTGGAAGTTTTCTTTTGTCTCTCTTTCTCTCTTCCTTCTTCTGTTAGCAGCGTAGACTTGCTTCTCGGTAACCTGTCGTTATTTGAGATCTCAAACAAATCTTTAAAAGACCTCAGCTTCCTCTGGAGATTTCTTTATTGAAAAATGCCAAAACACCACCATCCTTTCATGTCAAATTGTTGTTCAACTTCAGGCTTTTTCTCACTTCCTGTTCGACACATGGCGTACTCGTCCTTCACCTTACATGTCCGCCAAATAGCTGTCTCCAAATGGGTTTGTTTTGTGATTGATGCTGTATTGCTGCCTTTCCTTGACCAAAGCATTCCTGTTTTTGCTACTAACACATTCAAATAAATTCATTTTTTTCTCAAAATCTAATCATTTTGCCCTTCTCTCTTCTCTCACTCCCAATGCAAATATAAAGATCTGGAAGTTTTCTTTTGTCTCTCTTTCTCTCTTCTTTCTTCTGTTAGCAGCATAGACTTGCTTCTCAGTAACTTTTTGTTATTTGAGATCTCAAACAAATCTTTGATTTCTTTATTGAGTAGTAAAAATGCCACCGTTGTCATTCAACTTCAGGCTTCTTCTCACTTCCTGTCGTCCTTCACCTCAAACAAATCTTTAAAAGACCTCAGCTTTTTCTGGACATTTCTTTATTGGGTAGTAAAAATGCCAAAATACCACCATCCTTTCATGTCAAATTGTTGTTCAACTTCAGACTTTTTCTCACTTCCTGTTCGACACACGGCGTACTCGTCCTTCACCTTACATATCCGCCAAATAACTGTCTCCAAATGGGTTTCTTTTGTGATTGATGCTGTATTGCTGCCTTTCTTTGACCAAAGCATTCCTGTTTTTGCTACTAACACAATCAGATAAATTCTTTTTTTTCTCAAAATCTAACCATTTTGCCCCTCTCTCTTCTCTCACTCCCAATGCAAATACAAAGATCTGGAAGTTTTCTTGTGTCTCTCTTTCTCTCTTCCTTCTTCTGTTAGCAGCGTAGACTTGCTTCTCGGTAACCTGTCGTTATTTGAGATCGCAAACAAATCTTTGATTTCTTTATTGAGTAGTAAAAATGCCAAAACGCCACCGTTGTCATTCAACTTCAGGCTTCTTCTCACATCCTGTCGTCCTTCACCTCAAACAAATCTTTAAAAAACCTCAGCTTTTTCTGGACATTTCTTTATTGGGTAGTAAAAATGCCAAAACGCCACCATCCTTTCATGTCGAATTATTGTTCAACTTCAGGCTTTTTCTCACTTCCTGTTCGACACACGGCGTACTCGTCCTTCACCTTACATGTCCGCCAAATAGCTGTCTCCAAATGGGTTTCAATAATTGATGCTGTATTGCTGCCTTTCCTTGACCAAAGTATTCCTGTTTTTGCTACTAACACAATCAGATAAATTCATTTTTTTCTCAAAATCTAACCATTTTGTCCCTCTCTCTTCTCTCACTCCCAATGCAAATATAAAGATCTGGAAGTTTTCTTTTGTCTCTCTTTCTCTCTTCCTTCTTCTGTTAGCAGCGTAGACTTGCTTCTCGGTAACCTATCGTTATTTGAGATCTCAAACAAATCTTTAAAAGACCTCAGCTTTTTCTGGACATTTCTTTATTCGGTAGTAAAAATGCCAAAACGCCACCATCCTTTCATGTCAAATTGTTGTTCAACTTCAGACTTGTTCTCACTTCCTGTTCGACACACGGCGTACTCATCCTTCACCTTACATGTCCGCCAAATAGCTGTCTCCAAATGGGTTTCTTTTGTGATTGATGCTGTATTGCTGCCTTTCCTTGACCAAAGCATTCCTGTTTTTGCTACTAACACAATCAGATAAATTCAGTTTTTTCTCAAAATCTAACCATTTTGCCCCTCTCTCTTCTCTTACTCCCAATGCAAATATAAAGATCTGGAAGTTTTCTTTTGTCTCTCTTTCTCTCTTCCTTCTTCTGTTAGCAGCGTAGGCTTGCTTCTCTGTAACTTGTCGTTATTTGAGATCTCAAACAAATCTTTGATTTCTTTATTGAGTAGTAAAAATGCCCAAACGCCACTATTGTCGTTCAACTTCAGGCTTCTTCTCACATCCTGTCGTCCTTCACCTCAAACAAATCTTTAAAAGTCCTCAGCTTTTTCTGAACATTTCTTTATTGGGTAGTAAAAATGCCAAAACACCACCATCCTTTCATGTCAAATTGTTGTTCAACTTCAGACTTTTTCTCACTTCCTGTTCGACACATGGCGTACTCGTCCTTCACCTTACATGTCCGCCAAATAGCTGTCTCCAAATGGGTTTCTTTTGTGATTGATGCTGTATTGCTGCCTTTCCTTGACCAAAGGATTCCTGTTTTTGCTACTAACACAATCAGATAAATTCAGTTTTTTCTCAAAATCTAACCATTTTGCCCCTCTCTCTTCTCTCACTCCCAATGCAAATATAAAGATCTGGAAGTTTTCTTTTGTCTCTCTTTCTCTCTTCCTTCTTCTGTTAGCAGCGTAGACTTGCTTCTCGGTAACCTGTCGTTATTTGAGATCTCAAACAAATCTTTAAAAGACCTCAGCTTTTTCTGGACATTTCTTTATTGGGTAGTAAAAATGCCAAAACGCCACCATCCTTTCATGTCAAATTGTTCAACTTCAGAATTTTTCTCACTTCCTGTTTGACACATGGCGTACTCGTCCTTCACCTTACATGTCCGCCAAATAGCTGTCTCTACATGGGTTTATTTTGTGATTGATGCTGTATTGCTGCCTTTCCTTGACCAAAGCATTCCTGTTTTTGCTACTAACACAATCAGATAAATTCATTTTTTTCTCAAAATTAAACCACTTCGCACCTTTCTCTTCTCTCACTCCCAAGGCAAATATAAAGATCTGGAAGTTTTCTTTCGTCTCTCTTTCTCTCTTCCTTCTTCTGTTAGCAGCGTAGACTTGCTTCTCAGTAACCTGTCGTTATTTGAGATCTCAAACAAATCTTTGATTTCTTTATTGAGTAGTAAAAATGCCAAAACGCCACCGTTGTCGTTCAACTTCAGGCTTCTTCTCACTTCCTGTCGTCCTTCACCTCAAACAAATCTTTAAAAGTCCTCAGTTTTTTCTGGGAATTTCTTTATTGGGTAGTAAAAATGCCAAAACGCCACCATCCTTTCATGTCAAATTGTTGTTCAACTTCAGGCTTTTTCTCACTTCCTGTTCGACACACGGCGTACTCGTCCTTCACCTTACATATAGCTGTCTCCAAAGGGGTTTATTTTGTGATTGATGCTGTATTGCTGCCTTCCTTGACCAAAGTATTCCTGTTTATGCTAAAAACACAATCAGATAAATTCAGTTTTTTCTCAAAATCTAACCATTTTGCCCCTCTCTCTTCTCTCACTTCCAATGCAAATATAAAGATCTGGAAGTTGTCTTTTGTCTCTCTTTCTCTCTTCCTTCTTCTGTTAGCAGCGTAGACTTGCTTCTCAGTAACCTGTCGTTATTTGAGATCTCAAACAAATCTTTGATTTTTTTATTGAGTAGTAAAAATGCCAAAACGCCACCGTTGTCGTTGAACTTCAGGCTTCTTCTCACTTCCTGTCATCCTTCACCTCAAACAAATCTTTAAAAGTCCTCATCTTTTTCTGGACATTTCTTAATTGGGTAGTATAATTGCCAAAACGCCACCATCCTTTCATGTCAAATTGTTGTTCAACTTCAGCCTTTTTCTCTCTTCCTGTTCGACACATGGCGTACTCGTCCTTCACCTTACATGTCCGCCAAATAGCTGTCTCTACATGGGTTTCTTTTGTGATTGATGCTGTATTGCTGCCTTTCCTTGACCAAAGGATTCCTGTTTTTGCTACTAACACAATCAGATTTTTCTCAAAATCAAACCACTTTGCCCCAACCCATCCTTTCTCTTCTCTAACTCCCAAGGCAAATATAAAGAACTGTAAGTTTTCTTTTGTCTCTCTTTCTCTCTTCCTTCTTCTGTTAGCAGCGTAGACTTGCTTCTCGGAAACTTTTTGTTATTTGAGATCTCAAACAAATCTTTGATTTCTTTATTGAGTAGTAAAAATGCCACCGTTGTCATTCAACTTCAGGCTTCTTCTCTCTTCCTGTCGTCCTTCACCTCAAACAAATCTTTAAAAGTCCTCAGCTTTTTCTGGACATTTCTTTATTGGGTAGTAAAAATGCCAAAACGCCACCATCCTTTCATGTCAAATTGTTGTTCAACTTCAGACTTTTTCTCACTTCCTGTTCGACACACGGCGTACTCATCCTTCACCTTACATGTCCGCCAAATAGCTGTCTCTAAATGGGTTTATTTTGTGATTGATGCTGTATTGCTGCCTTTCCTTGACCAAAGGATTCCTGTTTTTGCTACTCACACAATCAGATAAATTCATTTTTTTCTCAAAATCTAACCATTTTGCCCCTCTCTCTTCTCTCACTTCCAATGCAAATATAAAGATCTGGAAGTTTTCTTTTGTCTCTCTTTCTCTCTTCCTTCTTCTGTTAGCAGCGTAGACTTGCTTCTCGGTAACCTGTCGTTATTTGAGATCTCAAACAAATCTTTGATTTCTTTATTGAGTAGTAAATATGCCAAAACGCCACCGTTGTCGTTCAACTTCAGGCTTCTTCTCACTTCCTGTTTGACATTCGGCGTAATCGCCCTTCACCTTACATGTCCGCCAACTAGCTGACCAGCCAAGAGTTCTTTCAGTGACCTTGGCTGGTCTCCAAATGGGTTTCTTTTGTGATTGATGCTGTATTGCCGCCTTTCTTTGACCAAAGCATTCCCGTTTGAAACTGAAAAAAATTAAAATAGCACTCATCTATTTTGGTCCGTTTTTCTGCAAGCAGCTGATGACTAGCAAGCGGAAAGTGAGCTCAGAAGAGGGAGAGCTCCTACTTGACGTTACTTGAGAATTTATCGCATGCTTCTGTGGGACCGTAAACATTGCAAAAAGCATCTCGGGCTTTGCAAACACCCTGCCGGTCTGCCCTGGGGCGGACTTTAATGCGCTGGTGGATTGTGACACCAGTGTGACAGAACGCCGCCAGGCCATGGCTGCCAGGCATGTCCCCGACACTTGTGGCCCTGAGGGACAAGACCCGCGTTTCCCTCTGGAGGAAAGTCATTATTTTCCTCACGACAATAGCTTGTTGTGTCCCTCGTCTTTTCGCACGCAGTAAAGAGTTTGGTTGCTACATCGATAAGAAAATCCAAATAGGGCAGTTGAGGACAAACCTTTATGAAAGGCTCTGGATCTAACCCTGGATTTCCACAGTCCAGAGCCCTAAGTTGGCCTCATATTCTCAGCAGCTCAGCAAAAAATCCAATTGTATGGATACGGAGGGTCAAACGGGACAAAATAAAATCAATAAATAATTAAACAGGGAGATAAATGTGTGTATAATTATTTGTAATTTGAAAGAAAAACATAGATGTGTCATTCATTTATTTAATGTGAAAGTACTTTTGATTATTAAAATGTAATGAATTAGTTAATCATTCATTTAATTATTCCATGATTTAATAAATTATCTTAGGATATAACTACATATTTGGATAATTAAATACATTAATTATGAAATTCATAATTAAATTATTAATTCAATAAATAAATAATCAAATAATTGATTGAATTGTTAAAAAAATGAAAATATTTTAAATCATTAAATAACTAATTGAAATGTGAAATAATTAATAAATAAGTAATACAATAATGAAATAGTTCAAACATAAATGTGTCATTCATTTATTTAATGTGATAATACTTGTGAGTATTAAATAATTCGATTAATTATTTTAAATTTTATGAATTAGTTAATCATTAATTTAATTATTCCATGATTTCGATAATTATTTTAAGATATAACTACGTATTTTGATGATTAGATACATTAATTATAAAATGAATGATTATATTATTAATTCAATAAATAAATCATCAAATAATTGAATTGTTCAAAAATGAAAATATTTTAACTCATTAAACAACTAATTGAAATGTGAAATAATTAATTAAATCATTAAATAAGTAATAACATAATGAAATAATTAAATGTATGTTCTATTAAATAAATTAAGTCATTGATGTAATTTAATTCCAAGTATAGTTAACTAATGAAACATTTAAGTAGTGATTTAAATAATTTTTTATCTATTTATTAAATTTTTATTAATTTTACTGATCGGAAAGCCCAACATGTTTACATTTTTAATTATTTTGTGTTGATTTATCCCAAAAAAAGTTTTTGCTTTTAATAAATCATTATTTACTCAAACATAAATTAAAATATGTCAAGTTTCCCTTTACTTCATACTGTAGAAATTATATTAATTATATTCTTATTATAATCATTAATTTAATTATTCCATGATTTCATTAATTATTTTAAGTTATAACTACGTATTTGGATAATTAAATCAATTATTTATAAAACAATAAGGACATTATTAATTCAGCAAATAAATCGTCAAATAATTGATTGAACGTTAAAAAATGAAAATATTTTAAATCATTAAATAACTAATTGAAATGTGAAATAATTAATCAAATCATTAAATAAGTAATAGCATAATGAAATTATTACATTTATGTTCAATTAAAAAAGTTCAATTAAATTAAGTAAATGATGTAATTTAATTTCAAGTAATGAAACATTTAAGTAGTCATTTAAATAATTGTTTATCTATTTATTTATTTTTTATTAATTTTACTGATCGAAAAGCCTAACATATTTACATTTTTAATTATTTTGTGTTGATTTGTCTAAAAAAAAATGTTTTTGCTTTTAACAAAAAAATTCCAGACAAATAGAATAAAAAAGCAGCCAGAATGTGAGTTTTATTAATCAGACACCTTGTCACTAGTTACTCAAACATGATTTAAAATATGTCAAGTTTCCCTTGACTTCATACTGTAGTAATTGTATTAACTATATTGTTATTATAATCATTCATTTATTTATTCCATGATTTAATTAATTATTAAGATATAACTACGTATTTGGATAATTAAATCAATTATTTATAAAATAATAATTACATTATTAATTCAGTAAATAAATCATCAAATAATTGATTGAATCGTTAAAAAATGAAAATATTTTAAATCATTAAATAACTAATTGAAATGTGAAATAATTAATCAAATCATTAAATAAGTAATAACATAATGAAATAATTAAATGTATGTTCTTTTAAATAGATTAATTAATTGAGGTAATTTAATTCCAATATAGTTAACTAATGAAACATTTAAGTAGTCATTTAAATAATTGTTTATCTATTTATTAATGTTTTATTCATTTTACTAATCGGAAAGCCCAACATATTTACATTTTTAATTATTTTGTGTTGATTTATCCAAAAAAAGGATTTTGCTTTTAATAAATCATTATTTACTCAAACATGAATTAAAATATGTCAAGTTTCCCTTTACTTCATACTGTAGCACTTATATTAATGATATTGTTATTATAATCATTAATTTAATTATTCCATGATTTCATTAATTATTTTAAGTTATAACTACGTATTTGGATAATTAAATCAATTATTTATAAATAATAAGGACATTATTATTTCAGTAAATAAATCGTCAAATAATTGATTGAACGTTAAAAAATGGAAATATTTTCAATCATTAAATAACTAATTGAAATGTGAAATAATTAATCAAATCATTAAATAAGTAATAGCATAATGAAAGTATTACATTTATGTTCAATTAAATAAATTAAGTAATTGATGTAAATTAATTCCAAATAATGAAACATTTAAGTAGTCATTTAAATAATTGTTTATCTATTTATTTATTTTTTATTAATTTTACTGATCGGAAAGCCTGACATATTTACATTTTTAATTATTTTGTGTTGATTTTTCTAAAAAAAATGTTTTTGCTTTTAACAAAAAAATTCCAGACAAATAGAATAAAAAAGCAGCCAGAATATGAGTTTTATTAATCAGACACCTTGTCATTATTTACTCAAACATGATTTAAAATATGTCAAGTTTCCCTTTACTTCATACTGTAGCAATTATATTAATTATATTGTTATTATAATCATTAATTTAATTATTCCATGATTTAATTAATTATTTTAAGATATAACTACGTATTTGGATAATTAAATTAATTATTTATAAAACAAATAATTACATTATTATTTCAGTAAATAAATCATCAAATAATTGATTGAATCGTTAAAAAATGAAAATATTCTAAATCATTTAATAACTAATTGAAATGTGAAATAATTAATGAAATCATTAAATAAGTAATACCATAATGAAATAATGAAATGTATGTTCTATCAAATAAATTAAGTAATTGATGTAATTTAATTCCAAGTATAGTTAACTAATTAAATATTTAAGTAGTCATTTAAATATTTGTTTATCTATTTATTTATTTTTTTATTCATTTCACTGATCGGAAAACCCAACATATTTACATTTTCAATTATTTTGTGTTGTTTTATCCCAAAAAATGTTTTTGCTTTTAACAAAAAAAGCGCAGACAAATAGAATAAAAAAGCAGCCAGAATGTGAGTTTTATTAAACAAACAGCGTGTCATTATTTACTCAAACATGATTTAAAATATGTCAAGTTTCCCTTTACTTCATACTGTAGCAATTATATTAATTATATTGTTATTATAATCATTAATTTAATTATTCCACGATTTAATTAATTATTTTAAGATATAACTACGTATTTGGATAATTAAATCAATTATTTATAAAATAATAATTACATTATTAATTCAGTAAAATAAATCATCAAATAATTGTCGTTAAAAAATTAAAATATTCTAAATCATTTAATAACTAATTGAAATGTGAAATAATTAATCAAATCATTAAATAAGTAATAACATAATGAAATAATTAAATGTATGTTGTATTAAATAAATAAATTAATGAATTGAGGTAATTTAATTCCAAGTATAGTTAACTAATGAAACATTTAAGTAGTCATTTAAATAATGGTTTATCTATTTATTAATTTTTTTATTCATTTTACTGATTTACATTTTTAATTATTTTGTGTTGATTTATTAGAAAAAATATTTTTGCTTTTAACAAAAAAATTCCAAACAAATAACTACGTATTTGGATAATTAAATACATTATTTGTAAAATAATAATTACATTATTAATTCAGTAAATAAATAATCAAATAATTGATTGAATCATTAAAAAATGAAAATATTTTAAATCACTAAATAACTAATTGAAATGTGAAATAATTAATCAATTAATTCATCAATTGAATATAAGTTGAAAATCATTGTATTCTGTTTTTATTTACCATTTGCACAACGTGACAACTTCACTGGTTTTGGGTTTTGTATATAAACTTTCATGATGACAGTTTTATAAAAACAAATCCAAATGTCTGTATAAACCCCCAGGTCATGATCATGTGACCCCCGGCTCGGGAGTCCGTGGTTAGAAACGCTCCAAACAGAAAATACCTATTTTTGTTTACGGAGACTAGTCAACATTTGCTGTCCTTTCATAGCGTGCCACTTCTCCATGCCAGCCATCCTCTCATCCAACGCCATTGTTTCTTTCATTTCTTCCCACGCCCGTTCCCACAGGATTGTTTTCTTCGCCATCTGTCTCCTGTTCCTTTCCAGCCTGCCAAGGATCCAAATGTTACACTTTAAAAGTGACGCAAATCAAGGCGGATGCGTCGTTTCCGTCATCTCTTTTTTGTATTCCAGATGCATCTTTTTTCCTCGTCGCCACCTCCAACTCTCTATTTTCTTTGCTGCCCCCGCCAAGACCGCCGGTGAGACCCCCGCCATATTGACAACTGCAAGGCCGGAAGTACCGAGAGTTAATCAAAGGCGATGAAGTCGCGTACGCCTAAAAAAGCGTCAAGTATCAAAAGCCATGAATATTAAATTTAAATAAGTTAGCTGAAAATGCTAGCATAAAACTTTAGCATGCTAATGTTAGCATGATAACATAAGAAAAGTTAGCACGCTTCTAAGACGGCGTCAAGTATGAAAAGCCATGATTATTACATTTAAATAAGTTAGCTGACAATGCTAGCAGAAAACTTTAGCATGCTAACATTAGCATAATAACTTAAGTAAAGTTAGCACACTTTAAGATGGCGTTAAGTATTAAAAACCCTGATTATTACATTTAAATAAGCTGAAAATTCCAGCAGAAAATTTTAGCATGCTAACATTAGCATGATAACTTAAGTAAAGTTAGCAAACTTTAAGATGGCGTCAAGTATTAAAAGCCATGATTATTACATTTAAATAAGTTAGCTGACAATGCTAGCATTGAACATTAGCATGCTAACATTAGCATGATAATGTAAGAAAAGTTAGGACACTTCTAAGACAGCGTCAACTATGAAAAGCCATGATTGTCACATTTGAATAAGCTGAAAATGCTAGTAGAAAACTTTAGCATGCTAACATTAGCATGATAACGTAAGAAAGTTAGCACGCTTCTAAGACGGCGTCAAGTATGAAAAGCCATGATTATTACATTTAAATAAGTTAGCTTAAAATGCTAGCATTAAACTTTAGCATGCTAACGTTAGCATGATAACATAAGAAAAGTTAGCACACTTCTAAGATGGCGTCAAGTGTGAAAAGCCATGATTATTACATTTAAATAAGTTAGCTTAAAATGCTAGCATAAAACTTTAGCATGCTAACGTTAGCATGATAACGTAAGAAAAATTAGCACGCTTCTAAGACGGCGTCAAGTATGAAAAGCCATGATTATTCCATTTAAATAAGTTAGCTGAAAATGCTAGCAGAAAAATTTAGCATGCTAACATTAGCATGATAACTTAAGTAAAGTTAGCACACTTTAAGATGGCGTCAAGTATTAAAACCATGATTATTAAATTTAAATAAGTTAGCTGACAATGCTAGCATTGAACATTAGCATGCTAACATTAGCATGATAACGTAAGAAAAGTTAGCACACTTCTAAGACATCGTCAACTATGAAAAGCCATGATTATCACATTTGAATAAGCTGAAAATGCTAGTAGAAAACTTTAGCATGCTAACATTAGCATGATAACTTCATTAAAGTAAGCAAACTTCTAAGACGGCGTCAAGTATGAAAAGCCATGATTATTAAATTCAAATACGTTAGCTGACAATGCTAGCATTAAACTTTAGCATGCTAACGTTAGCATGATAACATAAGAAAAGTTAGCACACTTCTAAGATGGCGTCAAGTGTGAAAAGCCATGATTATTACATTTAAATAAGTTAGCTTAAAATGCTAGCATAAAACTTTAGCATGCTAACGTTAGCATGATAACGTAAGAAAAATTAGCACGCTTCTAAGACGGTGTCAAGTATGAAAAGCCATGATTATTCCATTTAAATAAGTTAGCTGAAAATGCTCGCAGAAAACTTTAGCATGCTAACATTAGCATGATAACTTAAGAAAAGCTAGCACACTTCGAAGATGGCGTCAAGCATCAAAAGCCCTGATTAATACATTTAAACAAGTTAGCAGGCCCATCAGAATTTCGGCGGGAATTTTGTAGTTCTGGTTTATTATGATGAGCTTGTATGTTCAGCACCTAGCAAGGCTGCAGATGCTATAGCGTCACAATAAAACTACATCCGTTTAACACTCGGCGTGGTCATCCTCTTTGTGTTCGGGCTCAAAAACATAAGCCCCTGGATCACCTTTTTTTTTTTTACCAAAGTAATCATTGTTGGCTCTCACAAAGCCTGCTTGATTAGCATTGTTGTTGATGGGGAAGGGATCGGTGGTTCCTCATTAACTCAAGAATCTCCGTGAGGTTGATACTATTTTGCTCATATATATTTATCCGCAAACTTTGGAAGTATTTTGGTGTCATAAATCACATATATATGATAAAGTTGTTTTCCCACTCCTGGTGTATTCCTGCTGTGATGTCTCATGCGGTCACATCACTTATATAACGACAAACGTATTGAATCATATTTTGTTCCTGCCTCACTCTCTATTACGTCCATTTCAGTGGTCAAGTGGAATCCTTCTTCCTAATAGACTACAGCTTTTTTTCTTTGTTCCTTCCAATTATTTTTTTTTTTTCACTTACACTTTGCTTTCCGGAAGGCCCTATAACATAAGATCTGATCAATACCAGCCTGCTGCCTGCACTGAATTGCTCTTTCATTCCCTCCGGATCCTCCAGTTCACATCAAACTCGCACCTGAAACCCTGGCAAAAGCACACGTGGGCGCGCCGAGATCCGGTATGACACGCGTACATGCAGCAGTTGACACGTGTCAATAATGCGAGTTCCGACAGGCCTGCAAATATTTAGCAAATCCCTTTATAGTCGATCAATTACAAGCAGGAAAACAATTACCGTATGTTTCGGACAGGCCCGGCCCTAACCAATCTGGCGCCCTAGGCAAGATTTTAGGTGGCGCCCCCCCACATCGGCAGTGAAGTGTATATACTCACAAGAAACCGAATAGCTTTGTCTTTGACCTTTTTTTTACTTAAAGAAAGCAAATTAACAATCAGAATAGTTAACAAGATTTAAAAAAAATATGAATAAATAAATGAATGCAAAAAATAAAAAATGAATATATGAAATACAATATTTTTTACATACATATTGCTTAATTAACATTAATGATGTGCACTTTAACAACTAGGCTTACAACTATACCTAATATATAAAGGGGTGGAAAAGTGACTATTACCTGCAGGGCAAACATTAGCTAACCAGAAGGCAATAACAATGTAAACAAAAAACACCTGCTTAAAAGATCTAATACAAATGTCCCTGAGGAATGTAAGGTGGGAGTACTGTAATTACCTAACGTTACATTATTATTTTCCATAACAATTTAGCCCCCTCCACAATATTAACCCGACGTTAAAACAGAACTAGCTATTTATTGATTAGCAATTGCCGAGTCATGTAACATTAGCTTAATGCTAAAAAGCCAGGTTACTATCACATTCTGTAACAGACAAATAATTTCATGTAGGCTAACGTTACCTACCTGCTACCTCTGTCTTTTTCTCGTTTCTCCTCCTCTTCTTTTCTCTTTTTTCTTCCCTGGGCACCTGACAGTTTTGGCCGTTTTGACATCTTGTGTTGATTTTTTGATGTGGTGACGTCCAAAAAGAGTCATGATACGGGAAGGGAGGGGGCGTACCGTGCGAAGGGGGGGGGGGGGGCGTTATGTTGTAACAAATAATATTTCTGTTATATAGGCTTTACTTTGCATTTTAATTAACGTGGGATTATTTTTTGTATTTAGAAATAATAGTACCAACTTTTTTTTTTTTTCTCCAACATTTGTGGCACTGGCGTGGCGCCCCCTGATGGACGGCGCCCTTAGCATTTGCCTATACGGCCTATGCCACGGGCCGGCCCTGGTTTAATGCGCCCATAAGGCGCATTAAAGGGGTTGTCAGGTTCAAACACTAATGACATTTATTAAACAAGACAAGAGGCAAGGAATTAAACAGAGACAGAATTCAATTTGGACTCAATTTTGAGGAGAGTCGTCTGTACACTGTACCCATGACAGTATCTCAGCACGCTCTGGCAAAAGATTGCACGCCTCCTTCTTTTAAGTCTGGTCCTGCTTCCTCTCTGCTTTGAAGCCCTTGGGTTAGAACCATATCTTTCTGTTCATTACCATTACCAGAACCTCAATGTAACACAAAGTTTTTGTGATAATTTAGAAACAATTATTCTAACAAGGGTCATATTTTGATTTTATTTCTACATGTAAAAGACTTCCTTGTGGTCTACATAACATGTAATGGTGGTTCTTTGGTCAAAATGTTGCATGGATTATGTTTTACGGATGATCTTCAAGTCACTTTCTGACCGTCTCTACGTTTTTTTAGGCGGTCTTATTCACGGTGTGTAATGTTCTATATACTCAACGAAACATCAAAGTTTTGGGTACTTGCTAGCGTCATTTATTGAACAGGCGTCAACCTGCAGTCCATATTTGTCTCTTATGTGTGATTGCCATCTACTGGTCAAACTTATCATTACACCATGTTCACAATAAAATTACTTCAAGGTCAGTAAACACAACCAGAATTAATGGGTACATAAGGCGCACCGGGTTATACACACCATAATAATACCCGTATGTTGAAGCACAGTACGTCTGACTATGGTAGCCGTAATGATCTGAATAATTTACCAGAGTCGACGGATTTTTGAGCGCCGTGTGTAATGTTCTATATTCTCAATGAAACATCAAAGTTTTGGGTACTTATTGAACAGGCGTCAACCAGCAGTCCATGCGTATCTCTTATGTGTGATTGCCATCTACCGGTCACACTTATCATTACACCATGTTCACAATATAATTGCCTCAAGGTCAGTAAACACAGCCAGAATTAATAGGTACACAAGGCACACAAGAAGATAGAGAAAAATAAACAGCTCATTGACTACAATGGAGGATGAGCGCAAATTTTCGGGACTTATGCAGATCCCAAATACACGTCAGCAGGCACCAATAAGTAAGAAAAGTTGGTTTTGCATAATATGGCGAAACTAAATACCAGATAATATCTCCTAATAGGTGCCATTTTGGGGTCTTTATATACACACTATAATAATACATGTATGTTGAAGCACAGTACGTCTGACTATGGTAGCCGTAACGTTCCGACAAGTTTACCAAAGTCGACGGATTTTTGAGCGCGGTGTGTAATGTTCTGTATTCTCAATGAAACATCAAAGTTTTGGGGACTTGCTAGCGTCATTTATTGAACCGGCGTCAACCAGCAGTCCACACGTATCTCTTATGTGTGACTGCCATCTGACGGTCACACCTGTCATTACACCATGTTCACAATATAAGTACCTCAAGGTCAGTAAACACAGCCAGAATTAATAGGTACACAAGGCACACAAGAAGATAGAGAAAAATAAACAGCTCATTGACTACAATGGAGGATGAGCGCAAATTTTCGGGACTTATGCAGATCCCAAATACACATCAGCAGGCACCAATAAGTAAGAAAAGTTGGTTTTGCATAATATGGCGAAACTAAACACCAGATAATATCTCCTAATAGGTGCCATTTTGGGGTCTTTATACACACACCATAATAATACCTGTATGTTGAAGCACAGTACGTCTGACTATGGTAGCCGTAATGTTCCGACAAGTTTACCAGAGTTGACGGATTTTTGAGCGCCGTGTGTAATGTTCTGTATTCTCAATGAAACATCAAAGTTTTGGGTACTTATTGAACAGGCGTCAACCAGCAGTCCACGCGTATTTCTTATGTGTGATTGCCATCTACCGGTCACACTTATCATTACACCATGTTCACAATATAATTGCCTCAAGGTCAGTAAACACAGCCAGAATTAATAGGTACATAAGGCGCACAAGAAGATAGAGAAAAATAAACAGCTCATTGACTACAATGGAGGATGAGTGCACATTTTCGGGACTCATGCAGATCCCAAATACACATCAGCAGGCACCAATAAGTAAGAAAAGTTGATTTTGCATAATATTGCGAAACAAAACGCCATATAATGTCTCCTAATAGGTGCCATTTTGGGGTCTTTATACACACACCATAATAATACCCGTATGTTGAAGCACAGTACGTCTGACTATGGTAGCCGTAATGATCCGACAAGTTTACCAAAGTCGACGGATTTTTGAGCGCCGTGTGTAATGTTCTATATTCTCAATGAAACATCAAAGTTTTGGGTACTTATTGAACAGGCGTCAACCAGCAGTCCACGCGTATCTCTTATGTGTGATTGCCATCTACCGGTCACACTTATCCCTACACCATGTTCACAATATAACTGCCTCAAGGTCAGTAAACACAGCCAGAATTAATAGGTACATAAGGCGCACAAGAAGATAGAGAAAAATAAACAGCTCATTGACTACAATGGAGGATGAGCGCACATTTTCGGGACTTATGCAGATCCCAAATACACATCAGCAGGTACCAATAAGTAAGAAAAGTTGATTTTGCATAATATGGCGAAACTAAACACCAGATAATATCTCCTAATAGGTGCTATTTTGGGGTCTTTATACACACACCATAATAATACCCGTATACTGAAGCACAGTACGTCTGACTATGGTAGCCGTAATGATCCGACAAGTTTACCAAAGTCAACAGATTTTTGAGAGTTGTGTGTAATGTTCTATATTCTCAATGAAATATCAAAGTTTTCGGTACTTGCTAGCGTCATTTATTGAACAGGCGTCAACCAGCAGTCCACGCGTATCTCTTATGTGTGATTGCCATCTACCGGTCACACTTATCATTACACCATGTTTACAATATAATTGCCTCAAGGTCAGTAAACACAACCAGAATTAATAGGTACACAAGGCACACTAGAAGATAGAGAAAAATAAGCAGCTCATTGACTACAATGGAGGATGAGCGCAAATTTTCAGGACTTATGCAGATCCCAAATACACATCAGCAGGCACCAATAAGTAAGAAAAGTTGGTTTTGCATAATATTGCGAAACTAAACACCAGATAATATCTCCTAATAGGTGCCATTTTGTGGTCTTTATACACACACTATAATAATACATGTATGTTGAAGCACAGTACGTCTGACTATGGTAGCTGTAATGTTCCGACAAGTTTACCAAAGTGGACGGATTTTTGAGCGCCGTGAGTAATGTTCTGTATTCTCAATGAAACATCAAAGTTTTGGGTACTTGCTAGCGTCATTTATTGAACCGGCGTCAACCAGCAGTCCATGTGTATCTCTTATGTGTGATTGCCATCTACTGATCACACTTATCAATACACCATGTTCACAATATAATTGCCTCAAAGTCAGTAAACACAGCCAGAATTAATAGGTACATAAGGCGCACAAGAAGACAGAGAAAAATAAACAGCTCGTTGACTACAATGGAGGATGAGCGCAAATTTTCGGGACTTATGCAGATCCCAAATACACATCAGCAGGCACCAATAAGTAAGAAAAGTTGGTTTTGCATAATATGGCGAAACTAAACACCTGATAATATCTCCTAATAGGTGCCATTTTGTGGTCTTTATACACACACTATAACAATACCCGTATGTTGAAGCACAGTACGTCTGGCTATGGTAGCTGTAACGTTCCGACAAGTTTACCAAAGTCGACGGATTTTTGAGCGCGGTGTGTCATGTTCTGTATTCTCAATGAAACATCAAAGTTTTCGGTACTTGCTAGCGTCATTTATTGAACAGGCGTCAACCAGCAGTCCACGCGTATCTCTTATGTGTGATTGCCATCTACCGGTCACACTTATCATTACACCATGTTTACAATATAATTGCCTCAAGGTCAGTAAACACAACCAGAATTGAAAGGTACACAAGGCACACAAGAAGATAGAGAAAAATAAGCAGCTCATTGACTACAATGGAGGATGAGCGCAAATTTTCGGGACTTATGCAGGTCCCAAATACACATCAGCAGGCACCAATAAGTAAGAAAAGCTGGTTTTGCAAAATATTGTGGATCAAAACGCCAGATAATGTCTCCTAATAGGTGCTATTCTGGGGTCTTTATACACACATTATAATAATACCCGTATGTTGAAGCACAGTACGTCTGACTATGGTAGCCGTACTGTTCCGACAAATTTACTAAAGTCGACGGATTTTTGAGCGCTGTGAGTAATGTTCTGTATACTCAATGAAACATCGAAGTTTTGGGTACTTGCTAGCGTCATTTATTGAACAAGCGTCAACCTGCAGTCCACACGTGTCTCTTATGTTTGATTGCCATCTACTGATCACACTTATCATTACACCATGTTCACAATAAAATTGCTTCGAGGTCAGTAAACACGACCAGAATTAATAGGTACATAAGGCGCACAAGAAGATAGAGAAAAATAAACAGCTCATTGACTACAATGGAGGATGAGCGCACATTTTCGGGACTCATGCAGATCCCAAATACACATCAGCAGGTACCAATAAGTAAGAAAAGTTGGTTTTGCATAATATTGTGAAACAAAACGTCAGATAATGTCTCCTAATAGTTGCCATTTTGGGGTCTTTATACACACACCATAATAATACCTGTATGTTGAAGCACAGTACGTCTGACTATGGTAGCCGTAATGTTCCGACAAGTTTACCAGAGTTGACGGATTTTTGAGCGCCGTGTGTAATCTCAATGAAACATCAAAGTTTTGGGCAATTGCTTGCGTCGTTTATTGAACAGGCGTCAACCAGCAGTCCACACGTATCTCTTATGTGTGACTGCCATCTGCCGGTCACACTTGTCATTACACCATGTACACAATAAAATTGCTTCGAGGTCAGTAAACACGACCAGAATTAATAGGTTCATAAGGCGCACTGTCGATTTTTGAGGAAATGAAAGGATTTTAAG
Organism: Nerophis lumbriciformis; assembly: GCF_033978685.3. NCBI lineage: Eukaryota > Metazoa > Chordata > Actinopteri > Syngnathiformes > Syngnathidae > Nerophis > Nerophis lumbriciformis. The sequence goes on along the minus strand of NC_084577.2, from coordinate 24,891,912 downwards.
TGTGCCTTATCATCTGAAAAGTACAATAACAAATTTTTTTGGGCGGTCTTATTCACGTGCCTCCACCTTTTGTCGTACCGGTAGTTTTTAGCGCTTCCATAGCGAGTCTACTGACAGATATAAGTTAGAACTGTTCGCTACTTTATATTAGAAATGGCAACATCGGAGGATGAATGTCCCATAACAAGAAGATAGAGAAAAAGAAGCAGCTCGTAGACTACAATGGAGGATGAGCGCAAATTTTCGGGACTTATGCAGATCCCAAATACACATCAGCAGGCACCAATAAGTAAGAAAAACTGGTTTTGCAAAATATTGTGAAACAAAATGCCAGATAATGTCTCCTAATAGGTGCCATTTCGGGGTCTTTATACACACACCAAAATAATACCTGTATGTTGAAGCACAGTACGTCTGACTATGGTAGCCGTAATGTTCTGTATACTCAATGAAACATCAAAGTTTTGGGTACTTGCTAGCGTCATTTATTGAACAAGCGTCAACCTGCAGTCCACACGTGTCTCTTATGTTTGATTGTCATCTACTGATCACACTTATCATTACACCATGTTCACAATAAAATTGCTTCGAGGTCAGTAAACACGACCAGAATTAATAGGTACATAAGGCGCACTGTCGATTTTTGAGGAAATTAAAGGATTTTAAGTGCGCCTTATAGTTCGAAAAGTACCGTTAGTCAAAAATATTGATCTCGATCTGAGAGAAACGCATTCCAGAATGTAAAGAGAAAATAACAAAGGATCTCAGGGGTGAATTAAAAAAATAGATTCACATCCGACTTAAGATTCTAAGTCATCCCGATGTTAAAATCAATCTACAATTGTTTGAAAATCGATTTTAAACACAAAAAATGTTTAAAAATAAAAATAAAAATAAAAATAAAAACACACAAAAAAAATTTTTATAATTGAAACATTTTAAAAAGACAGTTTTAGGCCACCTTAATGCAACCTGATAGAGCTTTTTTTCAACCTGTAAACCCTTTAAAATACCAAATACTACATTGCGAGGATCAGTTTGAATCGAGACTTTATTTTTAATCGAATAGTCATCCCAGGATTTGGAATCGGATTGAATCGTGAGGTGCCCAAAGCGTCACACCCCTAGTAGGGCCGCATCTGAATTCAAGGAGAAACCACTGCTCCGAAACCCAGTTTGATGCCGCGGCTTGAAGCGACGTGAGACGAGGGAAATTGACGTGAATGAAGACAAGAGGGCGATGTGACATGTCTGAGCTCAACATGACATCAGAATGCAGTTTGACTCTGTGAGGCAGACATTTGATCAGTCACATGGCTTTCACAATCAGGCGTGCAAAGGTTGTTTTGAAGCGAGCAGTCACCCGTCATTGAGGCGCATTCTTGTTGACGGACAGCTGGCTGCATGCAACTTCAAGGAAAACGTGCACTTATGTGAGACAAGAACACAAGTAGCCTACTTTCCGGACTATAGAGCGCACCCACTGAATTTTAGAAGAAGAAACATACACTATATTGCATGAACTTGAAGTGCCATCCCATTCCTAACCCATAGGGTTCAATATGATTTGCAGCTATTACAGCTTCAACTCTTCTGGGAAGGCTGTCCACAAGGTTGCGGAGTGTGTTTATAGGAATTTTTCGACCATTCTTCCAAAAGCGCATTGGTGAGGTCACACACTGATGTTGGTCGAGAAGGTCTGTCTCTCAGTCTCCGTTCTAATTCATCCCAAAGGTCAGGTTCAGGTCAGGACTCTGTGCAGGCCAGTCAAGTTCATCCACACCAGACTCATCCATGTCTTTATGGGCCTTGCTTTGTGCACTGATGCACAGTCATGTTGGAAGAGGAAGGGGCCCCGCTCCAAACTGTTCCTACCAGGTTGGGAGCATGGAATCGTTCAAAATGTTTTGGTATCCTGGAGCATTCAAAGTTCCTTTCACTGGAAATAAGGGGCCAAGCCCTATCGTTCTCCTGGCAACCTCCAAACCCAGACTCGTCCATCAGATTGCCAGATGGAAAAGTGTGATTCATCAGTCCAAACCAAGAATATTTAGGAGCGAGGAAATTTCACGACTGGATTTGTTGACAGTTCCACGCTGGAAATCACTGAGAGCGGCCCATTCTTTCACAAATGTTTGTAGAAACAGTCTCCATGCCTAAGTGCTTGATTGTATAGACCTGTGGCCGGGCCAAGTGATTAGGACACCTGATTCTGATCATTTGGATGGGTGGTGTCGGAGGCAGATATTTACATATATCCGTATTTAAGTGTTACTTCTTTATTTTCATAATCATATTACAAAACAGCTAGTGTTTTTCTTCCAATTGTGGTCTTTTGGTTGTCTGCAAATACTGTGTGCTAACTTTGAGTATGGAATGTAAGGAGGAGAGATACTCCTTCTTGTATCTCTTCTTGAGTCCAGCTGCGGAGGACAATGGGCATGTGTTTGGGCTGGAAAGACAAGACAGCGAGGGTGGGAGGGAGAGAGACTTTATAGAATAGACGGTTTCCATATTTTAGATCAGACCATCTTAGCTGCGCGATTGAATGTTCTATGCTGGACTGGTCTTATTATATTTACAAAGCTTTGCAAATATATTACAAAATACCTATTCTGTCTCTGGTGGTTCTTCTACTCAGCTTTAAGTGTCGTAAAGATCTTGGGAGCGACCAGAAACTTGAATTCCCTGGGAGGAACAACTGGTCCAAACGCAACAGTGGCCAAATACTTTTGGCAAAATAGAGTATTTTGCATAAATAAGCCGCAGATATATACGTTGTGAAATGTGTTATTTACACAAAAATATTATAAAATAATGTTTATTTACATACCTTAATTGTTTCCAAACAGAGTCTGTGACACGGCAGTAAAACGGCTGATCAAGCAAAACAGAAATCACTAGCTGCGGAAGCTAGCTCTCCAATCAACTAAACAGACTCAATAACTCCAAGGTGACGTTTTGGTGAATTTACTGAGGAGTTTGAGAAAACTGTAGCAAAAAATTGACTGATTGAAACTTTTATTAGTAGATTGCACAGTACAGTACATATTCCGTACAATTGACCACTAAATGGTAACACCCGAATAAGTTGTTCAACATGTTTAAGTCGGGGTCCACCTAAATCAATTCATAACTATGCTAGTTTGATTGCATTACGATAGCACGTACAAATATGCATGAAAACACTCGAACGCAGTGTTTCTTAACCATAGGGCACGGGCCCAATGTTGGGCCGAAAGCGTTACATACAATATCTGCGTCTCAGCTGTACTGTGCTCAGTTGTAATACACTTTTTCACCACTTGTGGCAGTCATGACAATATCAAACAAACAGAAGAAGTCTGGAACTAAAGCGCAAGAATTATGACTAAAGTGGTGAAGCTGCATTTTCATTTGCACTCAAATGTTATCTGCAGTTTATTTAAGAAACACATATATTGTTATGTATTATGAATTTAGTTACAATTTATTTATTGTAACACTGCGTAATTGTATGTACATTTATTTTTGAAGCAGTTTTTATGAGCCCCTTCTTCTTTTGCAGTAAATTTGATTAGTATTTATTTTGTAATCAGCCTGACCTAAGCCTTGAAGATAATGTTTAGTGATTAACACATGCTTTCATATCATTTGACAAGGTTTATCCTGTTAAATTGTAAGTAGGTTACATATAATTATTGATTATGAGGAAAATCAAGAGTAAGTACTACTAATTCAGCGTTAACATTTTAGTGGGCCCCGGGCTCTTCTGTAATGGTTACTAACCCCTGCTCTAACAGACACCCCACATAGAACAGTTTAGTAAGTAAGAATTGGTTTAGTTATATTGTAAAACTTACAAACATTGCTTGGAGTGATGAATGAAAAATCCATACGAGTAGAAACGCTTCGGACGATGAGAAGACGGAACGGCACTTCTACTTCCGGTTCAAAACGTTAAACAGCAGGAAACACCATGGAGGTAAACACTGTTATAAAAAGTATTACCAAACATTTTCAAAACAGGTTGGAAAGACTCCTCTGATATGTATGACGTGTACGTACGAGCACGGAGAGGGTCTAAAAAACTGATTTTGTAAAAATCGATTTTTGAAAAACTTCAATAGCTTCAGAATCGTTAAGAGATAAAAATTGGGATTTTGATGATTTTCAATATGTCAAAATGCTCTTCATTTCACTCTTCGGAATGCTGCTTATGGCGCAGGGGTGGGACCGGACAAGTTAAAGTTAAAGTTAAAGTTAAAGTTAAAGTTAACGTACCGATGATTGTCACACACACACACTAGGTGTAGTGAAATTTGTCCTCTGCATTTGACCCATCCCCTTGTTCACCCCCTGAGAGGTGAGGGGAGCAGTGAGCAGTAGCGGTGGCCGCACCCGGGAAATATTTTTTCTGCTTTAACCCCCAATTCCAACCCTTGATGCTGAGAGCCAAGCAGGGAGGTAATGGGTCCCATTTTTATAGTCTTTGGTATGACTCGGCCGGGGTTTCGAACTCACAACCTATCGATCTCAGGGCGGACAGAAAGACTCCTCTGATGTGTTTGACGTGTACGTACGAGCACGGAGAGGGTCTAAAAAACTGATTTTGTAAAAATCAATTTTTGAAAAACTTCAATAGATTCAGAATCGCTAAGATATAAAAATTGGGATTTTGATGTTTGTCCCGGATTCCCTAATACACAACATTTTCAAGATGTCGAAATGCTCTTTATTTCACTCTTCGGAATGCTGCTTATGGCGCAGGGGTGGGACCAGACAAGTTAAAGTTAAAGTTAACGTACCAATGATTGTCACACACATACTAGGTGTGGTGAAATTTGTCCTCTGCATTTGACCCATCCCCTAGTTCACCCCCTGAGAGGTGAGGGGAGCAGTGAGCAGCAGCGGTGGCCGCGCCCGGGAATCATTTTGGTGATTTAACCCCAATTCGAAACCCTTGATGCTGAGTGCCAAGCAGGGAGGTAATGGCTCCCATTTTTATAGTCTTTGGTATGACTCGGCCGGGGTTCGAACTCACAACCTACCGATCTCAGGGCGGACAGAAAGACTCCTCTAATGTGTTTGACGTGTACGCACAAGCAAGGAGACAGCCTGAAAAATGGATTTTGTAAAAATCGATTTTTGAAAAATTTGACTAGATTCAGAATCGTTAGAGATAAGAATTATGATTTTGAGGTTTTTCCCGGAATCCCTAAATCAGTGGTTCTTAACCTTGTTGGAGGTACCGAACCCCACCAGTTTCATATGCGCATTCACCGAACCCTTCTTTAGTGAAAAATAAAATTAATTAAAGTTATATGTTTTTGGTAACACTTTAGTATGGGGAACATATTCTAAGTAACAAATACTTAATTTAGAGTTATTTGGTGAGGGTTAGGGTTAGGGTTAGAGGGTTAGGGCCAGGGTTAGAGGGTTAGGGTTATAATAAGGCATTAATAAGTACTTAATAATGACTAGTTAAGAGCCAATATGTTACTAATTTGCATGTTAATAAGCAACTAATTAATGGTGAATATGTTCCCCCTACTAAAGTGTTACCATGTTTTTTTTACTGGTGCACAAAATTAACCGTGCATGAACATCACCTTGTTCAAAGAACAAAACCAAAACAGTGCATAAACTCACAACAAATTACACACCTGCAAATCAGTCTGACTTCTGCTGTTGCCGTATCCGGAGAAGTTTTTATTTACACGATGAGTCGGGTGTGTCTCGACCTCCGCCGAACCCCTGAGCCTGACCCACCGAACCCCTAGGGTTCCATCGAACCCAGGTAAAGAACCACTGCCCTAAATACACAACATTTTCAAGATGTCAAAATGCTCTTTATTTCACTCTTCGGAATGCTGCTTATGGCGCAGGGGTGGGACCGGACAAGCTCTGCTTCTTCCCACTCCTTTTGGCCGGTGAATCAAAAATGCGTTCTTGCGAAGTTTTAAAATGTATTGATTGATAACAAATACCAGAAACAATGTTATTAGTTTTGTCTTTGGATAGTTAACGACAAGTCGGCCGATCCAAACGTCTGCAGTGAGAGGCTTTACTGAACCGAGGATCAAAATGTGATCAATAAAAGTGATCAAGGGACTGGCAGCTTGAATGGTCCATTTCAGGCTCTATTAACTTCACTGATCGTGTGAGGTTTGTCAACAAACTAATCTGCGCTACCTCTCTTCTAATCTTATCATCCATCCAGACTGTTGCGCACACTTCAATAGCACTTAGCCCCACTTTGCCGCATGGAACGCTGCTATCCCCGCACATTGTTAAAGACGAACAAATAGAATATCCTTCCATGTTGTTCTCATCAGTCATTGTTGGGTGGCACTGGTGGTTAACTTGTTTTGTCAGTGGAATATTATGATTAACGACAGGACGGCGTTCAATACCGCGGCCGGTCCGTCATTGACAGTTGAGGTGGAATCCAATACCTCCTTTTGCCAAGTGTCATTATTTGGATAGTCCGCTGTAGCTCCAATTGTAACAATCGCTCAAGCTGAAAGGCTGTATTGACACTGTAATGTGCGACAGAACAACGGGGCAAAGGTCGGCCATTGAGATCCATTCAGCGGGTCAAAGTTCAATACTTTCCAATTAAAAATTATTTGAGAGCTGGACCAGCTCTATACTCTCGGCAGGGTCCTTGAGGGTGCGTGGGAGTTTGCCCAACCAGTCTACATGTGCTTTGTGGACTTGGAGAAGGCATTCGACCGTGTACCCGGGGAAGTCCTGTGGGGAGTGCTAGAGAGTATGGGGTGTCGGACTGTCTTATTGTGGCGGTTCTCTCCCTGTATAATCAGTGTCAGAGCTTGGTCCGCATTGCTGGCGGTAAGTCGGACCCGTTTCCAGTGAGGGTTGGACTCCGCCAAGGCTGCCCTTTGTCACCGATTCTGTTCATAACCTTTATGGACAGACTTTCTAGGCGCAGTCAGGGCGTTGAGGGGATCCGGTTTGGTGGCTGCAGGATTAGGTCTCTGCTTTTTGCAGATGATGTGGTCCTGATGGCTTCATCTGGCCAGGATCTTCAGCTCTCACTGGATTGGTTCGCAGCCGAGTGTGAAGCGACTGGGATAAGAATCAGCACCTCCAAGTCCGAGTCCATGGTTCTCGCCCGGAAAAGGGTGGAGTGCCATCTCCGGGTTGGGGAGGAGATCTTGCCCCAAGTGGAGGAGTTCAAGTACCTCGGAGTCTTGTTCACGAGTGAGGGAAGAGTGGATCGTGAGATCGACAGGCGGATCGGTGCGGCGTCTTCAGTAATGCGGACGCTGTATCGATCCGTTGTGGTGAAGAAGGAGCTGAGCCGGAAGGCAAAGCTCTCGATTTACCGGTCGATCTACGTTCCCATCCTCACCTATGGTCATGAGCTTTGGGTCATGACCGAAAGGACAAGATCACGGGTACAAGCGGCCGAAATGAGTTTCCTCCGCCGGGTGGCGGGGCTCTCCCTTAGAGATAGGGTGAGAAGCTCTGTCATCCAGGGGGAGCTCAAAGTAAAGCCGCTGCTCCTCCACATTGAGAGGAGCCAGATGAGGTGGTTCGGGCATCTGGTCAGGATGCCACCCGAACGCCTCCCTAGGGAGGTGTTTAGGGCACGTCCGACCGGTAGGAGGCCACGGGGAAGACCCAGGACACGTTGGAAAGACTATATACCTCGGATAAGCGTAACAAGATGGTTGGATGGATGGATGGATGAGAGCTGGCGTGTGGACTCTGGTTACCCTCATGCGGCTTACCCGAGTCTACTTTTTTGTCTTTTTGTGCTTGTGATGTCCATCCATCCATCCATCTTCTTACGCTTATCCGAGGTCGGGTCGCGGGGGAAGCCCAGACTTTCCTCTACCCAGCCACTTCGTCCAGCTCTTCCCGGGGAATCCCGAGGCGTTCCCAGGCCAGCCGGGAGAGATAGTCTTCCCAACGTGTCCTGGGTCTTCCCCGTGGCCTCCTACCGGTCGGACGTGCCCGAAACACCTCCCTAGGGAGGAGTTCGGGTGGCATCCTGACCAGATGCCCGAACCACCTCATCTGGCTCCTCGCTGCGGCTTTACTTTGACCTACTCCCGGATGCAGAGCTTCTCACCCTATCTCTAAGGGAGAGCCCCACCACCCGGCGGAGGAAACTCCTTCTGGCCGCTTGTACCCGTGATCTTGTCCTTTCGGTCATAACCCAAAGCTCATGACAATAGGTGAGGATGGGAACGTAGATCAACAGGTAAATTTAGAGCATTGCCTTCCGGCTCAGCTCCTTCTTCACCACAACGGAGCAATACAGCTTCCGCATTACTGAAGACGCCGCACCGATCCGCCTGTCGATCTCACGATCCACTCTTCCCTCACTCGTGAACAAGACTCCGAGGTACTTGAACTCCTCCACTTGGGGCAAGATCTCCTCCCCAACCCGGAGATGGCACTTCACCCTTTTCCGGGCGAGCACCACGGACTCGGAATTGGAGGTGCTGATTCCCATCCCAGTCGCTACACACTCGGCTGCGACCCGATCCAGTGAGAACTGAAGATCCTGGCCAAATTAAGCCATCAGGACCACATCATCTGCAAAAAGCTTGTGATGTGTCTTTCTCTTTCTCGCGACGTCTCCCACAGGCTTCAGGAAAGTTTCAGGGCCATAAAACTGTTCATTATCTTTAGACGAAACCCAGGCCCCCATGCAGCTGAGAAAGAGAAAAAATGCACAAGCATTTAAATCGGCGCTTCTAAAATAGTAGGGGGCGGGGAATGGAGGGGGGGCGCAGTGATGTGTGTGTGTGCGGGGGGGGGGGGGGGGGGGGTCATATATCTTGACACATGCAAAAAATAAACAAACATTCTCTTCAGAGGGGACGTGGAAAAAAAAAGCTGTCTTCGAGAAAAACAGATTAAAAAAATTAACATGAACTTTATGGGGGGGCCGTGACAAAAAATGATGTGACCTAGTGGGGGGGCGTGACAGAAAATACTTGACAACCCACTGATCTAATAATGTTGTAATTGTCAACATCAACAAAGCTTGATAGAAAACGCCCGAATGTAAAATAAAACTCCACTCATCCAAAATGTGCTAGCTTGATGCTAATTTACATTGGATTTGCCATAGACAGGCTACGATTAGCATTAGCGATTTTACATAGATATTTTAACACCTACCCAATTTGTAATTTGCGTATTAAGCGCACTACTTGCAGTACAAACACTTTATAGTGCGCAACAACAGTGCTAACGACTAGCCATCGTAAATGCTAACATGAATACAGTGATATAGTTGTTTTATTTATATTTATATATATATATATATATATATATATATATATATATATATATATATATATATATATATATATATATATATATATATATATATATATATATATATAGCGTGGTCCCCGTGGTAGTGGAGGCGTTTGGGGCAGTAACCCCCAAACTGGTAAAGTGGCTCCAACAGATCCCAGGAACAATATCTGAAACCTCAGTCCAGAAGAGCGCAGTCCTAGGAACAGCCAAGCTACTGCGCAGAACCCTCAAACTCCCAGGCCTCTGGTAGAGGACCCGAGCTTGAGGATGACACAGATACCACCCCACCGGGGTGAGAAGGAGATTTATGGACGTCGAGTTGATCTAGCATAATATTGTGAGGGTCCAGTCCATAGTGGATCTAACATAATAGTGTGAGAGTCCAGTCCATAGTGGATCTAACATAATATTGTGAGTCCAGTCCATAGTGGATCTAACATAATAGTGTGAGAGTCCAGTCCATAGTGGATCTAACATAATAGTGAGAGTCCAGTCCATAGTGGATCTAACATAATAGTGAGAGTCCAGTCCATAGTGGATCTAACATAATAGTGTGAGTCCAGTCCATAGTGGATCTAACATAATAGTGGGAGAGTCCAGTCCATAGTGGATCTAACATAATAGTGGGAGAGTCCAGTCCATAGTGGATCTAACATAACAGTGTGAGAGTCCAGTCCATAGTGGATCTAACATAATAGTGTGAGAGTCCAGTCTATAGTGGATCTAACATAATAGTGGGAGAGTCCAGTCCATAGTGGATCTAACATAATAGTGTGAGAGTGCAGTCCATAGTGGATCTAACATAATAGAGTGAGAGTCCAGTCCATAGTGGATCTAACATATTAGTGTGAGAGTCCAGTCTATAGTGGATCTAACATAATAGTGTGAGAGTCCAGTCCATAGTGGATCTAACATAATAGTGAGAGTCCAGTCCATAGTGGATCCAACATAATAGTGTGAGAGTCCAGTCCATAGTGGATCTAACATAATAGCGTGAGAGTCCAGTCCATAGTGGATCTAACATAATAGTGAGAGTCCAGTCCATAGTGGATCTAACATAATATTGTGAGAGTCCAGCCCATAGTGGATCTAACATAATATTGTGAAAGTCCAGTCCATAGTGGGTCTAACATAATAGTGTGAGAGTCCAGTCCATAGTGGATCTAACATAATAGTGAGAGTCCAGTCCATAGTGGATCTAACATAATAGTGAGAGTCCAGTCCATAGTGGATCTAACATAATAGTGAGAGTCCAGTCCATAGTGGATCTAACATAATAGTGTGAGAGTCCAGTCTATAGTGGATCTAACATAATAGTGGGATAGTCCAGTCCATAGTGGATTTAACATAATAGTGTGAGAGTCCAGTCTATAGTGGATCTAACATAAATGTGGGAGAGTCCCGTCCATAGTGGATCTAACATAATAGTGTGAGAGTCCAGTCCATAGTGGATCTAACATAATAGTGTGAGAGTCCAGTCCATAGTGGATCTAACATAATATTGTGAGTCCAGTCCATAGTGGATCTAACATAATAGTGTGAGAGTCCAGTCCATAGTGGATCTAACATAATAGTGAGAGTCCAGTCCATAGTGGATCTAACATAATAGTGAGAGTCCAGTCCATAGTGGATCTAACATAATAGTGTGAGTCCAGTCCATAGTGGATCTAACATAATAGTGGGAGAGTCCAGTCCGTAGTGGATCTAACATAACAGTGTGAGAGTCCAGTCCATAGTGGATCTAACATAATAGTGAGAGTCCAGTCCATAGTGGATCTAACATAATAGTGTGAGAGTCCAGTCCATAGTGGATCTAACATAATATTGTGAGTCCAGTCCATAGTGGATCTAACATAATAGTGTGAGAGTCCAGTCCATAGTGGATCTAACATAATAGTGAGAGTCCAGTCCATAGTGGATCTAACATAATAGTGAGAGTCCAGTCCATAGTGGATCTAACATAATAGTGTGAGTCCAGTCCATAGTGGATCTAACATAATAGTGAGAGTCCAGTCCATAGTGGATCTAACATAATAGTGGGAGAGTCCAGTCCATAGTGGATCTAACATAACAGTGTGAGAGTCCAGTCCATAGTGGATCTAACATAATAGTGTGAGAGTCCAGTCTATAGTGGATCTAACATAATAGTGGGAGAGTCCAGTCCATAGTGGATCTAACATAATAGTGTGAGAGTGCAGTCCATAGTGGATCTAACATAATAGAGTGAGAGTCCAGTCCATAGTGGATCTAACATAATAGTGTGAGAGTCCAGTCTATAGTGGATCTAACATAATAGTGTGAGAGTCCAGTCCATAGTGGATCTAACATAATAGTGAGAGTCCAGTCCATAGTGGATCCAACATAATAGTGTGAGAGTCCAGTCCATAGTGGATCTAACATAATAGCATGAGAGTCCAGTCCATAGTGGATCTAACATAATAGTGAGAGTCCCGTCCATAGTGGATCTAACATAATATTGTGAGAGTCCAGTCCATAGTGGATCTAACATAATATTGTGAAAGTCTAGTCCATAGTGGGTCTAACATAATAGTGTGAGAGTCCAGTCCATAGTGGATCTAACATAATAGTGAGAGTCCAGTCCATAGTGGATCTAACATAATAGTGAGAGTCCAGTCCATAGTGGATCTAACATAATAGTGAGAGTCCAGTCCATAGTCGATCTAACATAATAGTGTGAGAGTCCAGTCTATAGTGGATCTAACATAATAGTGGGATAGTCCAGTCCATAGTGGATTTAACATAATAGTGTGAGAGTCCAGTCCATAGTGGATCTAACATAAATGTGGGAGAGTCTCGTCCATAGTGGATCTAACATAATAGTGTGAGAGTCCAGTCCATAGTGGATCTAACATAATAGTGTGAGAGTCCAGTCCATAGTGGATCTAACATAATAGTGTGAGAGTCCAGTCCATAGTGGATCTAACATAATAGTGTGAGAGTCCAGTCCATAGTGGATCTAACATAATAGTGGGAGAGTCCCGTCCATAGTGGATCTAACATAATAGTGGGAGAGTCCAGTCCATAGTGGATCTAACATAATAGTGAGAGTCCAGTCCATAGTGGATCTAACATAATAGTGTGAGAGTCCAGTCCATAGTGGATCTAACATAATAGTGAAAGTCCAGTCTATAGTGGATCTAACATAATAGTTTGAGAGTCCAGTCCATAGTGGATCTAACATAATAGTGAGAGTCCAGTACATAGTGGATCTAACATAATAGTGTGAAAGTCCAGTCCATAGTGGATCTAACATAATAGTGTGAGAGTCCAGTCCATAGTGGATCTAACATAATAGTGTGAGAGTCCAGTCCATAGTGGATCTAACATAATAGTGTGAGAGTCCAGTCCATAGTGGATCTAACATAATAGTGTGAGAGTCCAGTCCATAGTGGATCTAACATAATAGTGTGAGAGTCCAGTCCATAGTGGATCTAACATAATAGTGTGAGAGTCCAGTCCATAGTGGATCTAGCATAATCGTGTGAGAGTCCAGTCCATAGTGGATCTAACATCATAGTGTGAGAGTCCAGTCCATAGTGGATCTAACATAATAGTGTCAGAGTCCAGTCTGTAGTGGATCTAACATAATAGTGTGAGAGTCCAGTCCATAGTGGATCTAACATAATAGTGTCAGAGTCCAGTCCATAGTGGATCTAACATAATATTGTGAGAGTCCAGTCCATAGTGGATCTAACATAATATTGTGAGAGTCCAGTCCATAGTGGATCTAACATAACAGTGTGAGAGTCCAGTCCATAGTGGATCTAACATAATAGTGAGAGTCCAGTCCATAGTGGATCTAACATAATAGTGTGAGAGTCCAGTCCATAGTGGATCTAACATAATAGTGTGAGAGTCCAGTCCATAGTGGATCTAACATAATATTGTGAGTCCAGTCCATAGTGGATCTAACATAATAGTGAGAGTCCAGTCCATAGTGGATCTAACATAATAGTGAGAGTCCAGTCCATAGTGGATCTAACATAATAGTGTGAGAGTCCAGTCCATAGTGGATCTAACATAATAGTGAGAGTCCAGTACATAGTGGATCTAACATAATAGTGAGAGTCCAGTCCATAGTGGATCTAGCATAATAGTGAGAGTCCAGTCCATAGTGGATCTAGTTAATAGGGTGAGAGTCCAGTCCATAGTGGATCTAGCATAATAGTGAGAGTCCAGTCCATAGTGGATCTAGTTAATAGTGTGAGAGTCCAGTCCATAGTGGATCTAACATAATAGTGAGAGTCCAGTCCATAGTGGATCTAACATAATAGTGAGAGTCCAGTCCATAGTGGATCTAACATAATAGTGTGAGAGTCCAGTCCATAGTGGATCTAACATAATATTGTGAGAGTCCAGTCCATAGTGGATCTAACATAATAGTGTGAGAGTCCAGTCCATAGTGGATCTAACATAATATTGTGAGAGTCCAGTCCATAGTGGATCTAACATAATATTGTGAGAGTCCAGTCCATAGTGGATCTAACATAATAATGTGAGAGTCCAGTCCATAGTGGATCTAACATAATGGTGTCAGAGTCCAGTCTTAGTGGATCTAGCATAATATTGTGATAGTCCAGTCCATAGTCTTAACATAATAGTGTGAGAGTCCAGTCCATAGTGGATCTAACATAATAGTGTGAGAGTCCAGTCCATAGTGGATCTAACATAATAGTGAGAGTCCAGTCCATAGTGGATCTAACATAATAGTGAGAGTCCAGTCCATAGTAGATCTAACATAATAGTGTGAAAGTCCAGTCCATAGTGGATCTAACATAATATTGTGAGAGTCCAGTCCATAGTGGATCTTACATAATATTGTGAGAGTCCAGTCCATAGTGGATCTAACATAATAGTGAGAGTCCAGTCCATAGTGGATCTAACATAATAGTGTGAGAGTCCAGTCCATAGTGGATCTAACATAATATTGTGAGAGTCCAGTCCATGGTGGATCTAACATAATAGTGTGAGAGTCCAGTCCATAGTGGATCTAACATAATAGTGTGAGAGTCCAGTC
>NC_084577.2:24847586-24872586 GCF_033978685.3 Nerophis lumbriciformis | reverse complement strand
GACAAATTAGCATCTTTAATGAAGCTAACATGGATGTGTTGGGAATGTAGGAGAAACCATACGACTGGCAAAATGCTCATGCGCAACTCCCCTAAAAACATTTTCCCTTGTGCACAAATTAGAGTCTTCAATAAAGCTAACATAGATGTGTTGGGAATGTGGGAGAAACCATACGACTGGCAAAATGCTCATGCGCAAATCCCCTAAAAACATTTTCCCTTGTGGACAAATTAGCGTCTTCAGTGAAGCTAACATGGATGTGTTGGGAATGTGGGAGAAACCATACGACTGGCAAAATGCTCATGCGCAACTCCCCTCCTTTCCCATTGGTCGCTTTAAACGCCTACTGGTCGAAGCTAATCGGAATCTTTTTACTACTCGTACAGGGTCAAGGGGGCTGAAATGTTTATGCCCACGTTGTGAAAAATAAATGCATAAAATATATATAAAAAAACATTTCCCATTGTGGACAAATTAGAGTCTTCAATAAAGCTAACATGGAAGTGTTGGGAATGTGGGAGAAACCATACGACTGGCAAAATGCTCATGCGAAACTCCCCTAAAACATTTTCCCTTGTGCACAAATTAGAGTCTTCAATAAAGCTAACATAGATGTGTTGGGAATGTGGGAGAAACCATACGACTGGCAAAATGCTCATGCGCAACTCCCCTCCTTTCCCATTGGTTGCTTTAAACGCCTACTGGTCGGAGCCAATTGGAATCTTTTTACTATTCGTACAGGGTCAAGGGAGCAGAAATGTTTACGCTCACGTTGTGGAAAATAAATAAATTATGTATATATATATATATATAAAACATTTTCCCTTTGGACAAATTAGCGTCTTTAATGAAGCTAACGTGGATGTGTTGGGAATGTGGGAGAAACCATATGACTGGCAAAATGCTCATGCGCAACTCCCCTCCTTTCTCATTGGTCCCTTTAAACGCCTACTGGTCAGAGCCAATCAGAATATTTTTACTACTCGTACAGGGTCAAGGGAGCTGAAATATTTATACTTAAGTTGTGAAAAATAAATACATTTAAATATATATATATAAAAAACATTTTCCCTTGTGGACAAATTAGAGTCTTCAATGAAGCTAACATGGATGTGTTGGGAATGTGGGAGAAACCATACGACTGGCAAAACTGCTCATGCGCAACTCCCCTTAAACATTTTCCCTTGTGGACAAATTAGCGTCTTTAATGAAGCTAACATGGATGTGTTGGGAATGTGGGAGAAACCATACGACTGGCAAATTGCTCATGCGCAACTCCCCTGAAAACATTTTTCCTTGTGCACAAATTAGAGTCTTCAATAAAGCTAACATGGATGTGTTGGGAATGTTGGGAGAAACCATACGACTGGCAAAATGCTCATGCGCAACTCCCCTAAAACATTTTCCCTGGTGCACAAATTAGAGTCTCCAATAAAGCTAACATAGATGTGTTGGGAATGTGAGAGAAACCATACGACTGGCAAAATGCTCATGCGCAACTCCCCTAAAAACATGTTCCCTTGTGGACAAATTAGCGTCTTCAGTGAAGCTAACATGGATGTGTTGGTAATGTTGGGAGAAACCATACGACTGGCAAAATGCTCATGCGCAACTCCCCTAAAACATTTTTCCTTGTGCACAAATTAGAGTCTTCAATAAAGCTAACATAGATGTGTTGGGAATGTGGGAGAAACCATACGACTGGCAAAATGCTCATGCGCAACTCCCCTAAAACATTTTCCCTTGTGCACAAATTAGTCTTCAATAAAGCTAACATAGATGTGTTGGGAATGTGAGAGAAACCATACGACTGGCAAAATGCTCATGCGCAACTCCCCTAAAAACATGTTCCCTTGTGGACAAATTAGCGTCTTCAGTGAAGCTAACATGGATGTGTTGGTAATGTTGGGAGAAACCATACGACTGGCAAAATGCTCATGCGCAACTCCCCTAAAACATTTTTCCTTGTGCACAAATTAGCGTCTTCAGTGAAGCTAACATGGATGTGTTGGGAATGTGGGAGAAACCATACGACTGGCGAAATGCTCATGCGCAACTCCCCTAAAACATTTTCCCTTGTGCACAAATTAGAGTCTTCAATAAAGCTAACATGGATGTGTTGGGAATGTGGGAGAAACCATACGACTGACAAAATGCTTATGCGCAACTCCCCTCCTTTCTCATTGGTCGCTTTAAACGCCTACTGGTCAGAGCCAAACGGAATCTTCTTACTACTCATACAGGGTCAAGGGAGCTGAAATATTTACACTCACATTGTGAAAAATAAATAAAAAAATGTATATAAAAAAAACATTTTCCCTTGTGGGCAAATCTTCAATAAAGCTAACATGGATGTGTTGGGAATGTTGGGAGAAACCATACGACTGGCAAAATGCTCATGCGCAACTCCCCTAAAAACATTTTCCCTTGTGGACAAATTAGCGTCTTCAGTGAAGCTAACATATATGTGTTGGGAATGTGGGAGAAACCATACGACTGGCAAAATGCTCATGCGCAACTCCCCTAAAAACATTTTCCCTTGTGGACAAATTAGCGTCGTCAGTGAAGCTAACATGGATGTGTTGGGAATGTGGGAGAAACCATACAACTGGCAAAATGCTCATGTGCAACTCCCCTCCTTTCCCATTGGTCGCTTTAAACGCCTACTGGTCGGAGCCAATCGGAATCTTTTTACTGCTCGTACAGGGTCAAGGGAGCAGAAATGTTGACGCTCATGTTGTGAAAAATAAATAAAAATTAAAAAAAATTAAAAATTAAAAATATATATATATATATATATATATATATATATATATATATATATATATATATATGTATATATATATATAAAAATAAAAAAACATTTTCCCTTGTGGAAAAATTAGCGTCTTTAATGAAGC
Organism: Nerophis lumbriciformis; assembly: GCF_033978685.3. NCBI lineage: Eukaryota > Metazoa > Chordata > Actinopteri > Syngnathiformes > Syngnathidae > Nerophis > Nerophis lumbriciformis. Next base: position 24,869,686 of record NC_084577.2, on the reverse strand, counting down.
TAACATGGATGTGTTGGGAATGTGGGAGAAACCATACGACTCATGCGCAACTCCCCTCCTTTCTCATTAAACGCCTACTGGTCAGAGCCAATCAAAATCTTCTTACTACTCGTACAGGGTCAAGGGAGCTGAAATATTTACACTCACATTGTGAAAAATAAATAAAAAAATGTATATAAAAAAAACATTTTCCCTTATGGGCAAATCTTCAATAAAGCTAACATGGATGTGTTGGGAATGTGAGAGAAACCATACGACTGGCAAAATGCTCATGCGCAACTCCCCTAAAAACATTTTCCCTTGTGGACAAATTAGCGTCTTTAATGAAGTTAACATGGATGTGTTGGGAATGTGGGAGAAACCATACGACTGGCAAAATGCTCATGCGCAACTCCCCTCCTTTCTCATTGGTCGCTTTAAACGCCTACTGGTCAGAGCCAATCAAAATCTTTTTACTACTCATACAGGGTCAAGAGAGCTGAAATATTTACACTCACATTGTGAAAAATAAATAAAAAAATTTATATAAAAAAAATATTTTCCCTTGTTGGCAAATCTTCAATGAAGCTAGCATGGATGTGTTGGGAATGTTGGGAGAAACCATAAGACTGGCAAAATGCTCATGCGCAACTCCCGTAAAAACATGTTCCCTTGTGGACAAATTAGAGTCTTCAATGAAGCTAACATGGATGTGTTGGGAATGTGGGAGAAACCATACGACTGGCGCTTTAAACGCCCACTGGTCGGAGCCATTCAGAATCAGAATCAGAAGTTACTTTATTAATTTTAAAGATTTTCAGCACAATCCCATTCAAGAGCAGACAAACATTACAGGCAGACAGAAAAAGCCCCTTACAAAAAAAAAGTTGAGAAACAGGTAAACGTTGGGGGGCGGGGGGGTGAGTAAAAAAAAAATATTCAGTCAAAGGCTGGACTCCAGGGAGGGGGTCCATACTGAGGCCAAGGGGGAAAAAAACTCATAGCCATAGCACACATAAATAAGTTACATAGAATCCACAAAACTTGCAACAGAGGGGAGGGAGCAGAGCTACAGAGGCCGGCTGCTGCTGTATAAGCGCTATTCAGCAGTCCATCACCCTCTAAGAGGAATCAAGCTGTGGTGAAGGCGTGGGGTGGGGGTGGAGGTGGGTGGGGGTGTGCATATGCCCATTGTCCAGGGTGTAGTGTTGTTGTGTCTATAGGCCTGGAGCTTCTCTGCCGGCCTATATACGTTAATAGCTGTAATATTTGTGCCAATATTACAGATGACATCATGTCAATTTGACGTTATATGCACTAGTCCTCGTGGGAAATGTGGTCTTTCTTCTGGCTAAAACACTACCGCTTTTGGTAAAAACCACCCAAAACTGAAAGGTAAAACCGAAGGTGAAAAACAGCCTGGTAGGACAGAAGCCACAAAGGCTGCTGGCCAAAAAAATAATAATTGGAGGGAACTGTAACTGTCGAACCACACAAGGGTACCACACTCATGACTCTGACACTATGACACCAGAGCATCGATAAAATTAGTTACCTTTTTTCACATAAAGTAGTTCTGTGTAGTCATTTTCGCTAACAACCTTAATGTTTTGTGTTCATAAAAAGTTGTGTTATTGTTTGTTCGCTTTTGAACGTCGACAGTATTTCCTTAATTTTAGTGCCACGAACCGGAAGTACAAGTGCCGTTCCGTCTTTGAGTTGTCCGTAGCGTTTTCCACTCGTATGGTTTCTTCATTCGTCATTTACAATGTAACTAAAACAATTCATACTTACCGGCACTGAACCGTCACGTTTCGTGCATATTTGTACGTGCTATTGTGGTGTCATGAAGCAAACCTCGTTAGCATTAGCTAATATGCTAACACGTTTACGAGTGTCTGTTTGTATTGTTCCAGTTTCCAGTAAATTCACCAAAACATCACCGTGGAGTCATTGAGTCTGTTTAGCTGATTGGAGAGCTAGTTTGCGCAGCTAGTGGGTCCATGACGATGACTTCTGTTTTGTTTGATCAACCGTTTTACCGCAATGTTCCAGGCACCGTTTGGAAACAATTAAGGTATGTAAATAAACATTTACAAAACAAGGTCTGATTTGGAATTTTCCTATTGAACAATTTAATGTTAAGAGAAAACTAGTATATTTTTTAAAGTATCTATTTGAGTACTCAAATGACATCAGATAACAAAGGAGAAAGTTAACGCTGCTACAGAAAGAAAGAAGGAAAGAGAGAGAGAGGGAGAGAAAGACAAAGAACTCTTCCAGAACTTTATAGCTTTTGGGAAGAAAGGGAAAGAGAAGGGTTTTGGGGCAAAGTGTCTCATGAGAAGAAGAGCAAAACACTCTTTGTCTGATTGTGATATTAGTCAAAACCAAGAATGTTTTCATTGAACATTGGACCGGCAGTCACAATCACAAAAGAAACCCATTTGAAGAGTAACCTTTGACGAAGGACAAATGCATCTTGAATTAGTGATCTCCCAACATCACAACAATCTTTGTCCTATTCACAGAGAGAGTGGGTGTTCGGAGACATCCCCAGCCAGCCCCAAGAATGCGTAAAGGATCATAAAAACGGTTTTATTTTAGGACAAAAAACAGACCAATGCCCTGAAGACAAAGCTGTACACATAAACTCTGAGAGTCAAATTGTGATTTTAGAGAGACCAAAAAAATTATTTTGCCATTACACATGCCACCAAGCTGAATAGTTGTATTTACTGTACACGGAGACGGCCTGAAAAACGGATTTTGTAAATAATCGATTTTTGAAAAATTTGAATAGGTTCAGAGTTGTTAGAGATAAGGATTGCGATCTGGAGGCTTTTCCCGGATTGTTTAATAAGCAACATTTTCAATATGTAGAAATGCTTTTTCTTTCACTCTTCGGAATGCTGCTTATGGCGCAGGGGTGGGACCGGTAGTATCAAGTTTGCATTGAGAATCGATTCTGAATTGTATCGTTACCCCCCCTAAGATTTGAATAGTGTAGTGCCCATAGATTCACTGCCCCAATAAACACTATTATAAAAACTACTACAAAACAGGTTACAAAGACCATCCATCCATCCATCCATCCATCTTCTTCCGCTTATCCGAGGTCGGGTCGCGGGGGCAGCAGCCTAAGCAGGGAAGCCCAGACTTCCCTCTCCCCAGCCACTTCGTCCAGCTCTTCCTGTGGGACCCCGAGGCGTTCCCAAGCCAGCCGGGAGACATAGTCTTCCCAACGTGTCCTGGGTCTTCCCCGCGGCCTCCTACCGGTCGGACGTGCCCTAAACACCTCCCTAGGGAGGCGTTCGGGTGGCATCCTGACCAGATGCCCAAACCACCTCATCTGGCTCCTCTCGATGTGGAGGAGCATGGCTTTACTTTGAGCTCCTCCCGGATGGCAGAGCTTCTCATCCTATCTCTAAGGGAGAGCCCCGCCACCCGGCGGAGGAAACTCATTTCATCCACTTGTACCCGTGATCTTGTCCTTTCGGTCATAACCCAAAGCTCATGACCATAGGTGAGGATGGGAACGTAGCTCGACCGGTAAATTGAGAGCTTTGCCTTACAGCTCAGCTCCTTCTTCACCACAACGGATCGATACAGCGTCCGCATTACTGAAGACGCCGCACCGATCCGCCTGTCGATCTCACGATCCACTCTTCCCTCACTCGTGAACAAGACTCCGAGGTACTTGAACTCCTCCACTTGGGGCAAGATCTCCTCCCCAACCCGGAGATGGCACTCCACCCTTTTCCGGGCGAGAACCATGGACTCGGACTTGGAGGTGCTGATTCTCATCCCAGTCGCTTCACACTCGGCTGCGAACCGATCCAGTGAGAGCTGAAGATCCTGGCCAGATGAAGCCATCAGGACCACATCATCTGCAAAAAGCAGAGACCTAATCCTGCAGCCACCAAACCAGATCCCCTCAACGCCTTGACTGCGCCTAGAAATTCTGTCCATAAAAGTTATGAACAGAATCGGTGACAAAGGGCAGCCTTGGCGGAGTCCAATCCTCACTGGAAAAGTGAGGGTTGGACTCACATAGGTTACAAAGACTCCTCTGATATGTATGACATGCACGTACCAGCACGGAGACGGCCTAAAAAACGGATTTTGTAAAAATCGTTTTTTGAAAAATGTGAATAGATTCAGAATCTTTAGAGAAAAGGATTGCGATTTGAAGGCTTATCCCGGGTTGTTTAATACGCAACATTTTCAAGATGTGAGAAATGCTCTTTCTTTCACTCTTCGGAATGCTGCTTATGGCACAGCGGTGGGACCGGTAGTATCAATTTTGAATCGAGAATCGATTCTGAATCGAATCGTTACCCCCCTAAGATTAGAATCCTGTGGTGTCCATAGATTCACAGCCCTAATAAACACTACTATAAAAAGTACAACAAAACATTTTCAAAACAGGTTACAAAGACTCCCCTGATATGTATGACGTGTACGTACGAGCACGAAGACGGCCTAAAAACCAGATTTTGTACAAATCGATTTTTGAAAAATCAGAATAGATTCAGAATCTTTAGAGATAAGGATTGCGATCTGGAGGTTTTTACCGATTAGTTTAATACGCAACATTTTCAAGATGTAGAAATGCTCTTTCTTTCACTCTTCGGAATGCTGCTTATGGCGCAGGGGTGGGACCGGTAGTATCAATTTTGAATCGAGAATCGATTCTGAATCGAATCGTTACCCCCCTAAGATTCGAATCCTGTGGTGCCCATAGATTCACAGCCCTAATAAACACGATATAAAAAGTACTACAAAACATTTTCAAATTATTTAACAAAGACTCCTCTGATATGTATGAGCACGGAGACGGCCTAAAAAACGAATTTTGTAAAAATCGATTTTTGAAAAATCTGAATAGATTCAGAATCATTAAACATAAGGATTGCGATTTGAAGGTTTTCCCCTGATTGTTTAATATGCCAATTTTTCTAGATGTAGAAATGCTCATTCTTTCACACTTCGGGATGCTGCTTATGGCGCAGGGGTGGGACCGGTAGTGTCAATTTTGGATCGATTCTGAATCGAATCGTTACCCCACAAGATTCGAATCGTGTGGTGCCCATAGATTCACAGCTCTAATAAACACTACTATAACAAGTACTACAAAACATTTTAAAAATAGTTTACAAAGACTCATCTGATATGTATGACGTGTACGTACAAAAACGGAGACAGCCTAAGAAACGGATTTTGTAAAAATCGCTTTTTGAAAAATTTAAATAGATTCAGAATCGTTAGAGATAAGGATTGCGATCTGCAGGCTTCGTGTCCTGATTGTTTAATACGCAACATTTTCAAGATGTAGAAATGCTCTTTCTTTCACTCTTCGGAATGCTGCTTATGGCGCAGGGGTGGGACCGGTAGTATCAATTTTGCATTGAGGATCGATTCTGAATCATATTGTTACCCCCCAAGATTCGAATCGTGCGGTGTCCATAGATTCACAGCCCTAATAAACACTATTATAAAAAGTACTACAAAACATTTTCAAAACAGGTTACAAAGACTCCTCTGATATGTATGACGTGTACGTACGAGCACGGAGACGGCCTAAAAAACGGATTTTGTAAAATTTGATTTTTGAAAAATCTTAATAGATTCAGAATCAATAGAGATAAGGATTGCGATCTTGAGGCTCTTCCCGGGTTGTTTAATATGCACATTTTTCAAGATGTAAGAAATGGTCTTACTTTCATTCTTTGCAATGCTTCTTTTGGCCCAGAGGTGGGACCGGTAGTATCAATTTTGAATCGAGAATCGATTCTGAATCCAATCGTTACCCCCTAAGATTTGAATCCTGTGGTGCCCATAGATTCACAGCCCTAATAAATACTATTATAAAAAGTACGACAAAACATTTTCAAAACAGTTAACAAAGACTCCTCCGATATGTATGACGTGTACGTACGAGCACGGAGACGGCCTGAAAAACAGATTTTGTAAAAATTGATTTTTGAAAAATGTGAATAGATTCAGAATCGTTAGCGATAAGGATTGCGATCTGGAGGCTTTTCCCGGATTGTTTAATATGCAACATTTTCAAGATGTAGAAATGCTCTTTCTTTCATTCTTCGCAATGCTGCTTATGGCACAGGGGTGGGACCGGTAGTATCAATTTTGCATTGAGAATCGATTCTGAATCATATTGTTACCCCCCAAGATTCGAATCGTGCGGTGTCCATAGATTCACAGCCCTAATAAACACTACTATAAAAAGTATTATAAAACAGGTTACAAAGACTCCTCTGATATGTATGACGTGTACGTACGAGCACGGAGACGGCTTAAAAAACGGATTTTGTAAAAATCGATTTTTGAAAAATGTGAATAGATTCAGAATCTTTAGAGAAAAGGATTGCGATTTGAAGGCTTATCCCGGGTTGTTTAATACGCAACATTTTCAAGATGTAAGAAATGCTCTTTCTTTCACTCTTCGGAATGCTGCTTATGGCGCAGGGGTGGGACCGGTAGTATCAATTTTGCATTGAGAATCGATTCTGAATTGTATCGTTACCCCCCAAGATTCGAATGGTGTGGTGCCCATAAATTCACAGCCCTAATAAACACTATTATAAAAACTACTACAAAACAGGTTACAAAGACTCCTCTGATATGTATGACGTGTACGTACGAGCACGGAGACGGCTTAAAAAACGGATTTTGTAAAAATCGATTTTTGAAAAATGTGAATAGATTCAGAATCTTTAGAGAAAAGGATTTTCAAGATGTAAGAAATGCTCTTTCTTTCACTCTTCGGAATGCTGCTTATGGCGCAGGGGTGGGACCGGTAGTATCAATTTTGTATCGAGAATCGATTCTGAATCGAATAGTTACCCCCTATGATTCAAATTCTGTGGTGTCCATAGATTCACAGCCCTAATAAACACTACTATAAAAAGTACTACAAAACATTTTCAAAACAGGTTACAAAGACTCCTCCGATATGTATGACGTGTACGTACGAGCACGGAGACGGCCTGAAAAACTGATTTTGTAAAAATTGATTTTTGAAAAATGTGAATAGATTCAGAATCGTTAGCGATAAGGATTGCGATCTGGAGGCTTTTCCCGGATTGTTTAATACGCAACATTTTCAAGATGTAGAAATGCTCTTTCTTTCACTCTTCGCAATGCTGCTTATGGCGCAGGGGTGGGACCGGTAGTATCAATTTTGCATTGAGAATCGATTCTGAATCATATTGTTACCCCCCAAGATTCGAATCCTGTGGTGTCCATAGATTCACAGCCCTAATAAACACGTTATAAAAAGTACTACAAAACATTTTCAAATTATTTAACAAAGACTCCTCTGATATGTACGAGCACGGAGACGGCCTAAAAAACAGATTTTGTAAAAATCGATTTTTGAAAAACCTGAATAGATTCAGAATCATTAGACATAAGGATTGCGATTTGAAGGTTTTCCCCTGATTGTTTAATATGCAAATTTTTCTAGATGTAGAAATGCTCATTCTTTCACACTTTGGAATGCTGCTTATGGCCCAGGGGTGGGACCTGTTGTGTCAATTTTGAATCGATTCTGAATCGAATCGTTACCCCACAAGATTTGAATCATGTGGTGCCCATACATTCACAGCTCTAATAAACACTACTATAACAAGTACTACAAAACATTTTAAAAACAGTTTACAAAGACTCCTCTGATATGTATGACGTGTACGTACAAGAACGGAGACAGCCTAAGAAATGGATTTTATAACAATTGATTTTTGAAAAATTAGAATAGATTCAGAATCGTTAGAGATAAGGATTGCGATCTGCAGGCTTCGTGTCCTGATTGTTTAATACGCAACATTTTCAAGAAGTAAAAATGCTATTTCTTTCTTTCACTCTTCGGAATGCTGCTTATGGCGCAGGGGTGGGACTGGTAGTATCAATTTTGCATCGAGAATCGATTCTGAATCGAATCGCTACCCCACAAGATTCGAATCGTGTGGTGTCCATAGATTCACAGCCCTAATAAACACTACTATAAAAAGTACGACAAAACATTTTCAAAACAGGTTACAAAGACTCCTCAGATATGTATGACGTGTACGTACGAGCACGGAGACGGCCTGAAAAAAACGGATTTTGTAAAAATCGATTTTTGAAGAATGTGAGTAGATTCAGAATCTTTAGAGATAAGGATTGAGATCTGGAGGCTTTTCTCGGATTGTTTAATACGCAACATTTTCAAGATGTAGAAATGCTCTTTCTTTCACTCTTTGCAATGCTGCTTATGGCGCAGGGGTGGGACCGGTAGTATCAATTTTGCATTGAGAATCGATTCTGAATCATATCGTTACCCCCCAAGATTCGAATCGTGTGGTGCCTATAGATTCACAGCCCTAATAAACACTACTATAAAAAGTACTACAAAACAGGTTACAAAGACTCCTCTGATACGTATGACGTGTACGTACGAGCACGGAGACGGCCTGAAAAACGGATTTTGTAAAATTTGATTTTTGAAAAATCTTAATAGATTCAGAATCAATAGAGATAAGGATTGCAATCTGGAGGCTCTTCCCGGGTTGTTTAATATGCACATTTTTCAAGATGTAAGAAATGGTCTTACTTTCATTCTTTGGAATGCTTCTTTTGGCCCAGAGGTGGGACCGGTAGTATCAATTTTGAATCGAGAATCGATTCTGAATCGAATCGTTACCCCCTAAGATTCGAATTCTGTGGTGTCCATAGATTCACAGCCCTAATAAACACTATTATAAAAAGTACTACAAAACATTTTCAAAACAGGTTACAAAGACTCCTCCGATATGTATGACGTGTACGTACGAGCACGGAGACGGCCTAAAAACCAGATTTTGCAAAAAATCGATTTTTGAAAAATCCGAATAGATTCAGAAACTTTAGAGATAAGGATTGTGACCTGGAGGTTTTTACCGATTAGTTTAATACGCAACATTTTCAAGATGTAGAAATGCTCTTTCTTTCACTCTTCGGAATGCTGCTTATGGCGCAGGGGTGGGACCGGTAGTATCAATTTTGAATCGAGAATCGATTCTGAATTGTATCGTTACCCCCCTAAGATTCGAATCTTGTGGTGCCATAGATTCACAGCCCTAATAAACACTACTATAAAAAGTACGACAAAACATTTTCAAAACAGGTTACAAAGACTCCTCCGATATGTATGACGTGTACGTACAAGCACGGAGACGGCCTGTAAAACGGATTTTGTAAAAATCGATTTTTGAAAAATGTGAATAGATTCAGAATTGTTAGCGATAAGGATTGCGATCTGGAGGCTTTTCCCGGATTGTTTAATACGCAACATTTTCAAGATGTAGAAATGCTCTTTCTTTCACTCTTCGCAATGCTGCTTATGGCGCAGGGGTGGGACCGGTAGTATCAATTTTACATTGAGAATCGATTCTGAATCATATTGTTACCCCCCAAGATTCGAATCCTGTGGTGTCCATAGATTCACAGCCCTAATAAACACGATATAAAAAGTACTACAAAACATTTTCAAATTATTTAACAAAGACTCCTCTGATATGTACGAGCACGGAGACGGCCTAAAAAACAGATTTTGTAAAAATCGATTTTTGAAAAACCTGAATAGATTCAGAATCATTAGACATAAGGATTGCGATTTGAAGGTTTTCCCCTGATTGTTTAATATGCAAATTTTTCTAGATGTAGAAATGCTCATTCTTTCACACTTCGGAATGCTGCTTATGGCGCAGGGGTGGGACCTGTAGTGTCAATTTTGAATCGATTCTGAATCGAATCGTTACCCCACAAGATTTGAATCATGTGGTGCCCATAGATTCACAGCTCTAATAAACACTACTATAACAAGTACTACAAAACATTTTAAAAACAGTTTACAAAGACTCCTCTGATATGTATGACGTGTACGTACAAGAACGGAGACAGCCTAAGAAATGGATTTTGTAAAAATCGATTTTTGAAAAATTTGAATAGATTCAGAATCGTTAGAGATAAGGATTGCGATCTGCAGGCTCCGTGTCCTGATTGTTTAATACGCAACATTTTCAAGATGTAGAAATGCTCTTTCTTTCTTTCACTCTTCGGAATGCTGCTTATGGCGCAGGGGTGGGACTGGTAGTATCAATTTTGCATCGAGAATCGATTCTGAATCGAATCGTTACCCCACAAGATTCGAATCGTGTGGTGCCCATAGATTCACAGCCCTAATAAACATCCATCCATCCATCCATTTTCTACCGCTTATTCCCTTTTGGGGTCGCGGGGGGCGCTGGAGCCTATCTCAGCCTAATAAACACTACTATAAAAAGTACGACAAAACATTTTCAAAACAGTTAACAAAGACTCCTCCAATATGTATGACGTGTACGTACGAGCACGGAGACGGCCTAAAAAAACGGATTTTGTAAAAATCGATTTTTGAAGAATGTGAATAGATTCAGAATCTTTAGAGATAAGGATTGCGATCTGGAGGTTTTTACCGATTAGTTTAATACGCAACATTTTCAAGATGTAGAAATGCTCTTACTTTCACTCTTCGGAATGCTGCTTATGGCGCAGGGGTGGGACTAGTAGTATCAATTTTGCATCGAGAATCGATTCTGAATCGAATCGCTACCCCACAAGATTCGAATCGTGTGGTGTCCATAGATTCACAGCCCTAATAAACACTACTATAAAAAGTACGACAAAACATTTTCAAAACAGTTAACAAAGACTCCTCAGATATGTATGATGTGTACGTACGAGCACGGAGACGGCCTGAAAAAAACGGATTTTGTAAAAATCGATTTTTGAAGAATGTGAGTAGATTCAGAATCTTTAGAGATAAGGATTGAGATCTGGAGGCTTTTCTCGGATTGTTTAGTACGCAACATATTCAAGATGTAGAAATGCTCTTTCTTTCACTCTTCGCAATGCTGCTTATGGCGCAGGGGTGGGACCAGTAGTATCAATTTTGAATCGAGAATCGATTCTGAATCATATCGTTACCCCCCAAGATTCGAATCGTGTGGTGCCCATAGATTCACAGCCCTAATAAACACTATTATAAAAAGTACTACAAAACAGGTTACAAAGACTCCTCTGATACGTATGACGTGTACGTACGAGCACGGAGACGGCCTGAAAAACGGATTTTGTAAAATTTGATTTTTGAAAAATCTTAATAGATTCAGAATCAATAGAGATAAGGATTGCGATCTGGAGGCTCTTCCCGGGTTGTTTAATATGCACATTTTTCAAGATGTAAGAAATGGTCTTACTTTCATTCTTTGGAATGCTTCTTTTGGCCCAGAGGTGGGACCGGTAGTATCAATTTTGAATCGAGAATCGATTCTGAATCGAATCGTTACCCCCTAAGATTTGAATCCTGTGGTGCCCATAGATTCCCAGCCCTAATAAATACTATTATAAAAAGTACGACAAAACATTTTCAAAACAGTTAACAAAGACTCCTCAGATATGTATGACGTGTACGTACGAGCACGGAGACGGCCTAAAAACCAGATTTTGTAAAAATCGATTTTTGAAAAATCCGAATAGATTCAGAAACTTTAGAGATAAGGATTGCGATCTGGAGGTTTTTACCGATTAGTTTAATACGCAACATTTTCAAGATGTAGAAATGCTCTTTCTTTCACTCTTCGGAATGCTGCTTATGGCGCAGGGGTGGGACCGGTAGTATCAATTTTGCATCGAGAATCGATTCTGAATCGAATAGTTACCCCCTATGATTCAAATTCTGTGGTGTCCATAGATTCACAGCCCTAATAAACACTACTATAAAAAGTACGACAAAACATTTTCAAAACTGTTAACAAAGACTCCTCCGATATGTATGACGTGTACGTACGAGCACGGAGACGGCCTAAAAACCAGATTTTGTAAAAATCGATTTTTGAAATATCTGAATAGATTCAGAAACTTTAGAGATAAGGATTGCGATCTGGAGGTTTTTACCGATTAGTTTAATACGCAACATTTTCAAGATGTAGAAATGCTCTTTCTTTCACTCTTTGGAATGCTGCTCATGGCGCAGGGGTGGGACCGGTAGTATCAATTTTGAATCGAGAATCGATTCTGAATTGTATCGTTACCCCCCTAAGATTCGAATCCTGTGGTGTCCATAGATTCACAGCCCTAATAAACACGATATAAAAAGTACGACAAAACATTTTCAAAACAGTTAACAAAGACTCCTCTGATATGTATGACGTGTACGTACGAGCACGGAGACGGCCTAAAAAAACGGATTTTGTAAAAATCGATTTTTGAAGAATGTGAATAGATTCAGAATCAATAGAGATAAGGATTGCGATCTTGAGGCTCTTCCCGGGTTGTTTAATATGCACATTTTTCAAGATGTAAGAAATGGTCTTACTTTCACTCTTCGGAATCCTGCTTATGGCGCAGGGGTGGGACCGGTAGTATCAATTTTGAATAGAGAATTGATTCTGAATCGAATCGTTACCCCCTAAGATTCGAATTCTGTGGTGTCCATAGATTCACAGCCCTAATAAACACTATTATAAAAAGTACTACAAAACATTTTCAAAACAGGTTACAAAGACTCCTCCGATATGTATGACGTGTACGTACGAGCACGGAGACGGCCTAAAAAACGGATTTTGTAAAATTTGATTTTTGAAAAATCTGAATAGATTCAGAAACTTTAGAGATAAGGATTGCAATCTGGAGGCTTTCCTCGGATTGTTTAATACACGACATTTTCAAGATGTAGAAATGCTCTTACTTTCACTCTTCGCAATGCTGCTTATGGCGCAGGGGTGGGACCGGTAGTATCAATTTTGCATTGAGAATCGATTCTGAATCATATCGTTACCCCCCCCAAGATTCGAATCGTGTGGTGCCCATAGATTCACAGCCCTAATAAACACTACTGTAAAAAGTACTACAAAACAGGTTACAAAGACTCCTCTGATATGTATGACGTGTACGTACGAGCACGGAGACGGCCTAAAAAACGGATTTTGTAAAATTAGATTTTTGAAAACTCTTAATAGATTCAGAATCAATAGAGATAAGGATTGCGATCTTGAGGCTCTTCCCGGGTTGTTTAATATGGACATTTTTCAAGATGTAAGAAATGGTCTTACTTTCACTCTTTGGAATGCTTCTTTTGGCCCAGAGGTGGGACCGGTAGTATCAATTTTGAATCGAGAATCGATTCTGAATCGAATCGTTACCCCCTAAGATTTGAATCCTGTGGTGCCCATAGATTCACAGCCCTAATAAACACAATTATAAAAAGTATGACAAAACATTTTCTGAGAATCAGCACCTCCAAGTCCGAGTCCATGGTTCTCGCCCGGAAAAGGGTGGAATGCCATCTTCGGGTTGGGGAGGAGACCCTGCCCCAAGTGGAGGAGTTCAAGTACCGAGGAGTCTTGTTCACGAGTGAGGGAAGAGTGGATCGTGAGATCGACAGGCGGATCGGTGCGGCATCTTCAGTAATGCGGACGATGTATCGATCCGTTGTGGTGAAGAAGGAGCTGAGCCGGAAGGCAAAGCTCTCAATTTACCGGTCGATCTATGTTCCCATCCTCACCTATGGTCATGAGCTTTGGGTTATGACCAAAAGGACAAGATCACGGGTACAAGCGGCCGAAATGAGTTTCCTCCGCCGGGTGGCGGGGCTCTCCCTTAGAGATAGAGTGAGAAGCTCTGCCATCCGAGCTCAAAGTAAAGCCGCTGCTCCTACACATCGAGAGGAGCCAGATGAGGTGGTTCGGGCATCTGGTCAGGATGCCACCCGATCGCCTCCCTCGGGAGGTGTTTAGGGCACGTCCGACCGGTAGAAGGCCATGGGGAAGACCCAGGACACTTTGGGAAGACTATGTCTCCCGGCTGGCCTGGGAACGCCTCGGGATCCCCCGGGAAGAGCTGGACGAAGTGGCTGGGGAGAGGCTGCTGCCCCCGCGACCCGACCTCGGATAAGCGGAAGAAGATGGATGGATGGATGGAAAACATTTTCAAAACAGTTAACAAAGAATCCTCCGATATGTATGACGTGTACGTACAAGCATGGAGACGGCCTAAAAAACGGATTTTGTAAAAATCAATTTTTGAAGAATGTGAATACATTCAGAATCTTTAGAGATAAGGATTGCGATCTGGAGGCTTTTCTCGGGTTGTTTAATACGCAACATTTTCAAGATGTAGAAATGCTCTTTCTTTCACTCTTCGGAATGCTGCTAATGGCGCAGGGGTGGGACCGGTAGTATCAATTTTGAATCGAGAGACGATGCTGATTCGAATTGGGTGGTGCTCAAAGATTCACAGCCCTACTAAATACCCCATAAAAGCATAAACACTCCCTTTTACCTTCCACTTCTCTGCCCACACTGAACATTATCGCAGCCGTGCGTGTTGGACACAAAGCTTGTTTTTCTTCTTCTCGGTTGTTCTTTCGTGTCGAGGCTGCTGCTCGGCTTTTCCGGTCCTCGTTGTACTTTGTCGTAAAGTTGCTTTTGTAATAAACCTGCTTAAAGGGGAGAGTCTCAGATTAGGCCTGGTCTTTGTCGGGGGAGACAGGCTTGAAATAATGTTCCCCACTTGGCGCCTCCTGAAGAGATGAAGCGAGCGCTTTATCACACAGTGTGTGGTAAAGACAAGTCTAATCTGCTTCTTGCACTACAGCAGGATACCAAAAGGCTCCTGGTTGCTCGCGACGTCTGCAGAGGAGCACGAGATTTACAGTGTTTTTCAAAGTACTCGCTCAATCATCCGCTTGCAGAGATGACACGTTCCTTTTCACTCTGTAACTCGGCTATTCGGGCCAAGATGGGATTATCTTCTGTCAGCTGGTTAGTTAGTTAGTTAGCAGTAGGGGTGTCCCCATACCAATATTTTGGTACCTCTTGCAAAATGTATTAAAGGGGAACATTATCACCAGACCTATGTAAGCGTCAATATATACCTTGATGTTGCAGAAAAAAGACCAAATGTTTTTTTAACCGATTTCCGAACTCTAAATGGGTGAATTTTGGCGAATTAAACGCCTTTCTATTATTTGCTCTCGGACGTCACATCAGGAAGCAATCCGCCATTTTTTCACTTTCGTCGGTGTGTTGTCGGAGGGTGTAACAACACGAACAGGGACGGATTTAAGTTGCACCAGTGGCCCAAAGATGGGAAAGTGGCAAGAAATTGGACGAAATTTGTTCAAAATACGAGGGTGTGGAAAAGCCGACGAAATGGTCCGTCGTTTGTTCCGCACACTTTACCGACGAAAGCTATGCTACGACAGAGATGGCAAGAATGTGTGGATATCCTGCGACACTCAAAGCAGATGCTGACATCAACTCCAAAACTGGACAGATCAGCTTTCAGGAAAAGAGAGCGGATGAGGGTATGTCTACAGAATACATTAATGGATGAAAACTTTATTCATTACTCGCGGTTTTACGTAAATAATTATACATAAAGCATACTTGCCAACCCTCCCGGATTTTCCGGGATATCAGCGCCTCTCCCGAAAACCTCCCGGGACAAATTTTCTCCCGAAAAACTCCCGAAATTCAGGCGGACCTGAGTGACGTGTTGACAACACACAACAACAGTGTCTACCATAAAGCAGTTCGTCTGCCGTAGACAGCAATGTTGTGACACTTTTAAACAGGACAGTACTGCCATCTACTGTACATGCATATGTGACCCACCCATAATGTGTCACATTTTTGTGTTGATTTATTTATTTTATTTTGTGGTTTGAATTCGTTTTTGGAGCTGTCATTACACATTTATCAGTATTCACATTGGTCAGTAGGGGGCAGTAGGGCGTTTCTTCCCGATTGAATGCTATCACCTGCAGACCGGAAGTGTCTTGTCATTCTGATGAGCGCGACCAGTCTGTGAACAATTGAAACGTCCTGTGTGCTTTTTCCTCCTGTATAATCAATCAATCAATCAATCAATCTTTATTTATATAGCCCTAAATCACAAGTGTCTCAAAGGGCTGCACAAGCCACAACGACATCCTCGGTACAAAGCCCACATACGGGCAAGGAAAAACTCACCCCAGTGGGACGTCGATGACGATAACAGGTTAGTTTTGGTGAATCAACTCACTGAATAATATCCATGTGATCTTTATAAGTTTAAGTACACATTCTGATGGTGGAGCCTAACTCTAAAGTGTTTGTGAGTTGTAGTTTGTAAATAAACACTGAAATTCAAGTATTTATTTTATTTAATTATATATATATATATATATATATATATATATATATATATATATATATATATATATATATATATATATATATATATATATATATATACATATAGCTATAATTCACTGAAGGTCAAGTATTTCTTATATATATATATATCTTAACCACGCCCCCAACCACGAACCCCCCGCCCCACCCCCGACCACGCCCCCGCCCCCCACCTCCCGAAATTGGAGGTCTCAAGGTTGGCAAGTATGACATAAACTGTGTTTACCAATAATTTAGCTTAAAAACATTTATTTTTTTCAATCATTCGAGTACATTCGTGTAGTCTTGTGTAATGCAGTATTTTGTGTCTGTTTAGGTATGGTTAACCTGAGTGCTGAAATCGTGGAAAAATGTATGTTCTTAGCGCGCCTGAAATGGGCTGTCTGCACTCTCAAAGTGCATGTTGTTGCCAAATGTATTTCATATGCTGTAAACCTAGTTCATAGTTGTTAGTTTCCTTTAATGCCAAACAAACACATACCAATCGTTGGTTAGAAGGCGATCGCCGAATTCGTCCTCGCTTTCTCCCGTGTCGCTGGCTGCCGTGTCGTTTTCGTCGGTTTCGCTTGCATACGGTTCAAACCGATATGGTTCAATAGCTTCAGTTTCTTCTTCAATTTCGTTTTCGCTACCTGCCTCCACACTACAACCATCCGTTTCAATACATGCGTAATCTGTTGAATCGCTTAAGCCGCTGAAATCCGAGTCTGAATCCGAGCTAATGTCGCTATATCTTGCTGTTCTATCCGCCATGTTTGTTTGTGTTGGCTTCACTATGTGACGTCACAGAAAAATGGACGGGTGTATATAACGATGGTTAAAATCAGGCACTTTGAAGCTTTTTTTAGGGATATTGCGTGATGGGTAAAATATTGAAAAAAACTTCGAAAAATAAAATAAGCCACTGGGAACTGATTTTTAATGGTTTTAACCCTTCTGAAATTGTGATAATGTTCCCCTTTAAAGGGGACAAGAAAAAATGGCTTTATTTTAACAGAAAGTATGATGATACATTAAATATGCAGTTCCGATCAAAAGTGTACATACACTTGTAAAGAACATAATGTCATGGCTGTCTTGAGTTTCCAATCATTTCTACAACTCTTATTTTTTTTGTGATAGAGTGATTGGAGCACATACTTGTTGGTCACTAAAAAAACATTCATGAATTTTGGTTCTTTTATGAATTTATTATGGGTCTACTGAAAATGTGAACAAATCTTGCTGGGTCAAAAGTATACATACAGCAATGTTAATATTTGCTGACATGTCCCTTGGCAAGTTTACCTGCAATAAGGCAGGTAAAAAGCTTCTGGTTGACAAAATTGGTGCAGTTCAGCTGAATGTGTTGGTTTTCTGACATGGACTTGTTTCTTCAGCATTGTCCACACTTTGGGAAGGCCATTCTAAAACCTTCATTCTAGCCTGATTTAGCCATTCCTTTACCACTTTTGACATGTGTTTGGGGTCATTGTTCTGTTGGAACACCCAACTGTGCCCAAGACCCAACCTCCGGGCTGATGATTTTAGCTTGTCCCTGCTTGGCACTCAGCATCAAGGGTTGGACTTGGGGGTTAAATCACCAAAAATGATTCCTGGGCGTGGCGCCGCTGCTGCCCACTGCTCCCCTCACCTCCCAGGGGGTGATCAAGGGGATGGGTCAAATACACACGACAAATTTCATTACACCTAGTGTGTGTGTGACAATCATTGGTACTTTAACTTAACTTTAACTTTACACATACAAACTGTAGCACACAAAAAAGCACATTTAATTAAAAAAACGTTATTATGGTCTTACCTTTACTTAGAAATTAAGTCCACAACTAAAGCCCTCACTTAAACTTTCCACGTGCAAGATTGAATCTATTTAAAAAAGTGTAACCGAAGGTTTATAAATGTCGCCTATACTGTATGAAACTACAAAATAACAAACACGGAGGCTCCAGTTTACACGAGGACCACTTTATTTAACTTCTTTCAAAAACCTCCGCTCTACTCCATGTCATGACTTCCACTCTTGGGGCCTTCAAAATAAGAGCTCAAGGCATATACTGTATAACAGTGCATAACAGTAAATTAATATCACAAAGAGAAAAGCCCATGAAAATAGGTTACAAAAGTTATTTAATAAGAAGCCAAAAAGTGCAAAAACAATAATGTTCGTGTTGGAGGAGTTGTGAATTAGATACACCTGTAGTCTGCAGGTGTACCTAATGTTGTGGCCCTGCAGTCATTCACAACTCCTCCAACACAAACATTATTGTTTTTGCACTTTTTGGCGTCTTATGAAATAACTTTTTTAAATAGAGTCAATCTTGCACGTGGAAAGTTTAAGTGTGGGCTTTAGTTGATATAACAATTCTACGGCGGGGGTGCAGGAGGCGGGGCTACTGGAGCCTTAGCCAGTGCGTCTTTTGCAGCCGTTTTATGATCGCTCAGCACAAGAAATACGTTACACACATACAGTTGTTGACAAAATACACTGTACATTATATACCTCAGCTAACTAAACTATGGAAATGTATAATATAGTTCATATAGCAAAACAATCTCACTGCACAGCAGGCCAGCAGTTAGCCTAGTCCGGAATCCATGTTGAGGCACTGAGTGACGTGCCTCAACTGGCTGCTGATCACCGCACCGTCTCTTCTCAGTATTTGAACGGCAAATGTGAAAATTCAGCGATTTTGAATAAAAATAATCTAAAACTGGTGAAGTTAAATGGAAAATAACACTATAGTATAATCACTGGATACATATAACAATTTAATTAATTTTTTTCTTTTTACATTTTTTTTCTTTCCATGATGGCAGGTGAGGCAGGGCCTCACCTGCCTCTAGTGACTGCACGTCACTGGTAGGTAGGTAGGTAGGTCTTTATTGTCATTGCACAAGTACAACAAAACTTTGTTTTCAGCACAAACCCGTTCAAGATTAGACAAACAAACAGTGTACAGGGTTACAGAACAGGAACGCTGATGGGTCGCCACAAGGCGCCCCCGTAAAAGATGGGAAAAAGATAAACGCTGGGGAAGGATGAGTAAAAAAAAATACAATTCAGACTGGGCTCTTAAGAGGACCCAGTCTGGAGTGGGAAAAAAAACCTCCATAGCAAAGCACATATATATATTACAACGTACATCTCGAGATATCAAGCAACAGAGGGGAGGGAGTGAGGGGCCATGATGGCAGGCTGCAGCTATTCAGGCGCTGCCCATGCGTCCATCACCCCTATGGGATTTGCGTCAAGGGCGTTGGATCGGGGCTAGGGGTATGTGTGTGTGGCGTATATTTTTTGGGGATGCGTGTGTGTGTAAGCCTGCTTGATGTTGTGCAGCCGATAGTCAGTCCAAAGTCAACGACAACAGGTGTGTGTCCATGAGAGACAAGAAGGGAGTTTGTTGTGTCTTCGCCGCACTGTCCTTCGGGAGAGTCTCGATGTCAGGGAAACAATCCAAGTTAGAATGTTTTGTATGCGAGTGAAAATAAAATTAGCTTTTCCCTCTAAAATGTCTATGACTGATCCTCAAAATTCATATTATATTATATATATTGCTGGGTATTGCGTCCAAACAGCAACATTTTGGTTTCATCAGACATCACACGGACAAAGATAAGTGTCATGATCTGTGGTCCGGATCATGTTTTGTGTTTTCTGTTTGTTTTGGACTCCTTTAGTTCCTGTTTGTGCACCTCCTGAGTTTAGTCACAATGGTTAGTTATGATGTTCACCTGCCTCTGTTGTCCGGGACACTCACCTGGCTCTAATCAAGAGACACTATTTAAGCCTGCCTGTCAGTCAGCCTGGCGTCATTGTTCGGTTCATGTCTGAGTCCAAGTGTATGCCAAGTGTTCGCTTCATGCCTTGTATATGTAAGTTTTTGTTTGTTCATGCCACAGCTAGTGAGTTTTCCTTGTTATAGTTTATGCTAAGTGTTAGTTTAGCTCCAAGTGTGATCAGCGCGTTGTGCCTTCGCCTTGTTTTCTGTTTTTTGTAGTACTTTGAGTTTTGAGAAGATTAATAAATATGTTCCTACCTCATACTTGCCAACCCTCCCGGATTTTCCGGGAGACTCCCGAAATTCAGCGCACCTCCCGAAAACCTCCCGGGACAAATTTTCTCCCGAAAATCTCCCGAAATTCTGGCGGAGCTGGAAGCCACGCCCCCTCCAGCTCCATGCGGACCTGAGTGACGTCAGGTGCGGAACACCATGTAAATCGTTGGCCAACCAAAAAGTAACCCCAGTACGCTATAGCCAACATTCACCAGGAGATGGCAACAGACAAACATAGACAACTCTATTACATTATTCCCCTTTTAGAAATGTATGTAGAAGTTACTCAAAATAAATAAACAACCCAACCAAAAAATGCAGCAGTTCAATTAAAAAACTGTACTTAAGCCACATTCTTTTTTTTTTATTTTAGTACTGAACTCTTAACCCTCATTTGTAAAAAAAATAACATGCTTATTATACAAACTGTATTTGTACACCTTTAACACAGATTTGTATACTGTCTTCAGAGATCCCGTTTTTTTGGTGGTACTCGAAACCTTTCTGGGTACCTGCGAAAGGGTGTTCAGCCTGGTTAGAAAAATAGTGACAGAATAGAACAAGGATGGACAATTCAACCCTTGACTCAACAATGAGTAGATGAGTGTTATGTGTGTGTATATGTGTAAATAAATGAACACTGAAATTCAAGTATTTATTTTATTTATATATATATATATATATATATATATTGTGTGTATATATATATATAATAAAATAAATCTATATACAGCTAGAATTCACTGAAAGTCAAGTATTTCTTATATATATATTTATATATATATATATATATATATATATATATATATATATATATATATATATATATATATATATATATATATATATATATATATATATATATATATATCGGAGGTCTAAAGGTTGGCAAGTATGTCCTACCTGCAAGCCTTGTCCAGAACAGTCCGTTTGCATCCCGAGAGAACAAACCTCGCAGCAAGCTACAACCAAACCGTGACAATAAGACCTTCTGGAGGAAAGTTGTGTGGTTGCTGTATGTATACTTTTGACCCAGCACATTTGCTCACATTTTCAGTAGACCCATAATAAATTCATAAAAGGAACCAACTTCATGAATGTTTTTTGTGACAAAAAAGCACTCTATCACCAAAAAAAATAAAGTTGTAGAAATGATTGGAAACTCAAGACAGCCATGACATTATGTTCTTTACAAGTGTATGCATACTTGCCAACCCTCCCGGATTTTCCAGGAGACTCCCGAAATTCAGCGCCTCTCCCGAAAATCTCCCGGGACAAATTTTCTCCCGAAAATCTCCCGAAATTCAGGCGGACTCAGGTCCTCCACAATATAAAAAAGCGTACCTGCCCAATCACGTTATAACTGTAGAATGATGGAGGGCGAGTTCTTGGTTTCTTATGTGGGTTTATTGTTAGGCAGTGTCATTAACGTCCTCCCAGCGTGGCAACAACACACAACAACAGCAGTCACTTTTTTGTATACTGTAAAGCAGTTCGTCTGCCGTAAACAGCAATGTTGTGACACTCTTAAACAGGACAATACTGCCATCTAGTGCATTTGATGAAAGCACTTTTGTGCGTGCCACACAGCAATGCACCATCAGAGAGGGTGTTCAGCATGGTTCGAAAAATAGTGACAGAGAATAGAACAAGGATGGACAATTCAACCCTTAACTCAACAATGAGTGCATGAGTGTTATGTGTGTGTATATGTGTAAATAAATGAACACTGAAATTCAAGTATTTCTTTTATATATATATATATATATATATATATATATATATATATATATATATATATATA
>NC_084577.2:24820086-24840086 GCF_033978685.3 Nerophis lumbriciformis | reverse complement strand
TTGGGGTTAGGGTTAGGGTTAGGGTTAGGGTTGGGGTTAGGGTTAGGGTTAGGGTTAGGGTTAGGGTTAGGGTTATGGCGTTTTATACTCGTATGGTTTCCTTATGTATCACTTCAAGCGACATTTGTAAGATTTACAATATAACTAAAACAATTCATACATGCCGGCACTAAACCGTCGCGTTTCATGCATATTGGTACGCGCTATTGTGAAGTCATGAAGCAAATCTCGTTAGCATTAGCTAATATGCTAACACATTTACGAGTGTCTATTTGTATTGTTCTAGTTTCACAAATTCCTCAGTAAATTCACCAAACACGTCACCGTGTTATTGAGTCTGTTTAGCTGATTGGAGAGCTAGCTTCTGCAGCTAGTGGGTCCATGACGAAGACGTCTGTTTTGTTTGATCAGCCGTTTTACTGCCGTCACCGTTTGGAAACAATTAAGGTATGTATAAACATTTATAAAATATTATGTATATATCTACGGCTCTTCTACAATTTGGTGGGTGTGGCTTGAATACTGTATGACCCGGGAATGTTTCATATTTAATAACACATACAAAAGTACCAATAATTGGTATCATTGACTACCGGTATCGGGAATCAGTATCGTATCGGTCTAAATGTGAACTGCTGTATTACCAATCCAGTTTTAAACTGTCTTTTACTTAAAATACGTTCTGCTTCCTTTGACTACCATTTATGTGTAATTAGACGTACTTTTAGAAAAATAAACCATTACTTGTATCATCTCAATTGATTATGACTTCAAATTAATCAGGAACAGATCAATAAAAATAATTGATTTAAAAATGCTATTTAAGTTAAGCAGGGCCTTACAATGGATTAAGTAGTGTGTGTGTGTGTGTGTGTGTGTGCGTGTGTAGTGAATTATATTTATATAGCGCTTTTCTCTTGTTACTCAAAGCGCTTTTACATAGTGAAACCCAATTGTAGAGAGCCCGGATTTCAGGGTACAACGCTGTTTCATTTTCATAAATATTGCTTGGCTTTTGCTTTCCAGCAAAATGTATTTTCCTTAGTCCGTGTCTCTCTCTCTCTCTCTGGCTCCCACTCCGACTCCAAACCCCGTGTCTCGTGCCGGCTGCTGCTAATGAAGGCGACAGGTGATTAGATAACAAGGCCCACTTGGGACATCAACTCACCTGTCGCTGTCTTCGAGGCCGGTCCTTGCACACCCAGCCCCGCAGGCCACGCCCCCCTCCACACCAATATGTAAGTAACATTTAAAGCAGTGTGGGTGGCACTGGGAGCAGGTGGGTAAAGTGCCTTGCCCAAGGACACAACGGCAGTGACGAGGATGGCGGAAGCGGGGATCGAACCGTGTGTGTGTGTGTGTGTGTGTGTGTGTGTGTGTGTGTGTGTGTGTGTGTGTGTGTGTGTGTGTGTGTGTGTGTGTGTGTGTGTTTTTACACTGCTGTAATTGTGTGCTGTCGCTGTTTCGCATCCATCAAAGAGGTTTCTATTCCCCACCTGAGCCCCCCCGGCCCAGGCATCGCGTTCGATCCCCGGCTCTGCTGCTTCACATTCAGATGAGTGACTCACCTCAGGGCTGTCGTGGCGGCCTGCGGAGGAACACGACGACGAGAGGAGCAACGCGTCCTCGGCGTTAAACAAGATTGCTTGACATGGGTTACCGCGTTGTGTATATTTGTCTGGCCACCAAAAGCGGGATTTCGGCTTCCTTTCTGACACGGGGGGGAAACGTTAGCAGCGATGGCGTGGAATGCCGTCTCCTATAGAACATCCTCACCTCGCTGTGTGGAGATAAAGGCTTCAGCTGTGACTGGAATGATTGATTGCTCGCAATTTTAGACTCCGATTCGCGCCGCCTCGCTTGGTAACGCGATTGTTTTTCATAATGTCTTGACGAGAAGATTATTGACCTACTTTGGTGTAACGTACGGTATGGCCATAAACTCATATTGGCTTGTTGAAATGAATTAAAATCACTTTAATCCCTGCACCATTTTTTGACATCAATCAATCAATCAGTTTACTTATATAGCCCTAAATCACGAGTGTCTCAAAGGGCTGCACAAGCCACAACGACGTGTTAAAAAAGTTAAAAGTACCCATGATAGTCACACACAGGAGGTGTGGAGAAATTATTCTCTGCATTTGACCCATCACTCTTGAGCACCCCCTGGGAGGTGAGGGGAGCAGTGAGAAGCAGCGGTGGCCACGCCCGGGAATAATTTTTGGTGATTTAACCCCCCAATTCCAACCCTTGATGCTGAGTGCCAAGCAGGGAGGTAATTGGTCCCATTTTTATAGTCTTTGGTAGAGATGTCCGATAATATCGGCAGGTAAATTCTTTAAAATGTAATATCGGAAATTATCGGTATCGTTTTTTTTATTATCGGTATCGGGTTTTTTGGGGGGTTTTTTATTTATTTTTTATTTTATTTTTTTTATTAAATCAACATAAAAAACACAAGATACACTTACAATTAGTGCACCAACCCAAAAAACCTCCCTCCCCCATTTACACTCATTCACACAAAAGGGTTGTTTCTTTCTGTTATTAATTGGTTCCTACATTATATATCAATATATATCAATACAGTCTGCAAGGGATACAGTCCGTAAGCACACATGATTGTGCGTGCTGCTGGTCCACTAATAGTACTAACCTTTAACAGTTAATTTTACTCATTTTCATTCATTACTAGTTTCTATGTAACTGTTTTTATATTGTTTTATTTTCTTTTTTATTCAAGAAAATGTTTTTAATTTATTTATCTTATTTTATTTTATTTTTTATTTTTTTTAAAGGACCTTATCTTTTCCATACCTGGTTGTCCAAATTAGGCATAATAATGTGTTAATTCCACGACTGTATATATCTGTATCGGTTGATATCAGAATCGGTAATTAAAGAGTTGGACAATATCGGATATTGTCAAAAAGCCATTATCGGACATCCCTAGTCTTTGGTATGACTCGGCCGGGGTTTATGCTTGAGAATGCTCCATTTAGGACCAAAACAATTGAATATGTTTAAAAAATAATAATAAAATAGCCATAAAAAATCTGCAATGTGGTAAAAAATAATACGATATTTCAAGCTAAATGTGTCGAGGGACAACTGTAAAATGATTTGATTCTTGTTTATAGACCAATGTGCTGTTTTAGACCACAAAATTGTTTAATTAACACTTATTACGTATGGTTAGCTTGTGCGCTATTGTGTGCTTAGCTGTTGTGTTGAGCAGCCTATAGCCTACCTTGTTTTTGGAATGAACTTGACTAAAATAGCGTTAAGTTAAAGTACCAATGATTGTCACACACACACGAGGTTTAGTGTTAGGGTTATGGTTAGGGTTAGGGTTAGGGTTAGGGTTAGGTTTTGGGTTAGGGTTAGGGTTAGGGTTAGGGTTAGGGTTGGGGTTAGGGTTGGGGTTAGGGTTATTTTAAGGGTTAGGGTTGGGGTTGGAGTTAGGGTTAGGTTTAGGGTTAGGGTTAGGGTTAGGGTTAGGGTTAGGGTTAAGGTTGGGGTTAGGGTTAGGGTTAGGGTTAGGGTTAGGGTTAGGGTTAGGATTAGGGTTAGGTTTAGGATTAGGGTTAGGGTTAGGTATAAAGAAAAAGAGTTGGTTAGGGTTAGGGCTAGGGTTGGGGGTGGGGTTAGGATTAGGGTTAGGGTTAGGGTTGGGGTTAGGGTTAGGGTTAGGTTTAGGGTTAGGGTTAGGGTTAGGGTTAGGGTTGGGGTTGGGGTTAGGGTTAGGGTTAGGTTTAGGGTTAGGGTTAGGGTTGGGGTTAGGGTTGGGGTTAAGGTTAGGGTTAGGGTTAGGGTTAGGGTTAGGGTTAGGGCTAGGGTTGGGGTTGGGGTTGGGGTTAGGGTTAGGGTTAGGGTTATATATATGTCTTTGGCGTTTTCTACTCGTATGGTTTCTTCATATATCACTTCAAGCGACATTTGTAAGATTTACAATGTAACTAAAACAATTCATACATGCCGACACGAAACCGTCGCGTTTCATGCATATTTGTACACGCTATTGTGAAGTCAAAAAGCCATTATTGGACATCCCTAGTCTTTGGTATGACTCGGCTTGAGAATGCTCCATTTAGGACCAAAACAATTGAATATGTTTAAAAAATAATAATAAAATAGCCATAAAAAATCTGCAATGTGGTAAAAAAAGAATACGATATTTCAAGCTAAATGTGGCGAGGGACAACTGTAAAATTATTTGATTCTTGTTTATAGACCAATGTGCTGTTTTAGACCGCAAAATTGTTTAATTAACACTTATTACGTATGGTTAGCTTGTGCGCTATTGTGTGCTTAGCTGTTGTGTTGAGCAGCCTATAGCCTACCTTGTTTTTGGAATGAACTTGACTAAAATAGAGTTAAGTTAAAGTACCAATGATTGTCACACACACACGAGGTGTGGCGAAAGTATCCTCTGCATTTGACCCATCACCCTTGAGCAACCCCTGGGAGGTGAGGGGAGCAGTGAGCGGCAGCGGTGGCCACGCCCAGGAATCATTTTTGGTGATTTAACCCCCCCAATTCCAACCCTTGATGCTAAGTGCCAAGCAGGGAGGAAATGGGTCCCATTTTTATAGTCTTTGGTATGACTCGGCCGGGGTTTCGAACTCACGACCTACCGATCTCAGGGCGGACACTCTAACCACTAGGCCATTGACGTGCCTTTTAAAAAGAAAAACAATACTGTAGAGGTTTCCTTCTTGTGGCGGGTTCTCCTGACGCCGACAGATCTTCGGAAGCCTGGTAGACAGTTTGAATCAAGTCTTTTATTGACATAAACCCCAGGGGGTGGCTTGCTTTCCAGCAATATATGTTTGACTTTCCAGTCCGGCGTAACTCTCTCTGTGCTCACCGGCAACTCCAACTCCAACAACGTGTCTCGGTCCAGCTGCTGCTAATAAGGGCGACAGGTGATTAGATAACCAGCCCCAGCTGGGCAATCCACTCACCTGCCGCTGGCTTCGAGGCCAGTCCTTACACACGCCGCTCAGCGGCAGGCCCGCAGACCACGCCCCCCCTCCACAAATACAATTGATTGTAATACTCAGTTTTGTGAAGTAATGTGATGATAATGTACAGTATTTACCTCAGAGCACGGGTGTCAATCTCAAGGCTCATTTTGAACGGCTCGTGAAAGCCTGGAAATAAAAATGCAACTAAAAACACGTAAAATGTCTTTTAAAATACCTTGACTTTTTGATATGATATCAGTATGTTTTAAAAACGTAGGAATAAGAACATATGTGAACACTGATAAAAAATGAAGCCAGAAGGAAATGTATTGTTTCTTCTGACAAGGAAAGTATTGTGTACATCGGTGCCGATCTACATTTCTGCCAGTGGGTGCTCGGTGTGCTCGATACCAATATTTTGGTACCGGTACCAAAATTATTTTGGTACTTTTTGGTACTTTTTGGTACTTTTTGGTACTTTTTGGTACTTTTTGGTACTTTTCGGTGCTTTTCTAAATAAAGGGTACCACAAAAAATGTCATTATTGGCTTTAATTTAACAAAAATATTGCGGTACATTAAACATTCTTATTGCAAGTTTGTCCTTAAATAAAATAGTGAACATACTAGACAACTTGTCTTTTAGTAGTAAGTAAACAAACAAAGGCTTCTAATTTATTCTGCTGAAAAAAGCAGTAACATATTGTGTCATTTATACACCTATTATTTTGTCAACATTATTAAGGACAAGCGGTAGAAAATTATTATTAATCTACTTGTTCATTTACTGTTAATATCTGCTTATATTCTGTTTCAACATGTTCTATCTACACTTCTGTTAAAATGTAATAATCACTTATTCTTCTGTTGTTTGATACTTTACATTAGTTTTGGATGATACCACAAATTTGGGTATCAATCCGTTACCAAGTAAGAGGATCATACATTGGTCATATTCAAAGTCCTCATGTGTCCACGGACATATTTCCTGAGTTTATAAACATAATATACATTTGAAAAAAACAAAAAAGAAGATTAAAAAAAATATCGATGTAATCATAGTACATATCAGAATCAGAATCAGCTTTATTGTCATTACGCAAGGTAACGAGATTGAGGCCATTCCATACAGTGCGATGTGTGCATGCTAGAAAAACAATGTGCAAATATATAAAAATATAAAAAATGTAGAAGTGCAATGAATATGGTGTGAAATGAATATATACATGAAAAAAAAACAAAAAAAACAGGGTGGTTGGTGGAATGGGTTATTGCACCGAAGAGAAGGCAGTTATGAGGGACAATGGGGCAGTCCGTTCAGGATGGTTATGGCCCTGGGGAAGAAGCTGTTGTTTTGGTTTTAATGCACCTGTAGCGCTTCCCAGAGGGCAGCAGGTGGAACAGGTCAGAGCCAGGGTGGGTGCTGTCCTTGATGATGGCACTGGCTCTGTTGAGGCAGCGGGAGGTGTAGATGTCCGTCAGAGAGGGGAGAGGGCGGCCGATGATCTTCTGAGCCGTCTTGACCACTCTTTGCAGCCTCTCCCTGTCTGCTGCAGTGCAGCTGCCGTACCATACCGTAATACAGTAGGTCAGCAGGCTCTCGATGGACGAGCGGTAGAAGGTCAGCAGCAGGTCAGGCTTCAGGTTGTACTTCCCGAGGACTCTAAGGAAGTGTAGAATATAGCTAGAATTCACTGAAAGTCAATTATTTCTAAATATATAAATATATATATATATATATATATATATATATATATATATATATATATATATATATATATATATATATATATATGTATCCATCAATCCATCCATTTTCTACCGCTTATTCCCTTCGGGGTCGCGGGGATATATATGTATATATATATATATGAAATACTTGACTTAGTGAATTCTAGCTGTAAATATACTCCTCCCCTCTTAACCACGCCCCCAACCACGCCCCCGCCCCAACCACACATTTTATTGTCGGACACAATAAAGCCTTGGTTAGAATTTGTTAATTATAGATTATTCGATTTTTTTTTTAGCCTCTTTTATTGTGTGAAACGGACCAAACTCTCCACTAAATTAACAACAGTATTGATTATTAAATTATGTAAAAGAATGAAAGTTGCCGCCAATCCCAGGTGGGTGCTCGGCATCGGCGCCTATGAGAGTGTATGTTATATTCGTTTGTTATTGAATCAAACTTTGTTAAAAGATTTCAGTGCGTAAAAGATTTCAGCTTTGCGACATCAGTGTGTAAAGGATATCACCACATGGGCTCAGGAACACTTCAGAAAACTACTGTCAGTAACTACAGTTCGACGCTACACCTGTAAGTGCAAGTTAAAACTCTATTATGCAAAGCGAAAGCCATTTATCAACAACACCCAGAAACGCCGCCGGCTTCGCTGGGCCCCAGCTCATCTAAATGGACTGATGCAAAGTGGAAATGTGTTCCGTGGTCTGACGAGTCCACATTTCAAAATTGTTTTTGGAAACTATGGACGTCGTGTCCTTCCGGAACAAAGAGGAAAAGAGCCATCCTGATTGTTATAGGCGCAAAGTTGAAAAGCCAGCATCTGTGATGGTATGGGGATGTATAAGTGCCCAAGGCATGGGTAACTTACACATCTGTGAAGGCACCATTAATGCTGAAAAGCACATACAGGTTTTGTTGCCATCAAAACAACGTGATCATGGACGCCCCTGCTTATTTCAGCTTATGGGGTTTTGTACATTGACTTGTTATTGAATCAAACTTTGTTAAAATATTTCAGTGTGTTGAAGTACTTTCTGAGCACATTGAAAAGTGCGGTGATAATAAAAAATAACCGTGATAATTGTTGGTCATAATAACTGGCTGGCAGCTGCTGGGCAATGAAAGAATGAGTCAGTATTCTTGTGGATTGTTCATATCGGGCTCCGAGACCTCAGTTCAGGCTTTTTCCTTCCTTTTAGTGCCATGGTCTCTGAGCAGATGAGACGAAGCAGTTTTGTGTTTCCAGAGGGAAGAATGAACATAAATGAGTCTGTCCATTCTGGGTTGAAAGCTCTATTTTAGCTCTCCACTTCCCCATTCTCAGAGAGCGCCTTTTGTGGTCCTGTCCACGAGAATAAAGGAATACCAGCTAACGGGTTTTTTGAGAGCTAATTGTGTCTTTAGAGAAGGGGTGTCTGAACTTTTTCCACTAGAAAATAAATATATATATATATATATATATATATATATATATATATATATATATATATATATATATATATATATATATATATATATATAAATATATATATATATATATTTATTTTATTATTTTTTCCCTAATGGCTTAAAAGAGAAAAATACCAAAATGGCCCCGACATGCTTAAAAATTGTTTTATTATATATATATATATATATATATATATATATATATATATATATATATATATATATATATATATATATATATATATATATATATATTTTTTTTTTTTTTTTTTTTTTTTTTTTAAACCTCTCAGTCATAAAAATATTAAAAATAATAATAAATGTTTTTATTTTGATATTCAACAATTAAATCTCTAAATCAACCTCAGATCTATTTGTCGATATACGTTTTCATTTATTTTTTTAATTTATTTATTTTTTAATTGCCCTTTTTGTCAAAACCCTGTTTTTGTCATGACTTGGTCCTGGGTGTTTGCTTTTCCGGGATGCAACGGAAAGTTGGATCGGGCGAGACGGGAATGTAAGTACATTTTTATTTAAACACTATAACTACAAAACAAGGAAGTAAACAAAAGGCGCGCACAATGGCGGAGAACAAGCTATGAAACCAAAAAGACTATAAACATAGAACAAAAACTTACTTTGGCATGAGACATGAAGCAGGATCTAAGAGGATGAAGAGTGTGTAGAGCATAATTGTGGGAGATGTCACCAGACAGACAAACTGAAAACAATGAACTTAAATACTACAGACATGATTAACGAAAACAGGTGCGTGACTCAAAACGTGAAACAGGTGCGTGACGTGACAGGTGAAAACTAATGGGTTGCTATGGTGACAAACAAGAGTGCACAATGAGTCCAAACGTGGAACAGGTGAAACTAATGGGTAATCATGGAAACAAGACAAGGGAGTGAAAAGCCAGAAACTAAAGAGTCCAATAACTAAACAAAACATTACTAAAACAAAACATGATTACACAGACATGACAGTTTTTATGGCAAGAACACACACACAATCAAAGTGGAATATTTGTTGTGAAGTAATTGCAGCCTTAAATAGGTCAGTAATTCATGACAAAAATTATTCTAATTCATGATTATTTTTTGAGAAAAAAATAGTTAAAAAACAACAACAACAAAAACACTAAAATTATTGAGTATCCAAAAGGGCCATGATCATAAAAGTGTTAAAAATAAGTCATCCTTTTTTTTTTTTTACTATCAACATGTCTCTAGATTAACATCAGATCTATCCTCAATTATAAGTATTTATAATTGTTGTTGTTTTTGTTTGTTTTGTTGTTTAATGCCTTTTTTGTCGTAGAAAATGTTGTTTTTATATGGCAAACACACAAACTATGCAAAATGTTTCCCCAAAAAATGTCAAAGTGGAATTTTAGATGTGAAGTAATTGAAGCCTTAAATAGGTCAATAATTCCTAACAACAATGATTTTTATTTATTTCTTTTTTTTTTTCTTTTTTGAGAAACAGTTTAAAAAAAACAACACTAAAATTCTTGGGGATCCAAAAGGGCCGTGATCATAAAAGTGTTAAAATAAGTCACACATTGTTTTTATTGTTTTATTAAGTATGTAAATTAACTTCAGATCATTCGTCAATTATACGTTTTTATTGGGGTTTTTTCAAAGGGTTTTTTTGGGGGGGGTTTGCCCTTTTTGTCAAAGTTAATTTTTTATGGCAAACACACAAAATATGCAATAGTTACCCCCCAAAAAAATGTCAAAGTGAATGTGGAGGCAGATGTTGTCAGCGCTGCCTGCAGGAGCAAAGGTCACCGCCTCTGTCCAAGGTGCTGAGGACAGAGCACCATCAGACGGGGGGCCGTGGCAGTGCTGACGGCGAGACACAGCTGGCAGGTGATTAGATTTCACAGGTGGTACGTGTTAATCCAATCATCTGTTGTCTTTTAACAGTAAGCGGCCGGGAGCAGAGTCGGAAAGAGGATACGGACGTGGCTGGAAAGTCGCGTCCTGGTGGAGAGAGAACTTTGTTAAAGTAATTGAGCATTAAAACTTTTGTCTGTCAGTGGGACCGCTAGGAAGCGACTTCCACAGTGAAATATTTGTTGTAAAGTAATGAAGCCTTAAATATGTCAATTATCCACAACAATGATGAAAAAATGAAAATAAAAAAACACAAATTTTTGGGGACCCAAAAGGATCCCTCTCATAAAAGTGTTAAAAATAATTCATACATTATTTTTTTTTAACTATCAACTATCAAAGTCTCCAGATCAACGTCAGATCTATCGTCAATTATAAGGTTTTTTTTGTTTTTGTTTTTTGTTTAATGCCTTTTTTGTCATTTATTACTATTAATCCTACTCCGATCCCAATTAACTGCAACAAACGAAGGACAGTTGTGTTCATTTCCCAGTAAGTTTTATTTGGACTGTACAAAGTCTGTTTAAATCTGCAGTCCAGATGACTCACCACTTAGGTTGTAAAGCCGGAGCTACAACTTTTACAGCAGCTTCTCCTGACCTCCTGTCAAGTGTTGGGCCTCACCAGTGATCCGGGTCAGCTGTTTCATTGCCCAACTGACTGCGCTTAAAAAGGCCCTGCCGTTTAAATGGTTGTACGGTCCATAGTCCGAGTTAAGACTGGAAACTGTGTCACGATATCAGCGCTTTGTATCGGTCGATATCGATTATAACTGATATCTTTTATGACCAATAGAAAATATATATAAAATGTAAACATTTTTATTTGAAACGTAACCTTCCTCTGATTAAAATCCCCTCAGCTATCAAGGCAGAAATGAAATGTCAACACAAGCATGGAAAGCACCATATGGTTGTCATCCGGCCACTACAACACGGCACAATGCGGGTTTATGTGCATTTCTTACACATTTATTTTTAGCGAATTATAATTGTATGTAAATGGATTTTTAGAACATATTTCCTAATAAAGCCGACTTAAGTCTAAGGTTTACGTGCATTTCTTATATATTCCTTATTTTTGAACCTTTAACAACTTATTGTTAAGCGTTCAATGTGATTTTACAAAGTTGTTTACATTTCCTTTCTGCCTTGATAAAGTCTAACAAAAAACTGTAAACAAAGAGAAACCTGAGAAGAACTATTTTACGCACGTTTAGTGCCAGGAAGTTACAGCTGTGCTCTAAAGGGTGAGCAAGGTGGTGTGGTGTTAGCTGTCTTGGTGGGTACGGGCGTCTTGCATCATTTACAGACCACCTTGGTCTGACTACGGTCCTTTTGAAAAAAAATCCCCAAAAGTGCCATACTGTCCAGGTGACTTTTCCTCTTTTAGCTACAATTTTTTCATCTTTACTTTCTCTTCTCACTCTTTTGACTCCATGCAAAAAAAATCTCAAAGTGTTTTTTTTTTAGAAATAAGTTTTAAAAAACAAAGACTAAAATGTCCGGGGTACCAAAAGACCCCCCACTCATAAAATTGTTAAAAATAAGTCGTATATGTCAGGTTCAAACACTGATGACATCTATTAAACAAGACAAGAAGCAAGGAATTAAACAGAGACAGATTTCAATTCGGCTCAATTGAGGAGAAACGTCTGGACTGTACTCTTTGTACGCTTTGTGCTCTGACGAAATATTGCACGCCTCCTCTTTTATTTAAATAAATAAATGATAAATGGGTTGTACTTGTATAGCGCTTTTCTACCTTCAAGGTACTCAAAGCGCTTTGACACTACTTCCACATTTACCCATTCACACACACATTCACACACTGATGGAGGGAGCTGCCATGCAAGGCGCTAACCAGCACCCATCAGGAGCAAGGGTGAAGTGTCTTGCTCAGGACACAACGGACATGACGAGGTTGGTACTAGGTGGGGATTGAACCAGTGACCCTCGGGTTGCGCACGGCCACTCTCCCACTGCGCCACGCCGTCCCCATACAATTTGGACGTTCCCTGATTACATGGCAACAGCTGTTTTTAAGGGAGGGGGGTCGTAAACAGCCATCGCCTTTGATTAAAAACAGTTAAAAAAAAGGTTGTAAAACAGTTCAAAGAAAAGGTGTCTGGAGGGGAGTCAGGCCCTGCTTCCTCTCCGCTTTGTAGATCTCGGGTCAAGACAAAATCTTCCTGTGGATTACAATACATCAAAGAAACCAAACCCTTTATGTCGCTTCCCATCCTACACAGTGGAGTTTTACAAGCCTTCTGCTTGGTAGGGTCAAAGACAGCTTTTGTCCTCTGGCAGGGCGAGCTGAACTCAATGTAACACAAAGTTTTGTGATAACTTAGATACAATTATTCTGACAGTATATATTTTTTTTTTACTTTCCATGATTATGTCTCTAGATCAGGGGTGTCTAAACTACGGCCACGAACCGTCACGAGTTTTGCGTAGTGCGTTCAAATTCAACTTAATCACCTGGTGGTCCCTGGTGGACAAGATGAGTTAATTAGATTAGTTCCTCTTGAATGTATTCTCCAAAAACATCACAGCATTTACTTGTATGTACACGATCCAAACAACCTTCCCTAGTCATATATATATATATATATATATATATATATATATATATATATATATATATATATATATATATATATATATATGTATGTATATATATTTTTTTTTTTCCCTAATGGCTTAAAAGAGAAAAATACCAAAATGGCTTAAAAATTGTTTTATAATATATATATATATATATATATATATATATATATATATATATATATATATATATATATATATTTATTATTTTTATTTATTTATTTTTAATATTTTTTATTTATTTATTTATTTTCTAAACCTCTCAGTCATAAAAATATTAAAAATAATAATAAATGTTTTTATTTTGATATTCAACGATTAAATCTCTAAATCAACCTCAGATCTATTTGTCGATATACGTTTTTATTTATTTTTTTAATTTATTTATTTTTTTAATTGCCCTTTTTGTCAAAACCCTGTTTTTATGGCAAAAACACACACACAATCAAAGTGGAATATTTGTTGTGAAGTAATTGCAGCCTTAAATAGGTCAGTAATTCATGACAAAAATTATTTACCGGAATCTGTCTGATGAAGCGCGCACAAGGGAGGCTGATGCGTTGATGGTAAAACTGCAAACCCAACAAGGACTTTTTGCCAAATTTCACACCCCCAGAATGCAGCCATCAGGACAAGTTTTGTCATTTCTCACAAAATCGCCAGAAAAAGTAAGGCGTTTTCTGAGGGAGAGTTTATTAAGGAGTGCTTATTAGACTCTGTTCCGCTGATATTCCCGGAGAAGAGGGGCGCATTTGAGAACGTGTCACTCTCCCGACGCACTGTAACGAGGCGGGTTGAGACCATCGCTGGAAACTTGGAGCTTCAGCTGAAGAACAGAACGGCCGACTTTGACTGTTTTTCGCTGGCTTTGGATGAGAGCTGCGATGCACGTAACACCGCCCAGCTGCTCATCTTCTTACGTGGGATAACTGCAGACTTTCAAATCACGGAGGAGCTGGCAGCCATGCAGTCAATTAAAAGGGACAACCACAGGTAATGACTTGTTCACAGAGGTAAATGCGTGTTTGGACATGCTAGGACTGAAATGGGACAAGCTGGCAGGTGTGACAACAGATGGTTGCCCAAATCTGATGGGGGAAAAATGTTGGACTTTTAAAGAGGATGCAGGATAAAGTGACAGAAATTTACATTTTTGCATTGTATTATACATCAGGAAGTGTAAGACAGTGTTAAAAATAAAACCATCAAAAGCTATCTGCATTTGTATAAAGTTAAGTTAGGTTATATGAAATTATTATTATTATTATTATTTATCTTACGGTATATCAAAAATAATTTGAGCAAAATTGAATTGAAATATTGTCGGTGTGGCCCTCTAGCAGTGCTCAGGTTGCTCATGCGCATACTTGCCAACCCTCCCGGATTTTCCGGGAGACTCCCGAAATTCAGCGCCTCTCCCGAAAACCTCCCGGGACAAATTTTCTCCCGGAAATCTCCCGAAATTCAGGTGGAGCTGGAGGCCACGCCCCCTCCAGCTCCATGCGGACCTGAGTGACGTGTTGACAGCCTGTTCTCACGTCCGCTTTCCCACAATATAAACAGCTAATGATCGAGGGCGAGTTCTTGGTTTCTTATGTGTGTTTATTGTTAGGCAGTTTCATTAACGTCCTCCCAGCGCGGTAACAACACACAACAACAGCATTTCGTCTACGTAAAGCAGTTCGTCTGCCGTAAACAGCAATGTTGTGACACTCTTAAACAGGACAATACTGCCTCGACTGCGGATGTTGTGGATTGGTGGAAGGAATACTTCGAAGACCTCCTCAATCCTACCAGCACGTCTTCCTATGAGGAAGCAGGGCCTGGGAAATCTGTGGTGGGCTCTCCTATTTCTGGGGCTGAGGTTGCCGAGGTAGTTAAAAAGCTCCTCGGGGGCAAGGCCCCGGGGGTGGATGAGATCCGCCCGGAGTTCCTTAAGGCTCTGGATGTTGTGGGGCTGTCTTGGTTGACAAGACTCTGCAACATCGCGTGGACATCGGGGGCGGTACCTCTGGATTGGCAGACCGGGGTGGTGGTTCCTCTCTTTAAGAAGGGGAACCGGAGGGTGTGTTCCAACTATCGTGGGATCACACTCCTCAGCCTTCCCGGTAAGGTCTATTCAGGTGTACTGGAGAGGAGGCTACGCCGGATAGTCGAACCTCGGATTCAGGAGGAACAGTGTGGTTTTCGTCCTGGTCGTGGAACTGTGGACCAGCTCTATACTCTCGGCAGGGTCCTTGAGGGTGCATGGGAGTTTGCTCAACCAGTCTACATGTGCTTTGTGGACTTGGAGAAGGCATTCGACCGTGTACCCCGGGAAGTCCTGTGGGGAGTGCTCAGAGAGTATGGGGTAACGGACTGTCTTATTGTGGCGGTTCGCTCCCTGTATAATCAGTGTCAGAGCTTGGTCCGCATTGCCGGCAATAAGTCGGACCCGTTTCCAGTGAGGGTTGGACTCCGCCAGGGCTGCCCTTTGTCACCGATTCTGTTCATAACCTTTATGGACAGAATTTGTAGGCGCAGTCAGGGCGTTGAGGGTATCTGGTTTGGTGGCTGCAGGATTAGGTCTCTGCTTTTTGCAGATGATGTGGTCCTGATGGCTTCATCTGGCCAGGATCTTCAGCTCTCACTGGATCGGTTCGCAGCAGAGTGTGAAGCGACTGGGATGGGAATCAGCACCTCCAAATCCGAGTCCATGGTTCTCGCCCGTAAAAGGGTGGAGTGCCATCTCCGAGTTGGGGAGGAGATCTTGCCCCAAGTGGAGGAGTTCAAGTACCTCGGAGTCTTGTTCACGAGTGGGGGAAGAGTGGATCGTGAGATCGACAGGCGGATCGGTGCGGCGTCTTCAGTAATGCGGACACTGTATCGATCAGTTGTGGTGAAGAAGGAGCTGAGCCAGAAGGCAAAGCTCTCGATTTACCGGTCGATCTACGTTCCCATCCTCACCTATGGTCATGAGCTTTGGGTCATGACCGAAAGGACAAGATCAAGGGTACAAGCGGACGAAATGAGTTTCCTCCGCCGGGTGGCGGGGCTCTCCCTTAGAGATAGGGTGAGAAGCTCTGTCATCCGGGGGAGGCTCAAAGTAAAGCCGCTGCTCCTCCACATCGAGAGGAGCCAGATGAGGTGGTTCGGGCATCTGGTCAGGATGCCACCCGAACGCCTCCCTCGGGAGGTGTTTCGGGCACGTCCGACCGGTAGGAGGCCACGGGGAAGACCCAGGACACGTTGGGAAGACTATGTCTCCCGGCTGGCCTGGGAACGCCTCGGGATCCCCCGGGAGGAGCTGGACGAAGTGGCTGGGGAGAGGGAAGTCTGGGCTTCCCTGCTTAGGCTGCTGCCCCCGCGACCCGACCTCGGATAAGCGGAAGAAGATGGATGGATGGATGGATACTGCCATCTACTGTACATGCATATGTGACCCACCCATAATGTGTCACATTTTTGTGTTGATTTATTTATTTTATTTTGTGGTTTGAATTCGTTTTTGGAGCTGTCATTCCACATTTATCAGTATTCACATTGGTCAGTAGGGGGCAGTAGGGCGTTTCTTCCCAATTGAATGCTATCACCTGCAGACCGGAAGTGTCTTGTCATTCTGATGAGCGCGACCAGTCTGTGAACAATTGAAACGTCCTGTGTGCTTTTTCCTCCTGTATAACAGGTTAGTTTTGGTGAATCAACTCACTGAATAATATCCATGTGATCTTTATAAGTTTAAGTACACATTCTGATGGTGGAGCCAAACTCTAAAGTGTTTGTGAGTTGTAGTTTGTATTTGTGAATGAATCCAGTGCACAGCTGCAGTAATCAATACAAAATGGCGACTTGAGTACGCAATGTTTATATAGGAACTTCTGATCCTAATTCAGCCTCCCAAATTAGAGCTCCCGTTTTCTTATTGGTTTTATAATGTATATTTGTATAATGTGTGTGTTCTGAAATAGTGACAGAGAATAGAACAAGGATGGACAATTCAACCCTTAACTCAACAATGAGTAGATGAGTGTTATGTGTGTGTATATGTGTAAATAAATGAACACTGAAATTCAAGTATTTCTTTTATATATATATATATATATATATATATATAATATTTTTTATTATATATATATATATATATATATATATATATATATATATAATATTTTTTATTATATATATATATATATATATATATATATATATATATATATATATATATATATATATATATATATATATATATATATATATATATATAGCTAGAATTCACTGAAAGTCAAGTATTTTTTATATATATATATATCTTAACCATGCCCCCAACCACCATCAATTTGGATGGTGATATATGTTGATATCGTAATGTCATTTGTGTTGTTACCAGTGTGTGCCAGTCTATAAAAAAAACATGACTATGGTATTTAGCGGCGTGACAGATTCACTGCTATCAACATCTAAGAAGAGCTTATAATCAACTGGCTTATCCTGACGTGTATATTTATTACAAATCCTCCACAGCTGTCACTTTAAGGCACGGAGCTTTGCCGCGTCTTTGTCTTTTACATTTGGCAGGGTTTTGTTGTTCTGTCCAAGCCATTTTTTTGATTTTTTTCTTGAAGAAAGATCCCATCTGCTAAGTTTTATGTGCACCTGTCAGTGGAGATATTTCAGCAGCGCCTCCCAAGAATGTGCAGATTCAAGCAATGTCAGCAAATTATGCGCCACCTCGCAGCCTCGTTCACTTAACCGCACATTTCGGCCAATCAGCATCCACCGTCGAATCCAAACTTTATGTTTGTTTTTTGTGTCAATGAAGCAGAAACAATAACATGTAACAATATATTCACTTTTTATTGATTGTTGTCCTCACCTGTTTCAGTCTACGGCGCTAAGCCTTCTGGGTATTTGTTCCCTTGTTTACATTGATTTTCAAATGTATATAACCTTTATTTATGCATTCAACCTAGCCGAGAGGCAGCATTTACATGTTAGAGATGTTGAGGTGTGATGATAATCTCACATCGTCCCTCATTTACCAACAAAAACAATTATAATTATCAATATTTGTTACTATTACTAGTCGGAATGCAGGTCGGAAAATTGATTATGTGCTTTTACTGCCATCTACAGTCTACTTTTAAGTCTCATCAATACAACACTGTTAAGTGTTTGTTTTCCAATTTT
This sequence comes from Nerophis lumbriciformis, assembly GCF_033978685.3. Taxonomy (NCBI): domain Eukaryota; kingdom Metazoa; phylum Chordata; class Actinopteri; order Syngnathiformes; family Syngnathidae; genus Nerophis; species Nerophis lumbriciformis. The sequence continues at coordinate 24,822,235 of NC_084577.2, read as the reverse complement.
TGTTATTTAGGTTAAGTCAGTGCTTCTCAAAAAATAGTTGGGCATATATATATATGTGTATATATATATATATATATATATATATATATATATATATATATATATATATATATATATATATATATATATATATATATATATATATACATATATGCCCAACTATTTTTATATATATTTATATATGTATATATATATATATATATATAAATATATATATGTGTGTGTGTGTGTGTGTGTGTGTGTGTGTGTGTGTGTGTGTGTGTGTGTGTGTGTGTGTGTGTGTGTGTGTGTGTAAATATATATATATATGTATATAGATGTTAAATGTATATATTTACATATATATGTATATATATCTGTGTGTGTATTTATATATGTATATACTGTATATGTGTGTATATATATATAAGTGTGTATATATGTGTGTATATATATGTGTGTGTATGTATATATATATACACACACACACATATACATTATATACGTGCATACGTATATATATACGTATATATATATATATTTATATATATATATATACACATGGATATATATATACGTATATACTTATAGGTATATACATATACACGTATACATACACATATATGTATATTTATGTATATATATATTTCTATATATATATACACTATATATATATATATATATATATATATATATATATATATATATATATGTGTGTGTGTATATATGTATACTTCACGGTGGCAGAGGGGTTAGTGCATCTGCCTCACAATACGAAGGTCCTGAGTAGTCTTGGGTTCAATCCCGGGCTCAAGATCTTTCTGTGTGGAGTTTGCATGTTCTCCCCGTGACTGCGTGGGTTCCCTCCGGGTACTCCGGCTTCCTCCCACTTCCAAAAAGACATGCACCTGGGGATCAGTTGATTGGCAACACTAAATTGGCCCTAGTGTGTGGATGTGAGTGTGAATGTTGTCTGTCTATCTGTGTTGGCCCTGCGATGAGCTGGCGACTTGTCCAGGGTGTACACCGCCTTCCGCCCGATTGTAGCTGAGATAGGCTCCAGCGACCCCAAAGGGAATAAGCGGTAGAAGATGGATGGATGTGTACATGTGTGTATATATATGCATATATATGTATATATGTGTATATATATATGTACATACATAAATATATACATACATACAAATACATACATATATATATATATATATATATATATATATATATATATATATATATATATGTATGTATATATATATATATATATGTGTGTATATATGTATATATATGTGTACATATGTGTATATATATATACATGTATACGTATATATGTGTATATATACATACACATACATACATATATATATATGTATATATATATATATATATATATATATATATATATATATATATATATATATATATATATATATATATATATATATATATATATATATATTCACGAGTGAGGGAAGAGTGGATGATGAGATCGACAGGCGGATCGGTGCGGCGTCTTCAGTAATGCGGACGCTGTATCGATCTGTTGTGGTGAAGGAGGAGCTGAGCCGGAAGGCAAAGCTCTCAATTTACCGGTCGATCTACGTTCCCATCCTCACCTATGGTCATGAGCTTTGGGTTATGACCGAAAGGACAAGATCACGGGTACAAGCGGCCGAAATGAGTTTCCTCCGCCGGGTGGCGGCGCTCTCCCTTAGAGATAGGGTGAGAAGCTCTGTCATCCGGGGGGAGCTCAAAGTAAAGCCGCTGCTCCTCCACATCGAGAGGAGCCAGATGAGGTGGTTCGGGCATCTGGTCAGGATGCCACCCGATCGCCTCCCTAAGGAGGTGTTTAGGGCACGTCCGACCGGTAGGAGGCCACGAGGAAGACCCAGGACACGTTGGCCAGCCTCTCCCGGCTGGCCTGGGAACGCCTCGGGATCCCCCGGGAGGAGCTGGACGAAGTGGCTGGGGAGAGGGAAGTCTGGGCTTCCCTGCTTAGGCTGCTGCCCCCGCGACCCGACCTCGGATAAGCGGAAGAAGATGGATGGATGGATGGATATATATATATACATACTACTATATACATATCATAGAGTCATCAATGATTTATAAAAAAACATTATTTTAATTATGTATATATATATAAATATACATATATATATATATATAT
>NC_084577.2:24792586-24817586 GCF_033978685.3 Nerophis lumbriciformis | reverse complement strand
GCAGGGAAGACTGCAGCGCTGTCATATGTTATATAGAGAGCGCAAATATGGAGATTTGCAAATAAGGACGTCTGTTGTTGTCGCAACACAAAGAGAGCCGAGCGATAAAAAGGCCAACGAGTCATCAGACAAAGTGAAACGTGGATAAGCAGAGAGGAAGGGGATTTAAACACAATATTTGAGTATGGTGTTAGTTTATTCCGAACATGTGTACAATTCCAATATAATACATCACACACATACAGTTTCTCATGTCCAAAAAGGGTAGGACGAAGCCGAGCTCACTTAATCCTACCCCTTTTTGTTTATCTATTTTTTCTTATTGTAAGTTCTCTTGGAGCAGGATGTCCGAAGTCTCAATTTTTGCAATTTTTGGACTGCGAGACATCGCAAGTTCGATAAGAAATCTCACCCACAGGGAGAATGAATTCATTTTGCTAGTGTGAAGATATCAATGCTGACTATTCAAATTGAATTATGCTCTTGGTGTACTTATATGACCCAATGCAAACAACCTTCCCTAGTCATGGTGCAAAAGAAAATGCAACCAGCACATAAATACATTACAAAGCACGATAGGAAAACATGCAAAACACTATCTATGGAAGTGAACAATATAGATGTCGAACGTTCACATACTCTTATTATCCAATTATAATAATTATATATCCATTATACACCCCCCGCGACCCCGAAAGGGACAAGCGGTAGGAAATGAATGGACGGATGGATGCATACACACACACACACACAAGGACACCCAGAGAAATAGAAGATTGGATAAGATAGCAGTGTGTTAAGGAAAGGTGGAACAAAATATTCAAAATATTAAAAAAATAATATGTGTCAAAAATGAAGTCACACAAAAAAAGCCCTGACCTCAACCCTATCAATTACATAAAAACAAATGTTCTTCCATACGAGTGGACCAAAAAAATATTTAAAATGACAGACACACTCCAAAGTCTTGAAGATACTCCTTATTTTATAATAAAGTATGTTATTGCTGATTATGAAATAATAATCAAACTGATTTGCCACGATACGAAATATTTTGGTACCTGTACTTTTCGATACTTTTCTAAATAAAGGGGACGACAAAAAGCATTATTGGCATTATTGGCTTTTTTTTTTTTACAAAAAAATCTTAGGGTACATTAAACATATGTTTATTATTGCAAGTTTGTCCTTAAATAAAATAGTGAACATACAAGACAACTTATCTTTTAGTAGTAAGTAAACAAACAAAGGCTCCTAATTTATTCTGCTGACATATGCAGTAACATATTGTGTCATTTATCTACCTATTATTTTGTCAACATTATAAAGGACAAACTGTAAAAAATGATTATTAATCCACTTGTTCATCTACTGGTAATATCTGCTTATTTTCTGTTTCACCATGTTCTATCTACACTTCTGTTAAAATGTAATAATCACTTATTCTTCTGTTGTTTGGATACTTTACATTAGTTCTGGATGATACCACACATTTAGGTATCGATCCGATACCAAGTCGTTACAGGACCATACGTTGGTCATATTCAAAGTCCTCATGTGTAAATATGAATTAAAAAAATAAATAAATAAAAAATATCGATGTAATCATAGTAGTTTCGACTAGATACGCCATTGTACTTGGTATCATTACAGTGGATGTTAAGTGTAGATCCACCCATTTGTTTACATTCATGCTCGCTAGCTTTTGTTAGCGGTGACGCCGATGAGCTATTGTATCCTCCTACAGGAATGCACTTTATGTGCCGTTTATGTTTGTTCCCCCGCCTGGTGTGCGCAAAGAAACAAAGACATGACTTCATTGGATGATAAAGAAGAATTGAGTAGTTTTGAAATCCACCCGCCAATCTTTGGTGTTTGCTCAAGAATCAGTTTAGGAAATCTATGTATGATGGCCGGAGCTAAATCAAAAGATCCAGTTATTTCCCGACGGACCTCGAACGCATCGAACCCTGATTGGCTTTCCATTGATGAATTTCTTCATCATCTCGCTGGCCTGACGGAGAGACGGATGCACGCTCAAAAGAACGTCCTTGTGACCTTGGAGTCGTTATTTTTTTATAAATGTCTCGATTCTTGCCCAATAACTGTTTTCCAGGGGTGTAACGGTTTTGCAGATGCCGCGGTATTAAGGTTTCAATGTTTTCACAATAATACCGCAAAGCAAAATTCTTTTGACACTGAATTTTTTCACACTGACTTTTTCACACTGGTTTTTTTTTTTACACTGAATTTTTTTAGACCGAATGTTTGTACGCTGACTTTTTTTACACTAAATTTGTATACACTGATTTTTTTTCAATGAAATTGTTAGCATAATTTGATATAAAAAAAAATCTGCAAAAAATGAATTTACATAAATTCAGTGTAAAAAAAAAACAAGGGGGTGAATTTTTATGCACTGAATTTTTTGACAGTTTTTTTTTTTTTACACTGAATTTTATTACACATACTTTTTTTGACACTGAATATTTGTACACATATTTTTGGGATTTTTTTTACACTGAATTTTTTTGCACTGAATGTTTTTACACTGACTTTTTTTACACTGAATTTTTATATACTGATTTTTTTTTTCAATGAAATTGTTAACATAATTTGATGTAAAAAAAATTCAGCAAAAAATGTATTTACATAAATTCAGTGTAAAAAAACAAAAAAGGGTGAATTTTTATGCACTGAATTTTTTGACACTGAATTTTTTTACACTGAAATTTATTACCCTGATTTTTTTTGACACTGAATATTTTTACACATACTTTTTGGACTTTTTTTACACTGATTTTTTTTACACTGAATGTTTGTACACTGACTTTTTTTTACACTGATTTTTTTTTCAATGAAATTGTTAGCATCATTTGATGTAAAAAAAAATTCAGCAAAAAATGTATTTACATAAATTCAGTGTAAAAAAAACAAGGGGGTGAATTTTTATGCACTGAATTTTTTGACACTTGTTTTTTTTTTACACTTAATTGTATTACACTGAATTTTTTTGACACTGAATATTTTTACACATACTTTTTACACGGTGTGTAGTGAAGCATGTTTAGCTATTCCTCGTCCTGCAGTGATAACGATACTTGGAAGAAACGTACTTTATTTGTCTGTCTTAAAGCATCTCTTCCTGAGGGCGTTTCAGTGTTATAACTTCATTTGTATCTTTAGTTTTTAAGCCAAAATGCCCTTTTCTGTCTACACACTGTGTCTGTTGTAAGTACTCAGTGTATGTGCGCTGCCGAACATGCTCCTCTGCTTGTAAGACCAGCAATGTCACGGGCGTCATGCCTGTAGAAAAAAAATTGATGGTGCTTTTCAAACAGAGTATAGTACCGTTTTTGAGTCATTAGTACTGTGATACTATACTAGTACCGGTATACCGTAGAACCCTAGTTTATTGGATTAGGGCAACTAACACATCGCTTTGTTTTGTAGGTGTTAATTATGCATTTGTCCCTTCAATATGATAATGATTCAGTCCTTTGATAGCTTTTATAGTCGGCAGTTTATATAGACAGGCCCTAAATGGTACATTTTCAGTATAATATTGTTCAAACTTTCCTCATAAATGAGTTTACAAGTTATTTCTACTGCATATGACAGTTTGGCTTCACCGTGAACGTCTGTGTATTTTCTACGCCTGCCAATCTTTTCTCATCGCAGCTCTTTATTTAGAATAGAGATGAGAATTCATGGTCTATTTAGTTATTCAGCGCAGCTAAAAAGGTTTTTCTCCTTCCTCCAAACTCTACCCTTCCAACTTTTTAGCATTGACCCTAATTTATTGAACTTTTTTGTTGTTGTTTTTTTTAACTTCCAGAACACATTAGTACTTTAAAAAAATAATTAATCATAATTATTTGTTACTTTTCCCCCCCAAAAAAGTATTTGAATTACTCTTTATTAAATGTAATTAAATAAGGTAATTTTACTTTAAAAAAAAAAAAGGCAAAAATCAGGCGTATGCAGTTGAGCGACGTTTCATGAGAGCGGAGTGTGTGTATGTGCCTTTAAAAGGCGGTGCCTGTTGTAAAGTGGTGTGTGACGTTCAGACAGAGCGGTATTTTAGCTCAGCTGTGTTTGTTAGTTTAGCAGCAGTGACAGTTGCTCTGTTGAATTGGTTTACTGGATTGTGTTAGGTTGGTTTTTTTTGCTCATTTTGCAACCGTTTACCCCAGAGTCATATAACTTGGTATGTGACACATGCTAAGCATGCTAATGTTAGCATGTTAACATGCTAACTTTGTTTTGCTCATGCCATGCTAACGGTGGCATGCTTACTTTTTTTTTTTGCTCATTTTTCAACCGTTTACCCCAAAGTCATATAATTTGGTATGGGACACATGCTAAGCGTTAGCAGGCTAATTTTAGCATGCTAACGTTTTAATTGCTCATTTTGCAACCGTTTACCCTAAAGTCTTATAACTTGGTATGTGACACATGCTAAGTTTTAGCATGCTTATGTTAGCATGTTAACATGCTAACTTTGTTTTGCTCATGCCATGCTAACGGTGGCATGCTAACTTTTTTTTGTTTTGCTAATTTTTCAACCGTTTACCCCAAAGTCATATAATTTGGTATGTGACACATGCTAAGCGTTAGCAGGCTAATTTTAGCATGCTAACTTTTTAATTGCTCATTTTGCAACCGTTTACCCTAAAGTCATATAACTTGGTATGTGACACATGCTAAGTTTTAGCATGCTAATGTTAGCACGTTAACATGCTAACTTTGTTTTGCTCATGCCATGCTAACGGTGGAATGCTAACTTTTTTTTTTTTGCTCATTTTTCAACCGTTTACCCCAAAGTCATATAATTTGGTATGTGACACATGCTAAGCGTTAGCAGGCTAATTTTAGCATGCTAACTTTTTAATTGCTCATTTTGCAACCGTTTACCCTAAAGTCTTATAACTTGGTATGTGACACATGCTAAGTTTTAGCATGCTAATGTTAGCATGTTACCATGCTAACTTTGTTTTGCTCATGCCATGCTAACGGTGGCATGCTACCTTTTTTTTTGCTAATTTTTCAACCGTTTACCCCAAAGTCATATCATTTGGTATGTGACACATGCTAAGTGTTAGCAGGCTAATTTTAGCATGCTAACTTTTTAATTGCTCATTTTGCAACCGTTTACCCTAAAGTCATATAACTTGGTATGTGACACATGCTAAGTTTTGGCATGCTAATGTTAGCACGTTAATCATGCTAACTTTGTTTTGCTCATGCCATGCTAATGGTGGCATGCTAACTTTTTTTTTTTTTTGCTCATTTTTCAACCGTTTACCCCAAAGTCATATAATTTGGAATGTGACACATGTTAAGCGTTAGCAGGCTAATTTTAGCATGCTAACTTTTTAATTGCTCATTTTGCAACCGTTTACCCTAAAGTCATATAACTTGGTATGTGACACATGCTAAGTTTTAGCATGCTTATGTTAGCATTTTAACATGCTAACTTTGTTTTGCTCATGCCATGCTAACGGTGGCATGCTAGCTTTTTTTTTTTGCTAATTTTTCAACCGTTTACCCCAAAGTCATATAATTTGGTATGTGACACATGCTAAGCGTTAGCAGGCTAATTTTAGCATGCTAACTTTTTAATTGCTCATTTTGCAACCGTTTACCCTAAAGTCTTATAACTTGGTATGTGACACATGCTAAGTTTTAGCATGCTAATGTTAGCATGTTAACATGCTAACTTTGTTTTGCTCATGCCATGCTAACGGTGGCATGCTAACTTTTTATTTTGCTCATTTTTCAACCGTTTACCCCAAAGTCATATAATTTGGTATGTGACACATGCTAAGCCTTAGCAGGCTAATTTTAACATGCTAACTTTTTAGTTGCTCATTTTGCAACCGTTTACCCTAAAGTGATATAACTCGGTATGTGACACATGCTAAATTTTAGCATGCTTATGTTAGCATGTCAACATGCTAACTTTGTTTTGCTCATGCCATGCTAACGGTGGCATGCTAACTTTTTTTTTTTTTGCTCATTTTTCAACCGTTTACCCCAAAGTCATATAATTTGGTATGTGACACATGCTAAGTGTTAGCAGGCTAATTTTAGCATGCTAACTTTTTAATTGCTCATTTTGCAACCGTTTACCTTAGTCATATAACTTGGTATGTGACACATGCTAAGTGCTAGCATGCTAACGTTGGCATGCTAACTTTTTTTTGCTCATTTTGCAACCGTTTACCCCAAAGTCATATAACTTGACATGTGACACATCCTAAGTGCTAGCATGCTAATGTTAGCATGTTATTGTTAACATGTTAACTTTTTTTTCTCATTTTGCAACCGTTTACCCCAATCTCATATAACTTGGTATGTGACACATATTAAGCGATAGCATGCTAATGTTTGCATGCTAACGTTAGAATGCTACCTTTTTTTTGCTCATTTTGCAACCGTTTACCCCAAAGTCAAATAACTTGGCATGTGACAAATGTTAAGTGCTAGCACGCTAACTTTGGCATGCTAACTTTTTTTTTTTTTTTTGCTCATTTTGCTACCGTTTACCCCAGAGTCATATAACTTGGTATGTGACGCATGCTAAGTGTTAGCATGCTAATGTTAGCTTGCTACATATCATGATTTTTGATACTCGGTGCCATCTTGGAAGTATGCTATCGTCTTCTATATTAGCATCATAACATTAGCATGCTAAAAAATTTTGCTAGGTTTTTTTTTAGCTAATTTTGTACGTTTAAGCCTAAAAGTGATGATTTCTGATACTTGGCACCGTCTTGGACGTATGGCAACGTCTACTGTCAGCATGCTAACGTTATCATGCTAATGTTAGCATGCTAACTTTTTTTTTGCTCATTTTGCAACCGTTTACCCCAGACTCATATAACTTGGTATGTGACACATGCTAAGTGTTAGCATGCTAATTTTAGCATGTAAATATTAGCATGCCAACTATTTTTTTTTGCTCATATTGCAACCGTTAACCCCTGTGTCATATAACTTGGTATGTGACACATGCTAAGTGTTAGCATGCTAATTTTAACATGTAAATATTAGCATGCCAACTATTTTTTTTGCTCATATTGCAACCGTTTACCCCAGAATCATTTAACTTGGTATGTGGCGCATGCTAAATGTTAGCATGCTAATGTTAGCTTGCTACAAATCATGATTTTTGACACTCGGCGCCAATTTGAAAGTATGTTATCGTCTTCTATATTAGCATAATAACATTAGCATGCTAACAATTTTTGCTAGTTTTTTTTTAGCTAATTTTGTACGTTTAAGCCTAAAAGTGATGATTTCTGATACTTGGCACCGTCTTGGAAGTATGGCAACGTCTAATGTCAGCATGCTAACGTTAGCATGCTAATGTTAGCATGCCAACTTTTTTTTGCCCATTTTGCAACTGTTTACCCCAAAGTCATACAACTTGATATTTGACACATAGTAAGCGTTAGCATGCTAATGTTAGCATGCTAATGTTAGCATGCTAATGTTAGCATGCTAACTTTTTTTTTTGCTCATTTTGCAACCGTTTACCCCAGACTCATATAACTTGGTATGTGACACATGCTAAGCGTTAGCATGCTAACGTTTTTTGTTTTTTTTTGCTCAGTTTGCAACCGTTAACCCCTGTGTCATATAACTTGGTATGTGACACATGCTAAGTGTTAGCATGCTAATTTTAGCATGTAAATATTAGCATGCCAACTATTTTTTTTGCTCATATTGCAACCGTTTACCCCAGAATCATTTAACTTGGTATGTGGCGCATGCTAAATGTTAGCATGCTAATGTTAGCTTGCTACAAATCATGATTTTTGATACTCGGCGCCAATTTGAAAGTATGTTATCGTCTTCTATATTAGCATAATAACATTAGCATGCTAACAATTTTTGCTAGGTTTTTTTTAGCTAATTTTGTACGTTTAAGCCTAAAAGTGATGATTTCTGATACTTGGCACCGTCTTGGAAGTATGGCAACGTCTAATGTCAGCATGCTAACGTTAGCATGCTAATGTTAGCATGCCAACTTTTTTTTGCCCATTTTGCAACTGTTTACCCCAAAGTCATACAACTTGATATTTGACACATAGTAAGCGTTAGCATGCTAATGTTAGCATGCTAATGTTAGCATGCTAATGTTAGCATGCTAACTTTTTTTTTTGCTCATTTTGCAACCGTTTACCTCAGACTCATATAACTTGGTATGTGACACATGCTAAGCGTTAGCATGCTAACGTTTTTGTTGTTTTTTTTGCTCAGTTTGCAACCGTTAACCCCTGTGTCATATAACTTGGTATGTGACACATGCTAAGTGTTATCGTCTTTTGCATTAGCATAATAACATTAGCATGCTAATAATTTTTGCTAGGTTTTTTTAGCTAATTTTGTACGTTTAAGCCTAAAAGTGATTATTTCTGATACTTTGCACCGTCTTGGAAGTATGGCAACATCTAATGTCAGCATGCTTATGTTAGCATGCTAATGTTAGCATGCTAATTTTAGCATGCTAACTATTTTTTTGCTCATTTTGCAACCGTTTACCCCTGACTCATATAACTTGGTATGTGACACATGCTAAGCGTTAGCATGCTAACGTGTTGTTGTTTTTTGCTCAGTTTGCAACCGTTAACCCCTGTGTCATATAACTTGGTATGTGACACATGCTAAGTGTTAGCATGCTAATTTCAGCATGTAAATATTAGCATGCCAACTATTTTTTTTTGCTCATTTTGCAACCGTTTACCCCAGAATCATTTAACTTGGTATGTGACGCATGCTAAATGTTAGCATGCTAATGTTAGCTTGCTACAAATCCTGATTTTTGATTCTTGGCGCCATCTTGAAAGTATGTTATCGTCCTAATAACATTAGCATGCTAACAATTTTTGCTAGGTTTTTTTAGCTAATTTTGTACGTTTAAGTCTAAAAGTGATCATTTCTGATACTTGGCACCGTCTTGGAAGTATGGCAACGTCTATTGTCAGCATGCTAATGTTAGCATGCTAACTTTTTAGGCTAGTTCTTTAGCTCATTTTGTAACCAGATCATTGCGTGGCCAGTGATTGGCTGGCCTTTGATGTCGGGGAGCAGGTGACCAATTTAAAGACCGGGTCAATTCTTCAGCAAACACAAAAAAAGTGCAGGAGTTTGCGAGACTTTTAATCAGCGAAAATAAATGGCAGAGCTCAAACGTGGAAGGAGGCTCAGCGTCGGAGAGAAGAGAAACCCAGAGAGGTGAAGCTAAGTGGATTATCGTAAAGGACAGAAGGGAAGAGAAACATCAAAGGTGCTCTGAAATATGAAAAAGAAGCTGAGAGCAAGTGAATGGGGCTAAAATTAACTCTGTATACACTATAAAATGATATACACTTTACTATCACTCATAAAAACTGCCCAGGCATCTTGCCCAAAAACATGAACTTATCATCAGTCCCTGCGGACCATCATAACATTTAGGTCAAAAGAAGTCTTGGCTTCTCGTTGGCTTTTAAAAAAAGGAATGCACTTTATGTGCCGTTTATGTTTGTTCCCCCGCCTGGTGTGCGCAAAGAAACAAAGACATGACTTCATTGGATGATAAAGAAGAATTGAGTAGTTTTGAAATCCACTCCCCAATCTTTGGTGTTTGCTCAAGAATCAGGTTAGGAAATATATGTATGATGACCGGAGCTAAATCAAAAGATCCGGTTATTTCCCGACGGACCTCGAACGCATCGAACCCTGATTGGCTTTCCATTGTTGAATTTCTTCATCATCTCGCTGGCCTGACGGAGAGATGGATGCACGCTCAAAAGAACGTCCTTGTGACCTTGGAGTCGTTATTTTTTTATAAATGTCTCGATTCTTGCCCAAATACTGTTTTCCAGGGGTGTAACGGTTTTGCAGATGGCGCGGTATTAAGGTTTCAATGTTTTCACAATAATACCGCGACGCCAAATTTTTTTGACACTGAATTTTTTCACGCTGACTTTTTTACACTGGATTTTTTTTTACACTGATTTTTTTTAGACTGAATGTTTGTACACTGACTTTTTTTACACTGACTTTTTTTACACTAAATTTGTATACACTGATTTTTTCCAATGAAATTGTTAGCATAATTTGATATAAAAAAAAAACGGAAAAAAATGAATTTACATAAATTCAGTGTAAAAAAAAAAAAAGAGGGGGTGAATTTTTATGAACTGAATTTTTTGACAATTAATTTTTTTACACTGAATTTTTTTACACTGAATGTTTTTACACTGGCTTTTTTTACACTGAATTTTTATATACTTGTTTTTTTTCAATGAAATTGTTAGCATAATTTGATGTAAAAAAAATTGAGCAAAAAATGTATTTACATAAATTCAGTGTAAAAAAAAAAGGGTGAATTTTTATGCACTGAATTTTTTGACACTGAATTTTTTTACACTGAAATTTATTACCCTGAATTTTTTTGACACTGAATATTTTTACACATACTTTTTGGACTTTTTTTACACTGAATTTGTTTACACTGAATGTTTGTACACTGACTTCTTTTACACTGAATTTTTATACACTGATTTTTTTTTTCATGAAATTGTTAGCATAATTTGATGTAAAAAAAAAATCCAGCAAAAAATGTATTTACATAAATTCAGTGTAAAAAAAAAACAAGGGGGTGAATTTTTATGCACTGAATTTTTTGACACTTAATTTTTTTTACACTGAATTTTATTACACTGAATTTTTTTGACACTGAATATTTTTACACATACTTTTTTACACTGGATTTTTTTTTTACACTGAATTTGTTTACACTGAATGTTTGTACACTGACTTTTGTACACTAAATTTTTATACACAGATTTTTTTTTTCAATGAAATTGTTAGCATAATTAGATGTAAAAGAAATTCTGCAAAAAAATTATTTACATAAATTCAGTGTAAAAAAAAAAAGCAAGGAGGTGAATTTTTATGCACTGAATTTTTTGACACTGAGTTTTGTGCACTGAATTTTATTACACTGAATTTTCATACACTGAATTATTTTGACACTGAATTTTTTTTACACTGAATTTTTTACACTGAATTTTTATAACCTGATATTTTGTTTTCAATGAAATTGAAAAATTCAGGTACAAATTAATTTACATGAATTCAGTGTCAAAAAAAAGCAAGGAGGTGATTTTTTATACACTGAATCTTATTACACTGAATTTTAATACACTGAATTGTTTTACACTGAATTTTCATACACTGAATTTTTTTGACAATTACTTTTTTTACACTGGCTTTTTTACACTGAATATTTGTACACTGACTGTATACACTAATGTTTTTTTCAATGAAATTGTTAGCATAATTTGATGTAAACAAAATTTACCAAAAATGTAATTTACATAAATTCAGTGTCAAAAAAAGCAAAGAGATCAATTTTTGTACACTGAATTTTTTTACACTGATTTTTTTTTTTGTAGTTTTTTACACTGGATTTTTTTATACTTAGTGTTTGTCCACTGACTTATTTTGCACTGAATGTTTATTATTTTTATCTTTATTCTCAAATTGTTTACATTATTTTTTTTCCAATGAAATTGTTAGCATAATTTGATGTAAACAAAATGTTGCTAAAAATGTATTTGCATAAATTCAGTGCCAAAAAAAAAAGCAAGGAGGTGATTCTTTTTATACACCGACTTTTTATCCACTAAAATGTTTTACACTGAATTTTTTTACACTGAATTTTATTTACACTGAATTTTTTCACACTGACTTTTTTACACTGGATTTTTTTTACACTGAATTCTTTTACACTGAATGTTTGTACACTGACTTTTTTGCAATGGATTTTTTTAGACTGAATTTTTTTACACTGAATGTTTGTACACTGACCTTTTTTGCACTGAATTTATATACACTAAAGTTTTTTTCAATGAAATTGTTGGCAAAAATTCAGCAAAAAAATAATTTACATAAATTCAGTTGAAAAAAATAACCTTTCGTAATGGAGACACAAATTAACCTCCATAGCAAAGCAAATTAGGAAAAACAATGAAAATGATTTAGTTCCGACTGCGGAGCGAGGATGGCATAAGTGATCAGAGGCAAGCGAACCTCTTGATATTTAATCAGAGGCAGTTGAGGAGAATAGCCTTCAGAAGCAGAGGTAAAATCACAGCAGAACAGGAAGTAGAACAAAAGTAAGAGTGCTAAACAGGGAAAACAACAACAAAAAGCTGTTACTGCAGTGCAGACCGTGACTTGTACAAAGTAACAAGAGTTTTGCAAGTCAGAGCACAAGACGAGGCATCCAGTCAGGACTTCTGAGGGACGCATGAATACATCATGAAAAGCTGCCCGTGGTCTGTCTTTCCAATAGTGCAACTGCGGTTCTTTCCTGGCAACAGATTTACTGGTGGGCGATAAGCTCTTTTGAGGTGTCCATGCCATAGATTTGGTTTTTCTGCATTGAAAAATATGCTGTCGTGGCCCGGAACTCACCAGCTGTTTGGCTCCATGATTGATGCTCTTGATCAGCCTCCCCATCAAATAACATTATACGGCCGCAACTGGACCACAACACTTTTGTGTTTGCAAGATGAACAAAACAAGGGCGCCTGTGCTCAGCATGACTGTGCTTCTGTTTTCTTGCCAGTGCAAACCAGGCGGTTTTGTAGCGCTCCCAGAAAGTACGAAATCCAATCACAAAGGGATCCGCCGAGGCCAAGAATGTAAAGTTTCTCCGACAGCCTGGCTCAGGGAAACGTCCAAAGTGTCCGCGAGGACGCAAGTCAGCATATTGTCACCTTGCACGAGTAGGTGCTCTTTGGAGTTGATCCTCCACAAAGTCCGAAGGGGCACACAAGAATGTGCTCTTATGAAGCGTCTTTCCCATGTCAGAACATGCTGAATGGACCTTCCTGTTAGGATAGGACTTTATTGTCATTGCAATAAAAAAAAAAAAAAATACAACCAATACAAAATGTCAACAGACATTGTGGATATTGTAAAAAAAAAAAAAAAAGTCCATTCACCATCAAAAAAAATCTAAATTATGCCCATTTAAATCCATTAAATGTAAAACACTCTCTCCACAGTTATCCACTTTTGCCGCATTTTAGCTGCTTGATATTTCTGATTTTAAGGAGGTCGTCACCTCGAACATCAAAACTGTAGCTGCCATTATGATGAGCAGTGATGTTTTTTAAATGACCGTAAGTCTTGAACTATAGAAAGTACAAACCCCGTTTCCATATGAGTTGGGAAATTGTGTTAAATGTAAATATAAACGGAATACAATGATTAACAAATCATTTTCAACCCATATTCAGTTGAATATGCTACAAAGACAACATATTTGATGTTCAAACTGATCAACTTTTTTTTTTTTTTTTTGCAAATAATCATTAACTTTAGAATTTGATGCCAGCAACACGTGACAAAGAAGTTGGGAAAGGTGGCAATAAATACTGATAAAGTTGAGGAAATGCTCATCAAACACTTATTTGGAACATCTCACAGGTGAACAGGCAAATTGGGAACAGGTGGGTGCCATGATTGGGCATAAAAGTAGATTCCATGAAATGCTCAGTCATTCACAAACAAGGATGGGGCGAGGGTCACCCTTTGTCAACAAATGCGTGAGCAAATTGTTGAACAGTTTAAGAAAAACCTTTCTCAAGCAGCTATTGCAAGGAATTTAGGGATTTCACCATCTATGCTCCGTAATATCATCAAAGGGTTCAGAGAATCTGGAGAAATCACTGCACGTAAGCAGCTAAGCCCGTGACCTTCCATCCCTCAGGCTGTACTGCATCAACAAGCGACATCAGTGTGTAAAGGATATCACCACATGGGCTCAGGAACACTTCAGAAACCCACTGTCAGTAACTACAGTTGGTCGCTACATCTGTAAGTGCAAGTTAAAACTCTCCTATGCAAGGCGAAAACCGTTTATCAACAACACCCAGAAACGCCGTCGGCTGAGCTAATCTAAGATGGACTGATACAAAGTGGAAAAGTGTTCTGTGGTCTGACGAGTCCACATTTCAAATTGTTTTTGGAAACTGTGGACATCGTGTCCTCCGGACCAAAGAGGAAAAGAACCATCCGGATTGTTATAGGCGCAAAGTGTAAAAGCCAGCATGTGTGATGGTATGGGGGTGTATTAGTGCCCAAAACACGGGTAACTTACCCATCTGTGAAGGCACCATTAATGCTGAAAGGTACATACAGGTTTTGGAGCAACATATGTTGCCATCCAAGCAACGTTACCATGGACGCCCCTGCTTATTTCAGCAAGACAATGCCAAGCCACGTGTTACATCAACGAGGCTTCATAGTAAAAGAGTGCGGGTACTAGACTGGCCTGCCTGTAGTCCAGACCTGTCTCCCATTGAAAATGTGTGGCGCATTATGAAGCCTAAAATAGCACAACGGAGACCCCCGGACTGTTGAACAACTTAAGCTGTACATCAAGCAAGAATGGGAAAGAATTCCACCTGAGAAGCTTCAAAAATGTGTCTCCTCAGTTCCCAAATGTTTACTGAGTGTTGTTAAAAGGAAAGGTGATGTAACACAGTGGTGAACATGCCCTTTCCCAACTACTTTGGCACGTGTTGCAGCCATGAAATTTACATCTAACACAATTTCCCAACTCATATGGAAACGGGGTTTGTATTTCAATGGTCGAAATATGCGCTTTTGGGTGTTACACGAGTAATTCCGGTAATCTACGTCACAGCAGCTCAGACCAGGAACAAAGCAGAGCGGGTTTGTTTTCAAAGCAGCCAGCCCGAAATGCGTGTGTCAGGAACAGATAAAGAAGAACATTTTTACAACAAATTTCTGCATAAAAGTGATAATATATCATGTTGCAGGTGTTCATTACCCTTGTTGGTTTGTTACATTTTTGTTGTGTTTTGCTTGATTGTAAAAGATATCTATCGAGGGGCTGGTCGGAGAGATGTTCATATAATGTTAATATTCAGTGTTTTATGATTCATAGTTAAAGATTGTAAATCCCACCTAAAAGAGGAGAGATGTTCATATAATGTTAATATTAAGTGTTTTATTGTTCATAGTTAATATTGTAAATCTCACCTAAAAGAGGAGAGATGTTCGTATAATGTTAATATTCAGTGTTTTATTGTTCATAGTTATTATTGTAAATCCCACCTAAAAGAGAGATGTTCATATAATGTTAATATTCAGTGTTTTATTGTTCATAGTTAATACTGTAAATCCCACCTAAAAGAGGAAAGATGTTCTTATAATGTTAATATTCAGTGTTTTATTGTTCATAGTTAATATTGTAAATCCCACCTAAAAGAGGAAAGATGTTCGTATAATGTTAATATTCAGTGTTTTATTGTTAATAGTTATTATTGTAAATCCCACCTAAAAGAGGAGAGATGTTCATATAATGTTAATATTCAGTGTTTTATTGTTCATAGTTATTATGGTAAATCCCACCTAAAAGAGGATAGATGTTCGTATAATGTTAATATTCAGTGTTTTATTGTTCATAGTTAATATTGTAAATCCCACCTAAAAGAGGAGAGATGTTCATATAATGTTAATATTCAGTGTTTTATTGTTCATAGTTAATACTGTAGATCCCACCTAAAAGAGGAGAGATGTTCATATAATGTTAATATTCAGTGTTTTATTGTTCATAGTAAATACTGTAAATCCCACCTAAAAGAGGAGAGATGTTCATATAATGTTAATATTCAGTGTTTTATTGTTCAGAGTTAATATTGTAAATCCCACCTAAAAGAGGAGAGATGTTCATATAATGTTAATATTCAGTGTTTTATTGTTCATAGTTATTATTGTAAATCCCACCTAAAAGAGGAGAGATGTTCGTATAATGTTAATATTCAGTGTTTTATTGTTCATAGTTAATATTGTAAATCCCACCTAAAAGAGGAGAGATGTTCATATAATGTTAATATTCAGTGTTTTATTGTTCATAGTTAATATTGTAAATCCCACCTAAAAGAGGAGAGATGTTCATATAATGTTAATATTCAGTGTTTTATTGTTCATAGTTAATATTGTAAATCCCACCTAAAAGAAGAGAGATGTTCATATAATGTTAATATTCCGTGTTTTATTGTTCATAATATTATTGTAAATCCCACCTAAAAGAGGAGAGATGTTCATATAATGTTAATATTTGGTGTTTTATTGTTCATAGTTAATATTGTAAATCCCACCTAAAAGAGGAAAGCTGTTCATATAATGTTAATATTCGGTGTTTTATTGTTCATAGTTAATATTGTAAATCCCACCTAAAAGAGGAGAGATGTTCGTATAATGTTAATATTCGGTGTTTTATTGTTCATAGTTAATATTGTAAATCCCACCTAAAAGAGGAGAGATGTTCATATAATATTAATATTCAGTGTTTTATTGTTCATAGTTATTATTGTAAATCCCACCTAAAAGAGGAGAGATGTTCATATAATGATAATATTCGGTGTTTTATTGTTCATAGTTAATACTGCAAATCCCACCTAAAAGATGAGAGATGATCATATAATGTTAATATTCAGTGTTTTATTGTTCGTAGTTAATACTGTAAATCCCACCTAAAAGGGGAGAGATGTTCGTATAATGTTAATATTCAGTGTTTTATTGTTCATAGTTAATATTGTAAATCTCACCTAAAAGAGGAGAGATGTTCATATAATGTTAATATTCAGTGTTTTATTGTTCATAGTTAATATTGTAAATCCCACCTAAAAGAGGAGAGATGTTCATATAATGTTAATATTCGGTGTTTTATTGTTTATAGTTAATATTGTAAATCCCACCTAAAAGAGGAGAGATGATCATATAATGTTAATATTCAGTGTTTTATTGTTCATAGTTAATACTGTAAATCCCACCTAAAAGAGGAGCAATGTTCATATAATGTTAATATTCAGTGTTTTATTGTTCATAGTTAATATTGTAAATCCCACCTAAAAGAGGAGAGATGTTCATATAATGTTAATATTCAGTGTTTTGTTGTTCATAGTTAATATTGTAAATCCCACCTAAAAGAGGAGAGATGTTCATATAATGTTAATATTCAGTGTTTTATTGTTCATAGTTAATATTGTAAATCCCACCTAAAAGAGGAGAGACGTTCATATAATGTTAATATTCGGTGTTTTATTGTTCATAGTTAATATTGTAAATCCCACCTAAAAGAGGAGAGATGTTCATATAATGTTAATATTCAGTGTTTTATTGTCCATAGTTAATACTGCAAATCCCACCTGAAAGAGGAGAGATGTTCGTATAATGTTAATATTCAGTGTTTTATTGTTCATAGTTATTATTGTAAATCCCACCTAAAAGAGGAGAGATGTTCATATAATGTTAATATTCAGTGTTTTATTGTTAATAGTTATTATTGTAAATCCCACCTAAAAGAGGAGAGATGTTCATATAATGTTAATATTCAGTGTTTTGTTGTTCATAGTTAATATTGTAAATCCCACCTAAAAGAGGAGAGATGTTCATATAATGTTAATATTCAGTGTTTTATTGTTCATAGTTAATACTCTAAATCCCACCTAAAAGAGGAGAGATGTTCATATAATGTTAATATTCAGTGTTTTATTGTTCATAGTTAATAATGTAAATCCCACCTAAAAGAGGAGAGATGTTCATATAATGTTAATATTCAGTGTTTTATTGTTCATAGTTAATATTGTAAATCCCACCTAAAAGAGGAGCAATGTTCATATAATGTTAATATTCAGTGTTTTATTGTTCATAGTTAATAATGTAAATCCCACCTAAAAGAGGAGCAATGTTCATATAATTTTAATATTCAGTGTTTTATTGTTCATAGTTAATATTGTAAATCACACGTAAAAGAGGAGAGATGTTCATATGTTGTTAATATTCAGTGTTTTATTGTTCATAGTTAATATTGTAAATCTCACCTAAAAGAGGAGAGATGTTCGTATAATGTTAATGTTCAGTGTTTTATTGTTCATAGTTAATATTGTAAATCCCACCTAAAAGAGAGATGTTCATATAATGTTGATATTCAGTGTTTTATTGTTCATAGTTAATATTGTAAATCCCACCTAAAAGAGGAGAGATGTTCGTATAATGTTAATATTCAGTATTTTATTGTTCATAGTTAATACTGTAAATCCCACCTAAAAAGGAGAGATGTTCGTATAATGTTAATATTCAGTGTTTTATTGTTCGTAGTTAATACTGTAAATCCCACCTAAAAGAGGAGAGATGTTCATATAATGTTAATATTCAGTGTTTTATTGTTCATAGTTAATATTGTAAATCCCACTTTCTTTATTTTTAATGTACATTTTGGGTGTCCCATTCAGTAAAAAAAAAACTGCAAAATTCCATTCCATTTTTTTGAGGTGGTCTGTCATAACATTTTAAGAATATTTTGGTATTAGTGTTCCTGGAAAAAAAGGGACCCAAACACACATACTGTACAGCAGATTTTTACAGCTAAATGTGTATATATTATTTATACACACATACACATTGCCCCCCCCCCCCCCCCCCCAGACACATTTTTTCTCTCAATGTGGCCCCCGAGTCAAAATATTTGCCCAGCTCTGCCTCGGAGAGAGTCGACACAAAATCAGTAGCTTATCAATATTTTCATGGATAAATGTCCTTTTTTTTTTTTAGATATTACTTTTTATTTAGATATTACTACGCTGTGACTGCTTCACCAACTTAGTTCACTACACACAGGGGCGCCAAAAAGGGGGGGTAAAGGAGACAGATTCTAGGGGCCCATGATGGAGGGGGGCCCAGAGAGGCCCCTAATGATGATGAAATTATAATACAGAAAAAATAATGACACTGTGTTGGGGGCCCTGTAAAGATTCTTTTCATGGGGCCCAAAATCCCTAGCGGCGCCCCTGACTACACAGCTCGGTGGCCTTGTGGTTAGAGTGTCCGCCCTGAGTTCAAACCCCGGCTGAGTCATACCAAAGACTATAAAAATGGGACCCATTACTCACTCAGCATCAAGGGTTGGAATTGGGGGTTAAATCAACAAAAAGTATTCTCGGGCGCGGCTACCGCTGCTGCTCACTGCTCCCCTCACCTCCCAGGGGGTGATCAAGGGGATGGGTCAAATGCAGAGGACAAATTTCACCACACCTAGTGTGTGTGTGTGTGATAATAATGGATTAATAACAATAATGAATAATAATAACAATCATTGGTACTTTAACTTTAATTTAACTTTACATGCTCGGTCACGTTTCTGATGATTTATTTATTTAATACAACAACGTTTTGTACGTTTTCAAACAAACTGCGAAATCCTGAAGAATTTAGTGTCAAATATACAAATGCGAGAGTGGAAATGAGTGGAGTGAAGTAGCTGGAAGGGATCAGAAAGGATGAAGAATATAATCATATCGCTGACATTTGAGAGTCTGGCAAAAAAAAAAGAAGAGAGGATTGGACAAAAAAAGAAAACAGGCAAGGGATTAGAATGGTTTCTCTCTATTGAACGCATGTGGGCGGAAGTGAGAGGAGGGCCTTTGGACTGAAAGAAAGACAAAGTAAGATGCAGAAAGCATACGAGGACGTGTTCTTGTATTCTTATCACTTAGCCCTTTTTCCATCCCGGCTTCCAAGTAAACGTCATCAGCTTTCATTACATTTCTCGCCTAATCTTTGCCATGATGTCGCCGTTGGCACCGGACCACAGCGGGTGACAAAAGAGGGTTCCGACAAACCAACATGCCAAGGCGAGGCGTTCCCCCGTAGCGGAGGTCTTTTTTTTCCTACCGGATGTCTTGCGGCGACGCCTGGGCGCTCTGCTGGGTTAGTCAACTGAACACAATTGGTTTGTGCTGACGGATCGGAAGTCGATGAGGTTGCGGAGCTGTAGTGTTTAACCCTATTGACGGTCCGGGGCGCGATATCAGTGGCGCTGTTCTCCTGAGACATATTTGCTTGTTACAGTACACTTGTCATCACCATAGGTAGTGAAAGCCTCGACAAGTCAGTGAAACATTGATTATACGACTTGAAAATGCCCACGGACAGTTTCAAAGGGGCTTGTTGTTTGTGTTGTGAACCATCTGTCTTATATTTGAAGGGACATTTTAACAATGATAATAACTTGCATACTAGCAACAATAACATAACGTAGAAGCATTTAAGTCCCACCTTAAAACTCATTTGTATACTCTAACCTTTAAATAGACCCCCTTTTTAGACCAGTTGATCTGCCGTTTATTTTATTTTATACTCTGCCCCCGTCTCCCTTGTGGAAGGGGTGGGGGGCAGAGGTCCGGTGGTCATGGATGAAGTGCTGGCTGTCCAGAATCGGGACCCGGGGTGGACCGCTCGCCTGTGCATCGGTTGGGGACATCTCTGCGCTGCTGACCCGTCCCCGCTCGGAATGGTCTCCTGCTGGCCCCACTATGAACTGGACTGTTAGATCCACTTTGGACTGGACTCTCACACTATTATGTTAGATCCACTATGGACTGGACTCTCACTATTACGTTAGATCCACTATGGACTGGACTGACAGATCCACTATGGACTGGACTCTCACTATTACATTAGATCCACTATGGACTGGACTCTCACGCTATTATGTTAGATCCACTATGGACTGGACTCTCACTATTATGTTAGATCCACTATGGACTGGACTGTCACACTATTATGTTCGATCCACTATGTACTGGACTCTGACTATTATGTTAGATCGACTATGGACTGGACTCTCACTATTATGTTAGATCCACTATGGACTGGACTCTCACAATATTATGTTAGATCCACTATGGACTGGTCTCTCACTATTATGTTAGATCCACTATGTACTGGACTCTCACACTATTATGTTAGATCCACTATGGACTGGACTCTCACACTATTATGTTAGATCCACTATGGACTGGACTCTCACAATATTATGTTAGATCCACTATGGACTGGACTCTCACACTATTATGTTAGATCCACTATGGACTGGACTCTCACAATATTATGTTCGATCCACTATGGACTGGACTCTCACTATTATGTTAGATCCACTATGGACTGGACTCTCACACTATTATGTTAGATCCACTATGGACTGGACTCTCACACTATTATGTTAGATCCAGTATGGACTGGACTCTCACACTATTATGTTAGATCCACTATGGACTGGACTCTCACTATTATGTTAGATCCACTATGGACTGGACTCTCACACTATTATGTTAGATCCACTATGGACTGGACTCTCACTATTATGTCAGATCCACTATGGACTGGACTCTCACAATATTATGTTCAATCCACTATGGACTGGACTCTCACTATTATGTCAGATCCACTATGGACTGGACTCTCACAATATTATGTTCGATCCACTATGGACTGGACTCTCACAATATTATGTTAGATCCACTATGGACTGGTCTCTCACTATTATGTTAGATCCACTATGGACTGGACTCTCACACTGTTATGTTAGATCCACTATGGACTGGACTCTCACTATTATGTTAGATCCACTATGGACTGGACTCTCACAATATTATGCTAGACCCACTCGACGTCCATTGCATCCGGTCTCCCCAAGAGAGGGTGGGTGGGGGGGTCACCCACATCTGCGGTCCTCTCCAAGGTTTCTCATAGTCATTCTCGTTGACATCCCACTGGGTTGTGAGTTTTTCCTTGCCCTTATGTGGGATCTGAACAGAGGATGTCGTTGTGGCTTGTGCAGCCCTTTGAGACACTTGTGATTTAGGGCTATACAAATAAACATTGATTGATTGATTGATGGTCCAAAACACACACAAAGCGCCAAATCACATGCACTACAGGGTAAACTCTACGGAAGTAGGATGAAATGGGAGGTTCCCAACAGAGGGCCAAATTCGACAGAATTAAACAAATAAATAAACCTTTAAAGGATTTTTTAACATACAAAATCCATACAGACAGAGAACAAGTACTAAAAATATAAGAACAAGCCAACTAGAACCTTACGAACATGTAAAAATGAATCTTATAATGAATTATTAGATAAGAACAAGGGACATTTTAACAATGATAATAGCCAGCATACTAGCAACAATGTTATGTTTGCAGAGGGGAGATGACGGCTCAGACACCAGGGGGAAGTAATGTTCAATGATTTATTATATATATCGTCAATATCTGTGTATAATAATAATAAACAATACAAGCTAACTATACTTAAACTAAGGAATGGAGTGTGTACATAACGTCCAAAACACACACAAAGCGCCAAATCGCATGTAATACAGGGTAAACTCAACGGAAGTAGGATGAAATGGGAGGTTCCCAACAGAGGGCCAAATTCGACAGTATTGTTTGACAAATAAATAAATCTTTAAAGGATTTCTTTATATACAAAAATATATACAGACAGAGAACAAGTACTAAACATGTAAGAACAAGCTAACTAAAAATTTTCAAGGTAAAACATTTTTTTCAAAGTAAAAAAAGATTTTCAAGGTAAAAAAAATGATTTTCAAATTTTTGTAATTTAAAAAAAAAAAATTAAAATTTTTAATTTTTTTTTAATTTTTTTTAATTAAAAAAAAAAATTACAAATTTTTTAATTATTGTTAATTTTTTAAAACAAATTAAAACAATTTTTAAAATTTTTAAAATTTTTTAAACAATTTTAACAATTAACATTTTTTTTAGTGTTAGGGTTAAGAATAATGGTTAGGGTTAGGGTTAGGGTTAGGGTTAGGATTAGGGTTAGGGTTAGGGATAGGGTTAGGGTAAGGGTTAGGGTTAGAGTTAAGGTTAGGGTTAGGGTTAGGGTTAGGGTTAGGGTTAGGGTTAAGATTAGGGTTAGGGTTAGGGTTAGGGTTAGGGTTAAGATTAGGGTTAGGGTTAGGGTTAGGGTTAGGGTTAGGGTAAAAAAATTTAAAAATATGTAAAAAAAAATTTAAACATAAAATGTAAACAAAATTTTTTAAAACATTTTTTTTTTAAATTTAAAACATTTAAAAAAAATTTAAAAAATGAAAAAAAATGAAAAAACATTTTTTTTAAATTGAAAAAAATTTAAAAAATTTAAAAACATTTAAAAAATTTAAAAAAATTTAAAAACAATTTAATTTTTTTTTTTAATTTACAAAAATTTAAAAAATTTGAAAAAAATTTAAAAAAAATTTTTTAAATTTAAAAATTTTTTAAAAAATTAAAAACAAAATTAAAAAAATTAAAAACAAATTTAAAAAAATTTAAAAAATTTAAAAAAAATTAAAAAAAATTTAGAAAATTTTGAAAAAATTAAAAAAAAATTTAAAGAAAATTAAAAAAATTAAAGAAAATTAAAAAAAAATTAAAAAAATGTTTAAAAAATTAAAAAAAATTAAAAGAATTTAAAAAAATGTAAAAATAATATTAAAAAAATATAAAAAAATATTTAAAAAAATTTAAAAAATTTAAAAAATATTTAAAAAAATTTAAAAAATATTTAAAAAATTTAAAAAATATTTAAAAAATTTGAAAAAATGTTTAAGGTAAAACATGATTTTCAAGGTAAAAAATGATTTTCAAGGTAAAAAAATGTTTTAAGGTAAAAAAACATTTTTAAGGTAAAAAAAATTTTCAAGGTAAAAATTTTTTTTCAAGGTAAACATTTTTTTTCAAGGTTAAAAATGATTTTCAAGGTAAAAAAAATGATTTTCAAGTTACATTTTTTTTTGAAGGTTGAAAATGATTTTCAAGGTAAAAAATTTTTTTCAAGGTAAAAAATGATTTTCAAGGTAAAAAATGATTTTCAAGGTAAAAAATGATTTTCAAGGTAAAAAATGATTTTCAAGGTAAAAAAAAAATTTCAAGGTAAAAAATTATTTTCAAGGTAAAAAATTATTTTCAAGGTAAAAAAAATGTTTCAAGGTAAAAAAAATGTTCAAGCTTAAAAATGATTTTCAAGGTAAAAAAAATGATTTTCAAGGTAAAAAAAAAATTTCAAAGTTAAAAATGATTTTCAAGGTAAAAAAATGTTCAAGGTAACATTTTTTTTTCAAGGTAAAAAATGATTTTCAAGGTAAAAAATGATTTTCAAGGTTAAAAAAAATGTTCAAGGTAACATTTTTTTTTCAAGGTAAAAAATGATTTTCAAGGTAAAAAATGATTTTCAAGGTAAAAAAAAATCCGTCATCGTGTCTTTCGTAATGACTGTGAACGAAAGGCAAAATATTTTTATTTTTTTTAAATGCAGTTTACCTTTAAAGTCTGGCGTTATTTAATTTGCATAATCCGAATGAAGCGGCAGGTGGGGGTCATAAGCAGCAAGCAAGTTTCCTGATTATAAGAGAGACTGTAATTGTTCTCTTTTTGAATTACTCATTCTTTAAAAAAAATGTAATTAGTGTTTTTATCACGGTGCTCTACGTCCCTTGTGTGTTCTGAGTACCGTTTTGATGGAAAGCGTTGCCAAAATGTGATAAAGGTCATGAAAACAATGAAATTGGAGGCGGCCTAGGACTTACTATGAAGGCGTCACTAAAAACCAAGCAGTGGTGTCATTGTTGGGATCAATCAATCAATCAAATACTTTATTAGTCCCCGAGGGGAAATTCGGTTTCGACGTTTTGGTTCCGGTCTTCCAGCCAAAGCACTGGCAACATTTCCATCTCAATAATGACACCACTACACTGCTTAGTTTTTACTGTCAACTTTTATTTGAAATATTTGAAAAAAACTCTCTCAAATGGCTTCGTTTTGGCCTGTCATATTCTTAGGCGTATTTTGCCATTTTTAGAATTGTTTTTTTAGGTGTTCCGACCCTTAAAAGATGCTGCAAACTGGAGATTAATCAAGTATCTGTCCACGTATTGACCTATCGATCCGTCCTTTAACATGCTCAATAAAATCTAAGATATATATATATATATATATATATATGAAGAAATCAATAAAGTACTATCCATCTATCTATATATATAAAAATATATTTTTTATTTTTTATTTTATTTTTTTATTATTTTTATTATTTATTTTTTTATTA